>NC_053041.3:223151877-223473869 GCF_002575655.3 Aegilops tauschii subsp. strangulata
GAGGGGCTCTCGCCCCTCCCATCCCATGGAGGCCAAGGACCAGAGGGGAAACCCTTCTCCCATCTAGGGAGGAGTTCAAGGAAGAAGAAGAAGAAGGGGGCCCCTCTCCCCCTCTCTTCCAATGGCGCCGGAACGTTGCCGTGGCCACCATCATCATCATCGCGATCTTCACCAACACCTCCGCCATCTTCGCCAACATCTCCATAACCTTCCCCCTTCTATCTACAGCGGTCCACTCTCCCGCAACCCACTGTACCCTCTACTTGAACATGGTGCTTTATGCTTCATATTATTATCCAATGATGTGTTGCCATCCTATGATGTCTGAGTAGATTTTCGTGTCCTATCGGTGGTCGATAGAAACTTGAGGGAATATTTGTTCTACCTTGAGCTCCTCGTTGGGTTCGACACTCTTACTTATCAAAAGAGGCTACAATTGATCCCCTATACTTGTGGGTTATCAAGACCCTTTTCTGGCGCCATTGCCGGGGAGTCATAGCGTGGGGTGAATATTCTCGTGTGTGCTTGTTTGCTTTATCACTAAGTAGTTTTTATTTTGTGCTCTTGTTTTCTATCTTTAGTTATGGGTAGGAAACGCAAAATACCAAAAAAATTAGTTGTACCTACTGAACCAATGGTTGAAGAACCACTCAAAATCTATCACACTCCTGAAGCTTTTTACTTGGATCATCTTCGATCCCTATGTGCTCGTGCTGAAACCCCAACTAGCTTAGTTGAGGGCAAATCTTTAGATGAGCATGCTTGTTATGTGTGACACCGCATATCTGAAAAAGGGAAATGTTTACTGGATCAAATTCATCGTTTGCAATGCTATGCTTGGAATTTATGCGAAATATATGATATTACTTGTTGTTCTGAGACCCTAAGAAACACCTTCCCTGCCAATGTTTGTTTAGTGATAATGGAATCGTATCTTCTTATGCTAAGGGTGTTTATAATTACTATGATGTTCAACAAATTGAAGAATTTGTTGCTTTTAAGGGTGCTTATGAAATTGCTTCTTTGATTGAAACGTATGATGCTACTCTTTACAAATCTGAAAATTTTGCCATACTTGAATATTGTTATGAGAATTATGCTTCTAATGCCTATGTTAAACCATATATTGAGGTCTCCTCCGCTGCCCAAGAAGAGACTAATATTTTGCAGGAGTCTATGGAAGAAGGAATTGATGAAACTGTGAGCTCATTGGATGAAAAAGATGAGGAGGAGAGCGAAGAACAAAAGGAGGAAGAACAGATTAGCTACCCGTGCCCACCTTCTAATGAGAGTAACCCTCCAACTCATACATTGTTTAATTTCCCTTCGTGCGTACCGAAGGATGATTGCTATGATAACTATTATGATCCCATTGATTCTCTTGAAATATCCCTTTTTGATGATGCTTGCTATGCTTGTGGCCAAGATGCCAATATGAATTATTCTTATGGAGATGAACTTGCTATAGTTCCTTATGTTAAACATGAAATTGTTGCTATTGCACCCACGCATGATAGTCCTATTATCTTTTTGAATTCTCCCGATTATACTATATAGGAGAAGTTTGCACTTATTAAGGATTATATTGATGGGTTGCCTTTTACTGCTACACATGATGATTTTGATAGATATAATATGCATGTACTTGCTGCTCCTACTTGCAATTATTATGAGAGAGGAACTATATCTCCACCTCTCTATGTTTCCAACATGATAAAATTGCAAGAAACTGTTTATACTATGCATTGGCCTTTACTATGTGTGCATGAATTGTTCTTTTATGACATGCCGATGCATAGGAAGAGAGTTAGACTTCGTCATTGCTTGATATATGTTGCTTTGTGCTCACTACTAAATGCCAAATCATTGCTAATTAAAATTGGCTTTGATATACCTTGGGATCCGGGTGGATTCACTACTTGAGCACTATATGCCTAGCTTAATGGCTTTAAAGAAAGCGCTGCCAGGGAGACAACCCGGAAGTTTTAGAGAGTCATTTATTTCTGTCATGTGCTTTTATAAAGTTTAAAAACAAAAAAATAAAGAGGGGAACCCAAAACTTTTCAAAAAGAAAGTGAAAGTGAGATAGACGAGCATTGTTAAAGTGGGGACGTCCTTGAACTTTGTTCATGCCCATGGAAACTTTGTGAATCTTAATTATAGAAACTTTTCAACAAAAATAATTATCCCCTTGTACAATTCCATTGTATTATAAAAATAATGTGCCAAGGTTTGCCTTTAGGATGTTTACAATGCTTGTTGGTTTGTACGGTGCAGGACAGAAACTTTGGCTGTAGTGCGCGATTTTTGATTTTTTACTAGAACGTCAAACAGTTCTGATTCTTTTTGCACTGTCTTTATATAATTTTTTTATTATTCCTAATTTTGGCAGAATTTTTCAAGTATCAGAAGTATGGTGAATTTTCAGATTATTACAGACTGTTCTGTTTTAGACAGATTCTGTTTTTGATGCATCGTTTGCTTGTTTTGATGAAACTATCGATTTATATCAGTGGATAAAGCCATGAAAAAGTTATACTACAGTAGACACAATGCAAAAACAAAATATGAATTGGTTTGCAACAGTACTTAGAGTAGTGATTTTCTTTATTATACTAACGGATCTTACCGAGTTTTCTGTTGAAGTTTTGTGTGGATGAAGTGTTCGATGATCGAGAAGGTCTCGATGTGAGGAGAAGAAGGAGAGGCAAGAGCTCAAGCTTGGGGACGCCCAAGGCACCCCAAGTAAATATTCAAGTATACTCAAGCGTCTAAGCTTGGGGATGCCCCGGAAGGCATCCCCTCTTTCTTCAACAAATATCGATATGTTTTCGGATTCGTTTCGTTCTAGCGATATGTGCAAATCTTGGAGCGTCTCTTGCATTTAGTTTTCACTTTTATTGTATGCACCATGCTGGTATGAGATAGTCCTTGGTTGATTTATAGAACGCTCATTGCACTTCACTTATATCTTTTGAGTATGGCTTTATAGAATGCTTCATGTGCTTTACTTATATCATTTGAAGTTTGGATTGCCTGTTTCTCTTCACATAGAAAACCGCCATTTGTAGAATGCTCTTTTGCTTCACTTATATTTGTTAGAGCGTGCACATATCTTTTGTAGAAAGAATTAAACTCTCTTGCTTCACTTATATCTATTTAGAGAGATGACAGGAACTGGTCATTCACATGGTTAGTCATAAAATCCTACATATATAAAACTTGTAGATCTCTGAATATGATATGTTTGATTCCTTGCAATAGTTTTGCGATATAAAGATGGTGATATTAGAGTCATGCTAGTGGGTAGTTGTGGATTGTAGAAATACTTGTGTTGAAGTTTGTGATTCCCGTAGCATGCACGTATGGTGGACTGTTATGTGATGAACCCGGAGCATGATTTATTTATTGATTGTCTTCTTTATGAGTGGCGGTCGGGGACGAGTGATGGTCTTTTCCTACCAATCTATCCCCCTAGGAGCATGTGCGTAGTACTTTGTTTCGATGACTAATAGATTTTTGCAATAAGTATGTGAGTTCTTTATGACTAATGTTGAGTCCATGGATTATACACACTCTCACCCTTCCATCATTGCTAGCCTCTTCGGTACCATGCATTGCCCTTTCTCACCTCGAGAGTTGGTGCAAACTTCGCCGGTGCATCCAAACCCCGTGATATGATACGCTCTGTCACACATAAGCCTTATTATATCTTCCTCAAAACAGCCACCATACCTACCTATTATGGCATTTCCATAGCCATTCCGAGATATATTGCCATGCAACTTCCATCATCATCATATACATGACTTGAGCATTCATTGTCATATTGCTTTGCATGATCGTAAGATAGCTAGCATGATGTTTTCATGGCTTGTCCGTTTTTTGATGTCATTGCTATGATAGATCATTGCACATCCTGGTACACCGCCAGAGGCATTCATATAGAGTCATATCTTTGTTCTAGATATCGAGTTGTAATATTGAGTTGTAAGTAAATAAAAGTGTGATGATCATCATTATTAGAGCATTGCCCCAATGAGGAAAGGATGATGGAGACTATGATTCCCCCACAAGTCGGGATGAGACTCCGGACTTTATCAAAAAAATAAAAGAGGCCAAAGAAGCCCAAATAAAAAAAGAGAGGCCAAAGAAGCGCACCAAAAAAATAAAAAAATAAAAAAAGAGAGAAGGGGCAATGTTACTATCCTCTTACCACACTTGTGCTTCAGAGTAGCACCATGTTCTTCATATAGGGAGTCTCTTGAGTTATCACTTTCATATACTAGTGGGAATTTTCATTATAGAACTTGGCTTGTATATTCCGATGATGGGCTTCCTCAAATGCCTGAGGTCTTCATGAGCAAGCAAGTTGGATGCACACCCACTTACTTTCCAGATTGAACTTTCATACACTTATAGCTCTTAGTGCATCCGTTGCATGGCAATCCCTACTCCTCACATTGACATCAATTGATGGGCATCTCCATAGCCCGTTGATTAGCCGCGTCGATGTGAGACTTTCTCCTTTTTGTCTTCTCCACACAACCTCCGCCATCATATTCTATTCCACCTATAGTGCTATGTCCATGGCTCACGCTCATGTATTGCGTGAAAGTTGAAAAGGTTTGAGAACGTCAAAAGTGTGAAACAATTGCTTGGCTTGTCATCGGGGTTGTGCATGATTTGAATATTTTGTGTGGTGAAGATGGAGCATAGCCAGACCATATGTTGTAGGGATAACTTTCTTTGGCCATGTTATTTTGAAAAGACATGATTGCTTTATTAGTAGGCTTGAAGTATTGTTGTTTTTATGTCAAATGATAGACTATTGCCTTGAATCACTCGTGTCTTAATATTCATGCCATGATTAGATTACATGATCAAGATTATGCTAGGTAGGATTCCACATCAAAAATTATCTTTTTTATCATTTAACTACTCGAGGACGAGCAGGAATTAAGCTTGGGGATGCTGATACGTCTCCGTCGTATCTATAATTTTTGATTGTTCCATGCCAATATTATTCCACTTTCATATACTTTTGGCAACTTTTTATACTATTTTTGGGACTAACATATTGATCCAGTGCCCAGTGCTAGTTCCTGTTTGTGTCATGTTTTATGTTTCACAGAAACCCCATATCAAACGGAATCCAAACGGGATGAAACGGACAGAGAATATTTTTGGAATATTTTGAGTATATGGGAGGAAGAATCAACGCGAGACGGTGCCCGAGGTGGCCACGAGGCAGGGGGGCGCGCCCCTGACCCTCGTGGGCCACCCGTAAGGCGGTTGCTGCTCTTCTTTGGCCGCAAGAAAGCTAATTTTCGGAGAAAAATCTGGGCGAAGGTTTCAATCCAATCGGAGTTACGGATCTCCATATATATACGAAACGGTGAAAGGGCAGAAGACGAGAACGCAGAAACAGAGAGAGACAGAGAGACAGATACAATCTCGGAGGGGCTCTCGCCCCTCCCATGCCATGGAGGCCAAGGACCAGGGGGGAAACCCTTCTCCCATCTAGGGAGGAGGTCAAGGAAGAAGAAGCAGGGGGCCCCTCTCCCCCTCTCTTCCGGTGGCGCCGGAACGCTGTCGTGGCCACCATCATCATCACCGCGATCTTCACCAACACCTCCGCCATCTTCACCAACATATCCATCACCTTCCCCCTTCTATCTACAGCGGTCCACTCTCCCGCAACCCGCTGTACCCTCTACTTGAACATGGTGCTTTATGCTTCATATTATTATCCAATGATGTGTTGCCATCCTATGATGTCTGAGTAGATTTTCGTTGTCCTAACGATGGTCGATAGAACTTGAGGGAATATTTGTTCTACCTTTAGCTCCTCATTGGGTTCGACACTCTTACTTATCGAAAGAGGCTACAATTGATCCCCTATACTTGTGGGTTATCACCTAGCGAGACGCGTTATCATCATCTTCGTTGTCGTCGTCGTCATCATCGGCTCCGCCTTCTTCGGCCGCGAGCATGACCACATCATCGGCAGGGGCGAGCTCCACGATCAGGTCGTCCACGTGATCTTCCAGCCAGCCCGCTAGGGTGCCTTGGATCGCTTCAAGTATGTGGGCTATCGCGGCATCGAAGTCGAAGTCAGGATCAGAGCGAAGAATGTGGCTGAAGACGCGCGAGAACGTGCGCGCAAGAAGGTCACGACTCTTCTCTTCGACAAGCCGGCGCGCCCTCATGGCCCCACCTTCAAGGCATGCCATGAACATGGTGAAGAAGCTGAGGTAACCGGCGTCATCGGCTTCGAGCGGGCTGGAGATGTTCTCATCACAAATGTTGCTTACGGCCCGGTTGTGAAAGTGCGTTAAGTCGACTAGAGGGGGGGTGAATAGGTGATTTTTATGAATTCTTCACTGAGGAATTTCAGGGTGAGGAAATTCCTATGTGAAGAACTACTTGCAACGGAATAAGTACTCAGATACATATATGACATCATAAACATGGACATCATGATGAAATGAAAATAGACACAGAGTACAGAAAGTGTAAGCACAGGATAAAACAAGATGAAGACAAATAGACTGAAGAAATTGAACTGAGGAAATTGAGAAAGTCTTCAGTCAAAGTCTTCAAACAGATATGAACAAGCACACAACACAGTAAAGAGGAAATGGAAGTGTTGAGGAAATAGAACCAGTTAGCTCGGTGAGGACAATTATTTGGTAGACTAGTTCAAACTGCTGTGACAGTTGTACGTCTGGTTGGAGCAGCTAGGTATTTAAACCTGAGGACACACAGTCCTCACCGTATTCTCCTTGAGCTAAGGTCACACAGACCTCGCCCAATCACTCGTGGTAAGTCTTCAGGTGACTCCCAAACCTTCACAAACTCGGTCACTCGGTGATCCACAATTTGCTCTTGGATGCTCTAGACCATGACGCCTAACCGTCTGGAAGATGCACAGTCTTCAAAGGTAACAAGCGTCAGATCCACACAGGAACAATTTCTTCAGTGGTGCTCAATCACTTGGGTTTGTAGGTGTTTGGGTTTGGGTTTTCCTCACTTGATGATTTTCGCTCAAAGTCCTCGGAGGATGGGATGCTCTCAATGACAATTGTCAGTTTCTCTCGGAGCAGCCAACCAGCTAGTGGTTGTAGGGGGTGGCTATTTATAGCCTAGGGAGCAGCCCAACATGATAGGACATAAATGCCCTTCAATGATATGACCGTTAGGTGGGTAGATATTTTGGAAGAGCTAGCGTGTAGCGCAGCAACGGTCGGAAATTTAAGGCTCAAATTCCTCAGGGCTATCATGTTCCTCACTTGTAGGCAATCTGCACTGGCGAATTCCTAACTCCTCAGTTAGAACAAATTCCTCAGAGACCAGAAGAACTTCGTCTCTGTCACTGAAGAAATTGATTGAAATGCATGAGATTTCCAATGGCTTCACTCGAAAGTATTGGTAGGTGTAGGATTTTGAGATCAGCATCACTTGGAAACTTTTCCTTAGTTTTTCCTCGACCCCGTTTAACAGTACGGTGTTTCCTATGACTCAATAAAGAGAAAATGAAACTACGAAAACAAAAGTCTTCACGCTTCATATTCCTCGCATGAATATAGAGTCTTCTCGGTCACACCAATTTCATCAGCTGAGGAAAATGTCCGCTTGAGGACTTCAATTGGGGGCAAGTAGCTGCCATGGTTGAGTGTGTCAGCCGTGTAATTGATTGAAGACCTTAATCTGAGGAATCTCATAATCCAGGGAGCATAATGCTTCAATTCAAAAGGGGACAATGCAACATTGGCCAGAGTCCTCATGAAGAAATCATGGTAGTTGATAGGAACGCCATGAATGTTGTTGAACAACAGATTCTTCATGATGCCAATGACCTCTTCTTCATTCGAGTCGTGGCCCTTGATCGGACTCAATGTCTTGGTCAGAATGCGATAGACAGTTCGTGGCACATATAGCAATTCTTTTCATGAGGAATTTGGTCCTTGGGGCTTGACCGGGCTTCAGTGGCTTCATCAACACTTGCATATAGTGATCAGTGAGTTCAGGTTCATGATATATACAACGAGCACCTTCAAGGGGAGGACTGACAGGCAGGGCATGAAGGAATTCAGAGGCCGGTGCTTTGAAGTGAGTGTTTTCTGTCATCCAGTCCAACACCGAAGAGTTCACATCTTCAGCACTTCCTGTGATGTGCAGCATCGCATAGAACTGAAGAATTAGCTCTTCATTCCAATCACATATATCGGTGCAGAAGTTGAGCAATCCAGCATCGTGAAGAACGCTGAGAACTGGTGTGAAGCACGGCAACGATTCCATGTCCACATGAGGAATATGCTCATGGTCGAAGATTTTGTCCTTATCACAAAGCAGTGAAGAATAGAAGTTTGCTTGGCTGGCGGTCCAGAAACGCTTTCTTCGTAGGCGAGCAGAGTCATAGGGATTGTAATCTGTGAAGAACACATGCTCGTGGAAGAAGTCATCAGCCTTGAAGTTTTGCTTCTTAGAGAAGGGATTCTTCTGCTTGGGTTGAGGAGTATCAGTCAAAGTCATCAGAGGCTCAGGAATCACATTCTTAGGCACCACAGGCTGAGGAATTTCAGTTTCTGCTTCAGTTGCAGCATGGGTCTTCTTTTCTTCACCAACATTTTCATCAGCACTAGTGGCTGGAATTTCTTCAGGAATGGAAGGAGTGGTGTGACGTTCGTCAGAGCCCATTTGAACTTTAGTGTGCACTGGGGACCGCGAAATTTGTTGCAGTGGCGTGAACAAAGGAGAGTTGGGGTGCTAACTTTCCCAAAAGTCATCATTCATCACAGCTGTGGTGCTCCCAATGTCCACGTCTTCATCTTCTTCACTTAATTCTTCAATGCATGCCTCTTCAGCTGTGAACTGAGGCATAGGCGATGAGATAACTGGTGTTGAGGGGATATTATCTGCTTCAATTTCTTCATCCAACTGCTCTGAAGAAGCAGCAGAAGGAACGTCTTCATTCGATCCGCTTGGGATCTCATAATCTTCACCAAAAGTAACGAGTTCCTTTGATGGCATATTGGAGACAGGAACAACATCAATGGGATTCTCAAAAGAGGTTGTCAATGTCTTCATCTTCTTCGGGGTTGAAGAATCTTATGAAGCTGATGCTTTCCTTTTCTTCACTACTGCTCGCTCTGCAGCCTTGGTTTTCTTCGATTCTGATGCAGAAGGAAGAACTGGACTTGGTGTTGGTGCAGGAGGAGCAGAGGAAATTGGTACATTTACCTCAGGCACAACTGATGCAGTTGGCCTGGTTGGTTCAGTTTCTTCAGGCTCAGCGGTTGATGGCTCAGCTCGCCTGGATTGTTCTTCAGGCACAACACTAGTGGTTGCCCTGGCAATTTCAGCAGCGACTGGAATAGAGTCATCAGCCCTGGTGCTAGCAGTTTCATCAGCAGCCTGATTTTCATCAATGGTGCTGGCATGTTCTTCAGTCGGCTGAGCAGATGCTTCAGCCAGAGGAGAGTCATGTTGCATTGGGGCTGCAACATTGGTGGTGAATCCTTCAGCCAACTTGACTAATCTGATCTTGGCTCCTAGCCAATCAGTGCAGTAGACGTTGAATTCATCACCGAGTCCTTGATCTCAGTTTGTATAGCAATGAGTTCATCAGTTGTCATGTTGACAACATTTTTCTTCGGAAAGCGCTCCTTTCTGTATTGAGCTTTCTTCAGCTACCTGGCCTTCTCAAACTTCCATTTTTCTTCGCCAATGAAGGCGGTCAGCATGTGACTTTGGCCAGGAGTCAGCTTGAAGTCAGGCACAAGTGTGTTGGGGTCCTTGTGCCAGAGATCAATGTACTCAAGGATCAATTTTGGATCCAGTAAGAGAGGAACTTCACTTCCTTTGGCTCTAGCGGCCCTTTGCTGTCTATCTCTGATGATTTCGGCAAGTTCCTCATCATCAGCTTCGTCTTCATCGGATGGTACTTGAAAGGCAACCTGCTTCTTGTGAGGACCTGGTCTAGAGCCTCGTCCAGCAGTGGCCTTGGTCTTCAGCAAAGTAGGGCCCGTTGAGGAATTTGGAGGAGCTGAAGAACTTGTAGAGGCTCCTGAGGCAATTGATTTGCCTGAGGTCCTTTGACACGAGGCAAGATGCATAGGTGCTGAGGACTTTGCCGGAGGAGCTGAGGACTTTGCAACTTGAGGAACTGGAGCAGCTTGAGGAATTGGTCGTGAGGGCTTTGCAGAACTGGGCTGTGAGGGCATTGCTGAGGTGCTTGGCCATGAGGGCATTGAAGCAGAAGCACTGGGCTTGTGAGGAGGCTTCTTGGGCATAGCCTTCTTAGGCTTACTAGCATTGGCCTCAGATGTGGCAGCAGCAAAATCTTCATTGAATTTCTTCACTGCCTCTTTTGCCATTTTGGCTAGTTTAGCTTGACGCTTGGCCCATTCAGCGGGAAATTCTTCACCACGTCTGATGTTTGAGGGATCGGCTTCTTGGTCAGGTGCCAGTGGAGGTCTTGGGCATGGAGGGTGTACAGCGAATTTCTTCCTGTACTTTGGAGTGACATAACGATATTCCCTCCATTCTCTGGCCCATCTCCTCTCTATCTTCTGAATGCGCACTTTGTGCTCATTCTTCGTTTCATGAGGAGGAGTGCAGTACCCTGCATAGATGTCATCAGGAATCTCAAACGCAGTGTTGACTTCAGGTTTCTTCCCTCCCTTCTGAGGTTTCTTGTCGTCAGCCATTTTCTTCAGCTGAGGAATCTGAACAATAGAATTCTCTGAAGAGGTATGTAACTTTTCTTCAAGGAATGCTACAAATGAGTTAAGTTGATGAGAACCTAGTGATTCAGCAGCGGACATGTGTACCTGTGAACAGAGTATAGGTGCGAAGAATTTGGAGAGGTCATATGCATTCTCAGAAGTTTTTGCAAAATGAACAAGTTTGAGGAATTTGACCAGATGTGTCTTGAGGAATTTCACTAAGCGTTCTTTGACTTAGGTTCCAGAGTTGTATAGATTGAAAATCCACACAATTGAGGAATCTTGAAGAAAAATGTTGCTTAGGGAACCAGATCAAGAACAAATGTTTGTGTGAGGTGTTTAGAGTGTGAAGATTGAAGAATAAACACCTTTTGAAGATTTGTAGAAATCAAAGGAATCAACAAGGGCAGTAAAAATAACTTTTAATTACCCTTGACGAAGAACACGATGAACTATGAATAGTAGATTTGAAGCTCGTCAGTTCAGATCTTCCACGCCCTAACTTGGCTGAGGAAGACAGCTACGGCGGCGGCGGAGTGAAGAAATCTGCAGTCGTCGCGAGTATGACGGCGATGATGTCGAGGCAGTGGAGCTCTTCCTCACCGGCAACGATGAAAGTAGTGGCGGCGCTAGGTTTTGAGTGCTCAAGCGAGGGAGTGAGGTTGAGCGGAGTAAAAACAGTCTGAGAAGGGTGAGGGGTATTTATAGCCGAGGTGAAAAACCGTTCGTCCGAGGAAAATGGACGAACGTGCCCTTGACCCTTCTCATTCGTGCGACATGTGTCACCCATGTACTGTGAGGTAGAGATTGTGTGAGATGGTGGGTGAATAGATAAACATATCGTGGAATGTGGAACGGTTTGAGCGGTAAAAGACAAAAATTTAGATTAGAATATTTTAAGGTTTCGTTCGCAAGTTCTTCAGCTGACAAGGACACAGTGAAGATTTTGAACGGGTTTCAAATAGAATGCACATGAAGAATTTGTGAATAGACCGGGTTGAGTTTAGCATAGAGGGGGAAGGGTCCGATCACATTCACTTAGCAGAAAAAGCAACTTGAGGAATTAGCAATAAGTGAATGTTGTAGAGGACATAAACTCATATATTTATATAGCCAATGAAGAAAAATGACGGAAACATTGAAGATAAAGCAAAGTTGAAGAAATTGAACAACTGAGGAATTTCACAACTGAAGAAAAACTCAAATTGAAGATTTTCAACTTTTGTTGGTGGCGTAACCCACAGTATAAGAATGCTGATTTCAGACACTGCGTACAATTGTGGTAGGGCTCTGAGAATCAAATTCTTCATTAATTTCTTCACACTTAGGGTGTTAGTCTTCATTGATTGAAGAAAAACGTTACTTCGCGTGTTGCACATCTAAGTCATCAATTTTGCATAAGTGTTAGGATGTGTGTCCTTTTCAAAGGACATTAGAAGATTCTAGATATTTAGCTCACACCACAACTTGCTAAATCTCTTCTCATCCAAGGGCTTTGTGAAGATATCGGCTAGCTGTTCTTCAGTCTTCACGTGCTCGATAGAGATGCCGCCCTTCAACACATGATCACGAAAAAAATGATGATGAATCTGAATGTGCTTTGTCTTTGAGTGCTGAACTGGGTTATGAGCAATATTGGTGGCACTCTCATTGTCACAATAGAGTGGCACATTATTCACATTGATGTCGTAGTCCTTGAGGGTTTGCTTCATCCATAGCAATTAAGCACAACACGAACCAGCAGCAATGTACTCAGCTTCAGCAGTAGAGAGTGATACGTAGTTCTGTTTCTTCGAGGATCAACATACCAAGGATCGTCCGAGGAAATGACATGTGCCTGATGTTGACTTGCAGTCAAAACGATCACCAGCATAGTCAGAGTCTGAATATCTAATGAGATCAAAAGCGGAACCCTTGGGATACCATAATCCAAGTGTTGGAGTGTGAGCTAGATATCGAAGAATATGCTTCACAACCTTATGGTGTGATTCCTTCGGTGTAGCTTGAAAGCGGGCACAGATGCAAACACTAAGCATAATATCTAGCCTAGATGCACATAAATACAATAAAGAGCCAATCATGGAGCGGTATACCTTTTGATCGAAGTCAATACCATTTTCATCAGTGCATAGATGGCCATTTGTGGGCATAGGGATTTTGACGCCATTGCAATCTTGCATGCCGAATTTCCTGAGTACATCTTTGAGGTATTTCTCCTGAGATATGAATATGCCATTGCGTTATTGACGTATCTGAAGACCTAAGAAGAATTTCAATTCTCCCATCATAGACATTTGATATTCTTCACTCATCATATAGGAAAATTCATCACTGTAACGTTGGTCAGTACAGCCAAAGATAATATCGTCAACATATATTTGGCACAGGAATAATTCATCATCATAGGTTTTGGTGAAAAGAGTTGGGTCAAGTGAACCGGGTTTGAAGCCTTTCTTCATGAGGAATTCCTTCAAAGTATCATACCACGCCCGAGGGGCCTGCTTGAGGCCATAGAGGGCCTTATTGAGTCTGAAGACTTTGTCAGGATGCTTTGGATCTTCAAAACCTAGGGGTTGAGCAACATATACTTCTTCCTCAAGCTTACCATTGAGGAATGCACTTTTCACATCCATTTGATATAAGATGATATTATGATGGTTAGCATAAGCAAGTAATATGTGAATAGCCTCAAGTCTAGCAACAAGTGCAAAAGTTTCATCAAAATCAATTCCTTCAACCTGTGTGTAGCCTTGAGCTACAAGCCGTGCCTTATTCCTCACCACAAGGCCATTTTCATCTTGCTTGTTGCGGTAGATCCATTTTGTGCCGATGATATTGTGCTTGCGAGGGTCTGGTCGCTTGACAAGTTCCCAGACATTGTTGAGCTCGAACTGATGTAATTCCTCTTGCATTGTTTGAATCCACTCAGCCTCCAGAAATGCTTTATCTACCTTAGTGGGCTCTGTGATAGAGACGAAAGCAAAGTGCCTGCAAAAGTTAGAAAAATGTGAAGCTTTTGAGCGTGTTAGAGGACCTGGTGCATTGATGTCGCTGATGATTTTCTCAATCTGCACTTCATTTGCATCTCGAGGATGAGCGGGTTGGTGACGAGGAATTGGATCTGCATTTTCTTCAGAGCCATTTTCCTCAGGTGCACCAGCATGATGTTCTTCACGGTCTGGAATAACTTCTTCAGCAGATTCTTCGGTAGGAATGACATCCTCAGTAGCCTTGAACTTGATGGTTTCCTCAGGAGACTGTTCATCTAGCATAGGAGGTAGGTGCTCTCTTTGCGAGCCATTAGTTTCATCGAACCGCACATCTACAGTTTCAACAACCTTGTGGTGAACGGTGTTGAAGACTCTGTAGGTGTGCGAGTCCTTTCCGTAACCAAGCATAAAACCTTCATGTGCTTACGGTGCAAATTTAGAATTGTGATGAGGATCTCTAATCCAACATTTAGCACCGAAGACTTCGAAATAACTCACATTGGGTTTCTTGTCAGTGAGGAGTTCATATGCAGTCTTCTTGAAGAATTTGTGAAGATATACCTTGTTGATGATGTGGCACACAGTATCAATTGCCTCAATCCAGAAATGACGAGGCGTCTTGCATTCATCAAGCATAGTGCGAGCCATCTCAACAAGAGTCCTGTTTTTGCGCTCCACGACGCCATTTTACTGAGGAGTATAAGGAGCATATAACTCATGAGTAATACCAAGTTCATCAAGATAGTCATCAAGACCACTATTCTTGAACTTTGTTCCATTGTCACTTCTGATGTGCTTGATCTTTACACCAAAGTTGGTTGAAGCCCTCGAGGAAAATCGTTTGAAGACTTCCTGCACTTCACATTTGTAAGTGACGATATGTACCCATGTTTAATGAGAGTAATCATCAACAATAACAAAGCCATATAGAGATGATTCATTAGTGAATGCAGAATAATGGTTAGGACTAAAGAGATCCATGTGAAGCAATTCAAATGGACGAGTGGTAGTCATGATAGTCTTCGCTGGATGCTTGGCCTTGGTCATCTTTCCAGCTTCACAGGCTCCGCACAAGTGATCCTTGAGGAATTTGACATTCTCAATGCCAATGACATGCTTCTTCTTCGCGAGCATGTGCAAGTTCCTCATGCGAGCATGACCAAGTCGTCGATGCCATAGCCACCCTTCTGAAGCTTTTGCAAGTAGGCATATAGCGGGCTGTGGTCTTGTAGAGAAATCAACAATATACAAGTCTCCTCTCCTAAAGCCTTCGAAGACTTTGGAATGGTCAGCTTCCATGATCACAACACAACGATACTTGCCAAAGATAACAACCATATCAATATCACAAAGCATTGAGACTGACATGAGGTTGAATCCTAAGGACTCGACAAGCATCACTACAAAAAAAAGACACATCCGTGACATTTTGGGCCGAACGAAATTTTTTCTGTCATACTTATGACACTTCTATGATGATAATTGTGACAAAACCCGGTATCATCATAGATGTGGTGGGGTCCTACTTCTATGACAAAAAATCATGACAGAAAATGGGCTTTTTGTCCTGGGCGGACCGGAGACGCAGCTGCATGACATTCTTTGGGCCGTCCATGACGAAAAAACCATGGTAGAAGCAAGGGCGAGGATAATATCGGGGAGTTCCCGGTTACGGTGGGTGGTCGGGGGCCGAGTGATGCGTGTTTCTCTCGTACGTACGTGCGTGTGTGCGAGGCGTTGGGCTCTAACTGAACCCGAGCGAGGTGTTGGGCTCTAACTGAACCCGAGTGATTGCACTGCAGGCTATGCGTTACTGAACCCGAGCAATCGATCGATCCCTTGCTGTTAACTGAACCCGAGTGATTCCTTCGCTACTGCTGCTAACTAAAGCCGATCAAACACTGCTGCCTCCTTCCCTGGATGAACAGTGAGCGTTGTTGAGGGGGTTTGGATGAACATTTCTGATGGGGGGTTGGATGAACAGGACCCCGTGGTAGTAGAGTCCGTTGGCGCTGGATGAGCAGTGCCCCGATCGATCGAGTCGGTGGATGAACAGGACCCCGTGGAGGGCTGGATGAACATGACCCCGTGGAGGGCTGGTTGAACAGTAGCCGGTGGAGGGCTGGTTGAACAGTAGCCAGTGGAGGGCTAGTTGAACAGTAGCCGGTGGAGGGCGCAGCTTCTCCGTTCCGACCCAGCCATGTACACGAGCCCTGGCCGTACGTATGCGCGAGTAGGCGTTCGAGACCCCACCCGTATGTACGTACGTGGCCGTATTTTCTTTCTTGCACCCTGGCCGCTGTGCGTACGTGTACATGCTACGTGCGCGCCTCTACTACGACACGTGCACGCCTCTACATCGACCAGTATGTACGTACACGTTCGCGACCAGAATGACAACGCTACGTACGCTTCGACCAGGTGGGTCCCGACTGGCAGGCACTTCCTTGCGTGCGAAGATGTAGCTGGTGGGTCCCAGCAGTCAGGGGGGCGAATCATTTTTTTTGCCCGTAATATGGACGCACTTCCTTGTGTGCGAAGATGTAGCTGGTGGGTCCCAGCAGTCAGGGGGAGAAAACATTATTTTTCAGGGTAAAAAGGATGCAGTTGCATGCATGCGTCCATGGGCGTGGTGCGTCCCCACTATCAGCCTCTCACGTATAGTCATCGTCCGATGACTCGGTTGTTGACCATGTTGACCACACCGTGCCGAGTGCACCAAGGCCGGTGGTCGACGGCGAGGCCCCAGACTAGAACGACCCGGAGATGGGGAAGACGCGGCAGTGGAGTCACAGATGGAGAGGAGTGGGAAACTTGACTGGTTCGGGTGCGCGGCAGCACTGCCGCCCACGGGAGACAGGAGCAAGAACAGAGGTTGAAGAAGGAGCATAGCTATTGGATTAACATCCAACGGTGCAACTGCTAGAATCATTTGTTGATTAAGTTGACAAAGCCCTGCGTACATGTTTGCTTAGTAGGCCCACAAGTCAGCCACCAAATCTACCGGGTCCCAGCTGTCACCGGGAGGAATGGTTTTTTTCGCATAACAAGGAGGAACTTCCTTCCGTGCGAAGATATAGCCGGTGGGTCCTAGCTGTCAGGGGGAGGAAACAGGTTAATAAGGAGGAACTTTCCTTGCGCAAGACCATGGACCTCGTGGGTGCCAGCCGTCAGGCTCTCCAAGTACATTCCTCTTCCGATGACTCTTGTTTGTTGACCACACCGCACCGAGCGCAGTGAGGCAGTGGACGACGGCGAGGTCCCAGACTGGAACGACCCGGAGATGGGGAAGACGCGGCAGTGGAGTCGCAGACGGAGAGGAGTGGGAAACTTGACTGGTTCGGGTGCGGGGTGGGCCTACACTCGGCAGAGAATAACAGGAGGTGCGGAGTGGAGGGATGGCCTGGCCGTCGGCGGGTAGCGTTTCGCTGAGGCGCGCAAAACAACGCCGCTGGACGCCGAAGGCTGGAGCAGGCGGTCCCGACAATGCTGGGGGAAGAAGACGAGAGATTGAAGAAGAATGAAGGCCGTTGGATGTAAATCCGACGCCTTGTTAGGCTTCGAATTACTGGCCCACATGTCAGCCAGTCCATTTGTTTTTAGTCCATTTGGTGGGCTAGGTGAAACAATGATGTAGCATCTATGCAGCCCGTTTATATATATGGTAGAATTTAAAGCCAATTTGCATTTTTCTCGAAATCCGCGGACTTGCTGGGCCGGGTGAAAATATCATGTTGGGCTGGACGGAGAAATGTTATAAAAACATAAACACATGATTGCACGTCTATTACTACATTGGTCAGTAAAATCTTTGCAAGCTTATGCACGCAATCACTAGGAGTTAACTTGCCAAGTTATATATAAACAATTATTATTATTATTATGTAAGAACTTTCAACTTACGAAATAAAATATCATTTTAATTTGATGAGTTAATAGGACGTGGGGTATTATTATTCTTTAGGCTAGACGTGGGACAGTTGAGTTGGTTCTAGGGAAAAGTACTGGGAGAAAACTCAGTTTACATCAAAAAAGAAAGTGGGAGAAAATTCAGATATAGGATTAATGAAAACAAAAAATAAAGGAAGTGGGAAGGTCTATAAAATGGTTGGACGAATGACAGGTTTAACGGAACCTTATGTTGTTTCTATTATATATATCTGTAATAAAATAAGATATAAATATAGGTTCAGTTTTGCATTCTTATAGAAAACATAGGTTCAGTTTTGCATTCTTATAGAAAAATAGAACTGAGCTGTGCGTCGTCTTGAAAAAACAAACATAACTTGGGCTGTTGATGTTATAGACAAGCTAGGTTGGGAGGCCCAGAGGCCTCTTTATACCTAATGGATCCAAAAAATGTTGAAACATGTCGTGGGCTGCCCATGTTAAAAACAAGACCTAGGCCATGGACCTGGTGGGCCCGGGACTGTCAGCCTCTCGACGAACAGTTGTCTCCCGATTCCTCTTGTTTTGCTGACCATGTTGGGAACGACAGACGGCAGCGCTGCAACAAGAGCACCAAGGCGGAGGACGACGTCAAGACCTCGGACCGAACGAACCGGAGCGGGGGAAGACACAGGCGGAGGGGAGTACGAGGGTTGACTTGTTCGGGTGCGGGG
The DNA here is from genome assembly GCF_002575655.3 of Aegilops tauschii subsp. strangulata. Lineage (NCBI taxonomy): Eukaryota > Viridiplantae > Streptophyta > Magnoliopsida > Poales > Poaceae > Aegilops > Aegilops tauschii. The sequence goes on from NC_053041.3 coordinate 223,170,223, forward strand.
TGGGCCGATGGAGCTACCCCCGCCGGACAATGTGTGGGAGTAGAGGGATGGCCAGCCGCCTCTGTTGGAAAGGCAGTGCCTAGGAGGCGCTTAGGCATGCCTAGGCACTAGGCAATGGCCAAACGCCTCGCCTAGGGCATAAGCAGAAGTCTAGGTAGAGCAAGTAAAAATTGTCTACCCAAGCGAGAAATCATGCCATATTGCACTGATATGCCAAAAGGGCCATATTCCAATCGTAGTAGTTGGTCGTTAGCATACTTATATGCCCTAAATTAAAAAAATACACATATAATAACCACATATACACCCTAATAGTAAAAATTATATAACCGCCTAGGCTGCGCCTAGGGCTCTTAAGCACCGCCTAGGAACTAGGCGAAGGCCAACAGCCTTGCTTACGCCTACCGCTTTTTCCAACCTTGCCAGCCGCTGTATAGGAAGAGGACAAAAGATTGAACAAAATAAAGAAATACAAATGGATAGGTGGTTGGTCTCATATGTTTGTGTACGAGACCTGCTGGGTCCACCTGAGAAGGGGAATATATTGGGAGGAAGGAGATTCGAAGCACGACAGCCGAGTGAACTAGTTTTTTTAAACGGACAAGTGAACTAGTTACATACATAAGCAAATAGCCACTAAAAAAAGCAAACACGTTAATGCGTTCTTAAAAGAAATCTTTTGGATAAAATAGATAATTACGACACATAGGCTAATGCATGAAACACTCAGATGATAAAGGTGCTTATAAACAGATAAAGTACAACATCTAGACCTTCCTGGCACGCTTGATCATGACGCTGCGGCTGTCCGTGTACTCGTCAGTTACGGGAAGCAGACATGCCCTCATGTCCAAGATCCGCCTGTACATGTCGTAGCATGCGTATGCGTCCTTGGCCGCGTAGGTTATGTAGGATAGATTCAGAGGTACCTCCCACGTGTTCAGGTCCTTGGTATCGTTGTCTTCTTTCATGTTGGCATATCAGGGGTCGATGATGGTCTCGCCGAGGTCAACCACGGAGTCCTTCTCCTGCCCATTGCCAATGATCATGTATTGCTTCTGGATGTCGACAAGCTTGTTGCACCAGATGGCCGAATCGTCGCGTTCTTCCTTCTCTCCACCGTAGCGAAGGTGTAGTCGGCGCTGCCGATGAAATGGGCGAATGCTCCAGAACCTCTGATGGCCCTACAGCAGTGGTAGACGAGAACCTCATCCCACACACATACCTGGGCGACATCGATCCGCTGGTCCCAGTCAGGAGACGAATGTATGGGCACAAGGTCTAGTCCTGTGACCTTGTGCTTTCTCATCCGGTAGGTATTGCTTGAACTCGGCGAGGCAGAGCTTCACCAAGTACGGATCATTGGTGTACATCACATTCAACTTGGTGCAGCCATAGGACTGAACGGCGAACTCAAAGGGGAATTCCTTGTTGAAGTCCGTATCCAGCAGGCTCACCCCTCGGATCGCCATTGGAGTCTCTTCAAGTGAACGAGTGGGTAGGCGGCGGCAGCAGTTCGTTTTTCAGCTCTTGGGGAACTGGATTCAACAGTAAACTGAGTGTGTACAGGCAACAACAGTTACTACCCCTCCCTCACCCGTTGCACGCCCGGCATAAGATGCACCCTCGGCTCATTCAAACTCCTCCATTAAGAAACCTACTCCGGCCACACGTCGGTTCACGAGCGGGTCTATATTGGTCTTGTAATAACAAGAGTTAGTGGTCACTTAACTTTAATAGAAATTTATACTTAAAACAAGCAATGCATTTTCTCGTTCTACCAGTGCCACGGGATCAACATGCACAACAATTAGAATAATTATTCTCAAGACGCACACGATCAGCACATTTGTCGCACTTTCACACAGATAATACTACCAAGTTTGAACAGTTTGTTATGGTTGTTGTCATCTGCATCATCATGCCATGTTTCCCAGCTTGCAAGATTCAGAACCAACAAATAAGATCCAAAAAATAAGTACAACAAAGATGCCTACACATCTCCTTGATTCCCACCTTGCAAGATTCAGAACCAACAAATAAGATTCAAATAGTAAGTACAACAAAGATGCCTACACATCTCATTGATTCCCAGCTTGCAAGATTCAGAACCAACCCATTAGAGCCTTTTGATAAAGTGAATATTGGGATTAAATCCATCTTGGCTAGCCGTGTCATACAACCCAAAAACTTGGCGAATTCTCTTGACAGTCACAACATCTGTAGTTGAGTATTCCTGTTTGCACAACATAGATAAGAAGAGCATGATTACTATAATAGTGGCAGTCCTTGAACTCAACCTGAAGCTCCACTCGGATGAGGCCTGCCTTGAGTTCCATGATTCAATTCATGCGCCTTTTTCTGCAGTTCACCTGAAATGAAGCAAAGATTGCACCATTCAGCTAGCAAGAAGTACTTGCTCTCGTGAGTTGGCAGGTTCTTCTTTAGTAGTTGCACTAAAATTGAGGAACATTAAGGTTGGCTGTCCGGCTCATGTAAGGTGCAACTATAATTTGCTTATCCTTTTGTGCAATTCCACTAAAATTAAGTGCCATAGTGGTGACAGTGACGACTCATCTTGCAAAGGCTAATAAAATGTTGCACGAGATTACCAGCAGAACTTGACGGAGATTTTGGAAACTCCAATCACCATTTTGTGCAGTTCCACCAAAATTGAGAGATGTCAACCTGCAGCTATAATTTGCTTCTTTAGTAGTTGAGTATTCCTGTTTGCACATCGCAGATAATAAAGAGCATGATTACTATAATACTGGCACTAGTGGAAGTCAACCTGCAGCTCCACTTGATGATTCAATTCATGCCACTTTTTCTGCAGTTCACCTGAAGTGAAGCAAAGATTGCATCATTCAGCTACGGCTCATCTTGCAAAGGCTAATAAAATGTTGCACGAGATTACCAGCAGAATTTGACAGAGATTTTGGAAACTCCAATCACCATTTTGTTCAGTTCCACCAAAATTGAGAGATGTTGCCCATGTAACATTTTAGTTGAACTGCACAAGACACTCATTCCAAAAAAAGTGTTTTGTGCAGTTCACCAAAAGGTCACAATAGCAACAAGGTGAAATGGATATCCCTATCTGCACAAAAAGATAGAAAGTAAACAGTTGTTGGTCAATAAGAATATACGAAACATACACGAAATGAGAAGAAGCATCGTAATTATGTTCATGGCAATCACGCAAGGATAGTAGAAATTTTAAAACGCCAGCAATGCTTCATGTTACCGGAAGTATTATGATCAACAATGACATTCGTCAAATATGGGATTACTTTAATGGTGGCATTGCTTGTTTACCAGATATAGTAAATCAACAGCAGCTAAAGAGTTAGTTTAAGGGCATGGGACCGTGGGGACACCAAGACACTCAACAGCGTAAAGGAGCAACTTACTTATCATACTGGGGAAAACAGCAGGAGTACCATTTGTAACATAGTTTGATTGCATCATATCACTGGAGGCATTAGATTAACAAATACACTAGTTAGACATGTCCCTAAGGTAACAGTGTGATCGCTTACATTTTAGATGCGCCCTTACATTAATAACAGCAAAAGGTTGGTATAAGGACATGCGACCGTGGACGCATCAGCACAATGTACCTACAAGGAGGCATAAAGTGGTGATGCCGAGTTTGTTCATGCTCTGTGAGGGCAGCAAATCTAATCCTGGAGACCTTTTACTATATATGTGAGGGCACCAAATCTAATCCTGGATACCTTTTACTATGTGAGGGCAGCAAATCTAATCCTGGAGACCTTTTACTATGTGAGGGCAGCAATTCTAATCCTGGAGACCTTTTACTACGTGAGGGCAACAAATCTAATCCTGGACATACTTTGTTGACTTGTCCACCAGCCGCCACTTTCTATCCTTTTTTTCAACCAATAATAGATCTGTTCCTTATCCAGTTTGTACTGCATTTTCCCATTATTTCCCTTTTCGACCAAGAGACATGTTGGGTATCCGGTCTCTACTACTTTCACCATATTATTCCTCTTTGAATCAAGTCCTAGATTCATGCTACAACTTTCCCCCTTTCTTCATTGTTTGAACTAAGTCCTAGATTCGAATGCATGAAGTAGCTTTACCTCTAATAATACTAAAAATTTAGGTGGCTTTAGAAGAGCTGATGGGAGTAGAAAAAGATGCACATGCAGACATGTGGGGAGCTGGGGCAGTAGAGCAAGGCCGCTTTCGAAGAACTTATACCTGAGGGTCGTCGGGATGTCGGTGGCGGCAGGTCAGATCTGCGCACAATACGGTAGGGAGGAAGAAGGGTTGGAGGACCTCCCGAGCCGGCGCTGTGTTAGAGAGAACGACACAGGCAGAGGATCGGGCCCCTCCAGCAGCTGTAGGTTTCCTCCCTCGCCGGCGATGACCGCGTGAACGATGCACCTAGTCCTCTACACACATCAGCCGAAGGGATCCGGCCGGATCTGTGACCAGCGGTGAGCAGAGAGAAAATGTCGCTACCGCTGTCTTGTTTAGATCTGTAGAGGATGAGAGAATGAAGAGAGCAACCCTAGTAAAGAAAGCGCTCAGGCCCCGGCGTACATATATAGTGGAGTGATTATCTTTTTTCTCCAGAACAATCATTTCAATTTGTGTACGTGGCATTAAAGGAAAGAAACTCTCTATTTAAGGTGAGTAACTGTACGACTCCTACTTACTACTACTACTACTACTACTACTACTACTACTACTACTACTACTACTACTACTACTACTACTACTACTACTACTACTACTACTACTACTACTACTACTACTACTACTAGTACTACTACTAGTATTGTTCACTTGTGCTCCCTGGCCCTCCATTCATTGAACAACCCCACGGGTGAATAAACACACAGTACTAGTATTTATATAGAACGAACAAGCTCGAACTATTTTCGCGTAGTTAAAAGTTGAGGGCGGGGCTTTTCCCGGGCAGTACGCTCGGTTTTCGCGTAGGCGGTTTGACAGATAGGCGAGGAGGGTGAGGGAGTAGCGGATTCAACTTACTTACTGCTGGAAAGGTTGGGCTGTGCGATTTGGCGGCTCGTTACTGCAGGAAAGACTTGTGATATGACTACTCACTATAGTCAAGAATTACTGGTGGTACGACCCGGGTGATGCCCCCTTCCGTTCCGCACTCTAATCTGGTGCATGACACGTCGACCCGTATGCTGGCTCTCCCACATGTCGGCGAAATATGTAGGAGGAGTGCGAACCATGATAGAGGAGTGCGAACCACGGCAGCCCAGTGAATGAGAAGTAGAAAACAATGTGCTTATATGGCCATAAAAAACAATGTGCTACGGTCCATACTGTAGCATGTACAATACTACTCCTCTTTGTTTGGATCCCTGAGTTAGAGCTAGTTTGGGTTGAAATAGCCTCAAATTATCCAAACAGGAGGGGTTAGTTTGAGCTAGTTTGCTCTAACCCCGCTAAAAAAACTAGCCCGGTGGAGAGGTTCTAATTGGGTTAGTTCTCCTCGGGCCCACTAAAAGAGAACTAAAAAAAATCTCCCCTGCCCGTCCAGATCGCTCCCTCCGCCCCCCTCGCACGAGTCCTCTCTGTTCCCCATCGGGCCGCCCACCCAAGCGCCGCTCCGCCGCTCGCCCTCTCTCTCCTCAGGCCGCCCTCTCCCTCCGGCCTCCACCGCCCTCCTCCGGCCGCCCTCTCCCTTCGGCCTTCGAAGCTCGCCCCGCTCCCCCTTCACCGGTCGTTTTTCTCCCTCTGTCGTGCGCGGCGGTGGCGCATCTACCAGGGAGGTCGCGAGAGGGGTGAGTTTATTCGTTCCTTCTCTGTCTCACATCTCTATCATTGATCTTGCTCGCTCTAGCGCTAATTCTGATTTGGAACAGTAGATCCTGATTAAACTTGGTATAGATTTGTGGTGCACGCATGGAATTGTTTGATGCTGCTTGAGGAGGTAATAAGTCTTTGATTCAGTTCACCTTTCTAGGCATTTCAGTTTCAGGCTTGCATTATTTCTAGAGGCCCAAAGAATCAGTTCACCTTTCTAGGTATTTCAGTTCCAGGCTTGCATTATTTCTAGAGGCCCAAAGATTCAGTTCACCTTTCTAGGTCTTTCAGTTTTAGGCTTGCATTATTTCTAGAGGCCCAAAGATTAGGTTCACCTTTCTAGGTGTTTCAGTTTCAGGCTTGCATTATTTCTAGAGGCCCAAAGATTCGGTTCGTAGTCATTGGCAAGTGACCCTACTACCCATGCCAGTGTCGACCTCAACTCACAAGCGCCGGTGTCGGAGGGGTTCCCGGGGCTTGGGCTCTACAGAGCCTTCCTCTAGAGCGACGATGACGAGCTCCTCCCTGGGTGCGTGAGGGGATCCGGGCTCCCTCCCTATCGTGAATGACTTCCGTGATGAGTTAGCTCATGCTTTGTTTCATGGAGTGTATTTTTTTGTGAAGCTTGATTGAGGACTTGTATGTTTAAGTGGGATATCTCAATTGTATGGACAAAGTAAAATTTATCATGTTTTGCATGCTTGATTTGTAAAGATGGTTCATTTATGTCAATTGTGAGCGGGAGGAGGCCACACAAGAGCCGACCACGCCAAATCTGGCAGGAAATAGGGTCCAAAGTACTCAAATGATTGATAAAGAACATTTATTGTCAATCTAACCCTGCCATCGATACACCTCTTTGGTTTAGGGCATCTCCAACGGGTTGTATGTTAGTCTTGTTGGTAAAATGTCCATGTCATCAACCAACAAGCTATCATACAACTACTCCAATAGGTTGTATGTAAGCTATCCAATAGAGGGTGAGAAGATAAATGTGATTGCTCACTATTTCACCTTGGAGCTTGTGCAAAGGTTGTTGGTTAATTTACATACAACTTTGCTCTCTCTCCACATTTACTACAGGAAACAGCTACTTTGCCGTCTGCCACGGCGGACGGCAAAGGCTCGAAAGGCGGACGGCAAAGACCTTTGCCGTCAGCCGCGGACGGCAAAAGGCTCCGGCAAAGAAGGCTACGGTAAACAGCTGCTTTGCCGTCTGCTTCGTGGCAGTGGACGGCAAAGAGCCTTTGCCGTCTGCGGCGGACGGCAAAGAGGGTGGACGGCAATAATTGCGCCGTCAGTCCGTTAAGTGGCTAACGGCAGACCTTTGCCGTCCGCCGCGGACGGCAAAATTTCTCTGGTCTTTGCCGTCCGCCTTATGATGTCATCTACACGTCACTAGATGGCAGGTTCTTTGCCGTCTGCCACTGATGGCAAAGTACAGGTTCTTTGCCATCTGCCACGGACGGCAAAGTCTTTGCCGTCTGCCACTGTAGGCAAACTGACCAAATGGGTCATCTCCCAGGAAGCACAGTTGGCTGCCACGTGGCTTCTTTGCCGTCTGCGGCAGACGGCAAAGAGCGCTTTGCCGTCGGTGGCAGACGGCAAAGAGCCTGCATATTGTCTGTTTTTTTCTATTTTTTGTTAAAATTCCACAATTTGCACAGAAAATATATATGACATATAGATATATTTCACAGGCATTCATCACATAAACAAGTTCATACATCATTTCATACATAAACAAGTTCCATCCATCATTTCATACATAAACAAGTTCCATCCATCATTTCATACATAAAGAAGTTCCATCCATACATAAAGAAGCACTCCATAGCTAAGGTGACTAGAATGAGAAGACAAGAATGAGAAGACAAGAAGAAGAAGAGTAGAACAAGCACTCCATCCAGCACATAATGAAATCTGCAAAATGGCAAAATAAGAAAGTTAGAAATGGATCGTTTTTGAGGTAACTAAGGTGAAATGGATCGTTTTTTAGGTAACTAAGGTGAAATGGATCGTTTTTTAGCTCACTTAGGTCAAATGGATCGTTTTTGAGCTAACTTTGTTGAAATGGATCGGTTTTGAGCTAACTTTGTTGAAATGGATCATTTTTGAGCTAATTTAGTTGAAATGGATCTTTTTCAGCTAACTTAGGTGAAATGGATCATTTAAGAGCTAATTTGGGTGAAATGGATCGTTTTTTAGCTCACTTAGGTCAAATGGATCGTTTATGAGCTAAATTAGTTGAAATGGATCGTTTATGAGATAACCTAGGTAAGATGGGTCATTTTGGAGTTAACGTAGGTGAAATGGACCATTTTAAAGCTAACGTAGGTAAAATGGATCATTTAGGAGCTAATCTACGTAAAAGGGGTCATTTTTGAGCTAACTTGGATGAACTGCATCATTTATAAGCTAACCTAGGTAAAATTGGTCATTTTGGAGGAAATTAAGCTAACTCTAGGTCATTATGGTAAGCATATGGGAGGAAATAAAGCTAAGTCTAGGTCTTTATGCATTTGTTAAGCAAAACACTAGAGAAACTTACCGTGATCAGGGAGGTGTAGGAGCGGGGTGGCTAGTGCCGCTACCTGGAGAAGGATCGTGCGATGCGTTTCTGGAGTTAAGCTGCACCAAAGATCATTTCCAATGTCTCGTTAGCATTACGACACTCAAATGTTAAGACTACCAAGTAATGTCCATTCAAACTAAACTCACCGTGCTCCCAGGAGCAATCACTGGCATCGGCGGAGCGGGCTGACCGGACTTCTCGCACACAGACTGCACATTTGGTTTTCAGAACAGAGTCATACTAGTTAGTAATGAGACTCAAATGTTAAGACTAGCAAGTAATCTGCAGAAGAAACTTACCACAAGGAGCTCGTACATGGCCCTTGCCTGCATGTCATTCCGTGCCCTCTCCTCCTCCATCATCTTTCTTGTCCTCTCCTCCATCTCCCGCTGCCTCTCCGCCGCCTCCGCCAGAAGTTTCTCCGTTCTATCTCTCTCAGTCTGTATAGCAGCCTGCAACACCACTCACATGACCATTTGTAATCATTGATGGAAGCGCACACAATGTAATGGAGAAAGATAACTGAGTACGTATCACTAACCTTGATGGCGAGTTGCACTGGCCGTTCACGAGGCCTTATCTCAGGAGCGGAGCTCGACTGGCGCGCCTTGATCTCCGGGAGAGTGCTAGGACAACGGATAAGTCCATCTCCAATGGCTATGGAGCCATGGGACCTCCCGCCACCAGATATCATCACCAGCTCTGGATCAATGGGACCCTGGCTCGGGTTAAAGTCCTCCCCTTTCCTCGCCTTCCCCTCATCTCTATATCTCACGAGCTTGTTGTGGGAGGAGATGTTGGTGAAGTTGTTTGCGTCATCGAGGTCAGACTGAGAGAAAGCCTTGACTTTCTTGAAAGAGCCAGTGTGGGCCATGGCATACAGGTCGTACACCTCTGGCACCTTATCCGCCTTATTGTGGCGTGCCTGAAAGAGAGAAACAATGAAAATTAGTAATTAAAGGGCTCAAGCTAGCATGATGAATGAATTGCATGAATCATATAGCAAACCACATACCCAGTTGCGCCCGAACTGATATAAGTTGGAGCTGCCTTGATGGTGTGGCACACCTTCCATTTGGGCACGTTTGTCCTTGGCCTGGTTGTGGAGGGCTAGCCATTCTTGTGAGCACCACTCATCGACCAACACCTCCCAACAATCCATCCGATCCACACACCATCTCGGAGGCGCCTAAGTTAGCAAATAGAAACTTGAGCGCTACGGCTAAGAATTACTAAATGAAGGAACTTAAGTAGAAGGCCTTAAGAATTACCTTCATGTACTGCTCCTTACTCAGGAACTTATCGCGGCACGCCGGCTTGGTCTTCTTGATACCACGCAAGGCGTAGTAGTCTCGAACAGCCTGCACCCGAGCCTCGTGCCGTAAGTTCTGGAGTAGGCGCTTGCAGACGTTCTGGATAACATTTGCGCTGTCCTCCTCGTATCCCTCCTCACACCTGTAGAATGTCTGCAATCAAATGAGACAATATTGATTAGTACAATTAATAACTAGCTAGTTGAAGATTTTGAAATGTGTAAAGGAGAAATTACCCAGAACGTCCTGATCACCATGTCTGCCCTCGTGTCGCACAAGACACCGTCGATAATGACATCCGGCGGGGCCGGGGCAGCCACGTAGTGCTCCCAGCTCAACCCAAGCTCTGGAAGCCGACCCTCACCAGGCAACGTGACAAACCCCGGGAAGTTTTGCCGGCAAAGAACTCCAAGGACGGAGTTGGGCCGGCGGACACTATGATGGTGGTCCCAACCCCTGCAGCATGACAAGGCCAACGCATTAGTTATTTGAAGAAACGTGAATGCAGAAGGTACAAAAATATTAAATGCACTTACGTACCTCTCCCCATCAGGGAAGATCAACCACCTCTGCTCGCCGGTCGCCGGCACGGACGGGAGCCGTGTAGCACCACGCTGGTACACGGTGCCACCCTCCTCCTCAAGATCAGTCGGCTCCCCGCCATCACCAGCATGGCCACTCGGCTCCTCGGGCTGATCCGGCCAGGTACCCCATCCGGACGTGTGCCCCTCCGGGGTCTCGTGGGCCGAACTCTCGTGGGCCGAAGGCCAGTCGACCCGAGGCTCGTGGGCCCAAGACCCGTGGACCGGAGGCTCGTGGACCGGAGTCCGTGTAGCCTCCTCCTTGGACGAGTCCACCCTAGCAGTCACGTGCTCGGGTGAAACAGCTGGGGGTGGCGGCGAGGAAGGTGCCCTAGCAGTCACCCTACCTCCTCTCCCGCGACCACGTGCCCCACCTCCTCTCTTCCTACCTCGTCCCCTACTGGGCACCGCGGTCGACGAAGAAGGGCTCGGCGGTGTGGACATACTGTCCAGCAACGCTCGGCGGAGAGGTACGTCTGGAATCGAAGACCTCAGACCACGCGCCGACGAAGAAGGGGCCTTGGCGCGCTCCCGACCAGCGCCCACCATCTTTCAACACCTGCCATGACAAACAGTAAACGAAATTAGTACAACATAAAAAAAGACCGACATGAATAATAATATGTGTATCACTTAAGTGTATCATCATCAAGTACAACATTAAAAAATTTAATACCTGACACTACTAATAATCTCGATCAGTATCATCAATAAATGCATAATCATCATCATCACTATAATCAATGACGGGCTCATAGGGTTCAGTGGCATCAACATGTGCAAGGCCACCTTGACGTAATCGGTGAAGCAATGACAGGTCATCCGCAGCAGTAACCTCTTCTTGTTCCGGCTCTTCTTGTTCCTCCTCTGGGGTGATGTCGGATTCACTGTCGCTGTCTACTTCAATGTTTTGGGGTGAAGTATAGCGGTTCTTGAAACGCTTTTTGGAAAGACGTGTCTCTTGGAAGAATTCTCCTTCATATGTGTCTGGGTTAATGTGAGGTTCATAATCCTCTTCCTTTGGGGGAGATAGTCTAGCACGTGGCGGCACTTCATAAACGACATCCCAACCTTTCAGATTTGGATTAGTTTGGCAGGCCCACGGTAGATAGAATACTTGGGTCGCCTGTTGAGCCGTAATATAGACATCAAGAACATCTAAATGGGTGCTTTGGTTGATTTCAACTAGCCCTATATGTTCATGAGTCCTTCTAGTCTCCTTCGGCTGAAACCAATAACATTTGAAGACTACGACATTCGGTGGGTTTTCACCATAGAATAGAAGTTCATAAATTGCTTCAACTCTCCCATAATACTCGGTACCTCCTTCGCCGATAGCAGATACACAACAATTTGTAGACTTTCGGTCGGCCATAGATAGCTCTTTGCCATAGGTACGAAAGCGATACCCGTTGATGTCGTATTTGTCAAATGAACGGACCTTATAGTCAAAACCATTAGCGACTTGTCTCAATTCGGCGTCCATAGACTCTGAATTAGCCTACAAGTTTAATATGAAAGGATTGTTGCATTACGCACAAATTAGCGAATGAAACCGGGATAGCCGCCTACAAATTAGCCTACAAGTCTAATAGAAATTACCGTTTGTTTGAACCAAGAGATGAAACCGGGATAGCCGCCTCCTTGCTTTGCGAGAAGCTCATACTCTTCGACAGAATCCTTTTGGATCACCGCTCCATACGAGAATAAGGCGACGTATCGACTGTATGAAATATCCAGGAATAAGAGCAGTTCAAAGGAAATAGAAGTTGCGAAACTATGTACCGAGAACTTACTCGATGTACGGCCGCACTTCTATCAGGTTGTTGAAGATATACAACGAAATGGTCCGCCATTGTTCATTATCCAAAGATACTGGATTTGAAACACTGGCTGGTGCGAGATTCCCATTGAATAGGCTGAGGTTGGATCCACCCTTTTTAGGGTCGTCAGCATTGTACCGAGGCTTCGGATTATGCAAATGACGATTGTTGGCTTCGTAGTGTGCTGTCACGAAGTTTGCCGCCTCCTCAGTGATGAATGCCTCAGCCATCGATGCTTCAATTCTACGTTTATTTTTACATTTTTGTCGAAGCATCTTCTACATCCTCTCAGTTGGGTAGCACCAACGATTTTGCACGCCCCCCCAATCTTGCCTCGGTCGGGAGATGCAAAATCAAATGTTGCATTGGATTAAAGAAGCCCGGTGGAAAGATCTTCTCTAACTTGCAGATCAACTCCGGCGCCAACTCTTCCATTTCTTCTAGCATGCCAAGCGATAGTTCTTTCGCACAAAGAACACGGAAGAAATAGCTGAGTTCTACCAGTACTAGCCATTCATCCTCAGGGATGAAGCCACGCAACATCACCGGCATTACCCGCTCAATCCATATTTGCCAATCATGACTCTTGAGACCAAATATCTTCAATTTATCAAGACTGGCTCCCCTCTGTAGATTCGCTGCATACCCATCGGGGAACATCAACTGCATTTTCACCCACAAGATAATTTCCCCAATAGCTGGCCTTCCAAGATTGAACCATGCCTTTGGCTTCGTCCAGTTCTGCTTTCCTTTCGGTTCTTTCATGTTTTGTAATGGCCTATCACATAGCGCCTCCAGATCGACTCTAGCCTTAGTATTATCCTTTGACTTCCCATCTATGCCGAACAATGTACCAAAAAGTGCCTCGGCGATATTCTTCTCAGTGTGCATCACGTCGATGTTGTGTGGGCAAAGGAGGTCTTTGAAGTAAGGCAGATCCCATAAGCATGTTTTGTGAGTCCAGGCGTGCTTAGAATTATACCCCTTGAAGTACCCTGGACGCTCTGGATCTGGCTCGAGAGCGTTTAACTGATCCAGGGTCTGTTGGCCTGTCAATGCATGTGGTGCAGAGTTTTTGACAACTCTACCTCTGATGAAGTTCTTCTTGTCTTTCCTGAACTTATGGCGAGGATTCAGGAACTGTCTATGCATGTCGAAGCAAGAAAACTTGCGACCGGCCTGAAGCCAACGAAACTCAAGAGCTCCCTTGCATGTGGGGCACGGGAACCTTCCATGCACACACCAGCCAACGAATAGCGCATACGCCGGCAAGTCATGTGTCGAGTACATGTACCAGACACGCATTATGAAGTTCCGTTTGCTATAGGCATCGTATGTCTTGAACCCATTATCCCAGGCTTCTTGCAATTCGTCCTTAAGCGGTTGCATGTACACATTCATATTTTTCCCCGGATAGTTGGGCCCTGGAATTATCAACGTCAGGAAAATGTTCTTTCTTTGCATAATCTGTCCGGGGGGGAGATTGAGTGGAAAGACAAATACGGGCCAACAACTGTATTGGGCTGCCGTCATACCAAACACACTGAACCCATCCGTGTTGATGCCGACTTGAGGATGCCTCGGATCTGCCGCTTTGTCACCATGTAATTCATCAAACTTTTTCCACGCAACACCATCTGATGTGTGTACAATCATCAGATTCCCATCTGCATCTAGTTCGGTTATTTTGCCCGTTTTGTGCCATGTCATCTGTCTGGCCATCTCTTCGACCATGAAAAGACGTTGAAGTCTTGGTATGATTGGCATATACCGAAGAATACTAACAGGGATTTTGGTCTGTGTCTTCTCACCCATACCGTTGTCTACCACAACATACCTGGAAGACTTGCAAATGGGACAATAGTTCAAGTCCGCATAGTCAAGCCTAAACAAGACACATCCTTTCTCACAGGCATGTATCTTATCATAGGGCATCTTCAGTGCACGGAGGATTTTGTCCGACTGGTACAGGTTTGCAGGCATTACATGGCCTTTGGGTAGAAAGCGTCCAAATACTGTCATCATTGCATCATAGCATTCTCTGCCCAAGTTGAACTGAGCCTTCAGAGCCATTACTTGTGAGATGGCATCCAACTGACAAAGCTCAGTGTGCTCATGGAGCGGACGTTTTGAAGACTCCAACATTTCATTGAAGGCCTTTGCAGATTCCTCCATCTCCTCGTCCGAATCCCGAGCATCATCAAAGTCTTGCACCATGTTTTCCATCCCGGTACCATGCTCGTCGTTGCGACGACGATCCACCTCAGCTCGATCACGTTGGGCAGACTCACCATGAAATGTCCACACCGTATAATCGGGCGTAAAACCACTCTTCTGCAGGTGTTTGCCCATTTCAGCCTCTGTCCTCTTTTCCCAATTGCCGCACCGTAAACAGGGGCACCAGGTTTTCCTCTGGCCATTTGCAAATGCGGCTCGCACAAACCCCTTGGTTTTTGTGAACCATTGAGTGCTCCATTTGTTCTGACCTCCAAAAATTCTGGAACTCCAAAAATTCTACCAAAATAAGACGACCTAAATAATTTGTTTATTTATCTGCTGCAATTGGAATCAGTATTTTATCACGTTCTGGTGATTTTTAACAATTGTTTTCGTGAACAGAAAGTTTCTGGAATTTTCAGCAAGATCAAATAACTATCATCAAAGAAGATCCTATAGATTTAACTTGGCACAAACACTAATTAAAACAAAAAAACAAATCTAAACTGAGGCTATATCAAAGATTTATTCCTAAACAGAACCAAAAAGCAAAAAACTAAAATAAAATTGGGTTGCCTCCCAACAAGCGCTATCGTTTAACGCCCCTAGCTATGCACAAAAACAAGGATAGATCTAGGTATTGCCATAATATTGGTAAGGCAAGTCATGAAAACTTCTCTCATATTCTCTACACTCAGCAGCAAGTTTTCTTTGTGGCGAGAAAAATAATCAAAAGGGCTAAATTTAATGGGACAAAAGTCCCCAAGATCAAGCTCAGGAGGTATGGGTTCCTCCTTTGGCCCCTTATATTGCACAACCAATTCATCATGACAAGCGTTCTTTTGACAAAAGGTCACAAGCCTTTGCTCGAGAGAAAAACCTAGCCCATTATTCTGAATAGCAAAATCATCATTAAGTTCAGAAATTCTATCAACTAGAACATCGGCAGGAACCTTTTTCCTAAGATTTTCATTATAAGCATCATGATCTAAAGATTGTAAACGCATTATGTCTTCTTGGTTAAAAAGGATAGCTTCTATGGGAGGATGACCAGCATCAACCCTATAATGCGCAAAAATTTCTTTAGCCTCTTTCATTATAAATATGAACTCATGAGCCAAAAAGATAGTAGCGGCACGCTTAACAGAAGAGTGTTCAATATTAGAAAATTCTAGGAAAATTCTTTGTATGCAAGGATGCATATGAAGAAATTGCCTTTCAAGTTCAACTACGAGAAAAGATATTGCATCTGCAAGGCCACTAGTTCTATGAACAATAGAGCCACCCATAATGGGTAAAGCACCGGCATAAGTAAAGAAATCTTGAATAACTCCTTTCCCAATAATATTACCACTACCAACTCGAAACCTTTTGTAGGATCGAAAGTATGTCTAGAGGGGGGGGGGGTGATTAGACTACTTGACCAAATAAGAATCTAGCCTTTTCCCAATTTTAGTTCTTGGCAGATTTTAGCAACTTAGCACAAGTCAAGCAATCAACCTACACATGCAATTCTAAGAGTATAGCAGCGGAATGTAAAACAATTGCATATGAAGGTAAAGGGATGAGTTTGAGGGAGCAAACGCAATGTTGACACGGAGATTTTTTATCCGTGGTTCTGATAGGTGGTGCTATCGTACATCCACGTTGATGGAGACTTCAACCCACGAAGGGTAACGGTTGCGCGAGTCCATGGAGGGCTCCACCCACGAAGGGTCGACGAAGAAGCAACCTTATCTATCCCACCATGGCCATCGCCCACGAAGGACTTGCCTCACTAGGGTAGATCTTCACGAAGTAGGCGATCTCCTTGCCCTTACAAACTCCTTGGTTCAACTCCACAATGTTGTCGGAGGCTCCCAAGTGACACCTAGCCAATCTAGGAGACACCACTCTCCAAGAAGTAACAAATGGTGTGTTGATGATGAACTCCTTGCTCTTGTGCTTCAAATGATAGTCTCCCCAACACTCAACTCTCTCTCATAGGATTTGGATTTGGTGGAAAGAAGATTTGAGTGGAAAGCAACTTGGGGAAGGCTAGAGATCAAGATTTATGTGGTTGGAATGGAATATCTTGACCTCAACACAAGTGTAGGTGGTTCTCTCTCAGAAAATATGTGTTGGAAGTGTACGCATGTTCTGATGGCTCTCTCCACGAATGAAGAGTGGGTGGAGGGGTATATATAGCCTCCACACAAAATCTAACTGTTACACACAAATCACCAAACTCGGTGGACCGATTCAGAGAACTCGGTCAGACCGATTTGGTTCATAATGTGACCGTTAGGCATTTCGGTGGGACCGACATGTCAACTCGGTGGGACCGGTATCATTAGGGTTAGGGCATAATGTAACCTCGGTGAGACCGATTACACAAACTCGGTGAGACCAATTTTGGTAATAGACTAACAGAGAGTTGGTCAGGTAAACTCGGTGGGACCGATTCGCTCATCTCGGTTGGACCAAAACGTTACGAAAAGGAAACAGAGTGTTTGCATTGCAATCTCGGTGGGACCGATCGCTCATCTCTGTTTGACCGAAACATTATGAAGGGAAATAGAGAGATTACAATCCCATCTCGGTGAGACCGAGATCCCTCTCGGTGAGACCGAAAAGACTAGGGTTTCTGGCAGTGGCTATGTCAACTGAACTCGGTGGCTCCGGATATGAAATTTCGGTGGGGCCAAGTTGGCTTTTTGGTTTGGGACATATGTGGATGTGAGAAAGTAGTGGAGGGTTTTGGAGCATATCACTAAGCATTTTGAGCAAGAACCTCATTAAGCAACACCTCATCCCTTCTTAGTAGTATTGGCTTTTCCTATAGACTCAATGTGATCTTGAATCACTAAAATAGAAAATGTAGAGTCTTGTGCTTTGAGCTTGAGCCAATCTTTTGTCCTTAGCATTTTGAAGGGTCCACTTTCTAATCCATGCCATGCCAATCATTGAGCTTTCCTGAAATATTTAGCTTGGAATAGCATTAGCTCAATGAGCTAGATTGTTAGGAATTACCAAAACCACCCAGGGATAGTTGCACTTTCAATCTCCCCCCTTTTGGTAATTGATGACAACATATAGATCAAAGCTTAGACAAATGATAAATAAGATTGAAAAACATCATCGCTTTGAGAAGTATGTGATAAGCAAGAGCTCCCCTAAATTTGTGCATTATTTAAATTTGCTTTTGAATGCAAATGCACAATCGATTAGGATCATGGGTTACTCTTCCATGTCACATACATCTTCGTGGAGCGCTCAAAATGATAGAAGTTAAAACACATGCACTCATCACCAAGCAAAGTGAATGATCATAAGAGGATATAAAGATAATATCATTCAACAAGCATTAAGGGTAGCATATGATCAAACACATGATCAACCAAGTATCTCACAAGCACATAAAGTAGCTCACATAAGCACATAATAAAGTTTCAACCAAGAAAGCAAGAGAGAATAAAGAGCAATAAAAAGCAACACTCTCTCTCGAAGCCTATGATCTATACATTTTTCTTCCCCTTTGGCAACAAGTTACCAAAAAATTCAAAAATGCATAGTGCTAAACGACTCTCAGGCTTGATCTTCGGTAGGAGGTGTTGAGAGAATCCAAGGATGAAGGCTTCAGATGAAGTAGCTGGAGCTGGTGGAGTAGCTGCTGGAGGTGGAACTGGAGCTATTGCTGCTGGTGTTGATGCTGTAGCTCTAGTGTGTGTCACTGGCACTGCAGCAGATCTCTGTCCTCTGGGTACTCTGGCAAAAGCCTCTGTGGTAGACTTGCCCTTCTTTTCCTCAACTTCCTCCTGAAGTTGCTCAACTGCAGTTTGGATCTCTGTCACCTTGACATCAAGGTCATAGAATTTTGTCTCAATAATCCTTTCCAAGCTCTCTTGTTCTTGGTTAGGGTGGCCAAGCCCTTCTCAATCCTCAGGGTGGATTGGATCAGATATCCAAGCCGGTCTTGCTTGCTCTTCAAGAATACCTGAGATGCCTCCTCTACTGTTGGCATCTTTGCAGCCTTCTCAGCCTTAGCCTTCTCTCTCTTCTCATGTGCTTGAGCTGAAGATGGTTCATTCTCATTCATCACCACCGTGTTATCTTCAAATTCAGGGTAGATGGGCAGGTGCTCCTTATCCTATTTGCCTTTGCCCATCTTTGAGTTGATGAGCTCCTGAATGTGTGGGGCATACCCACAACTTCTCTTCTGGTCAGCAGCAGTCCTCTTGATTGTCTCAACAATCAAACTCATGACCTTGAACTTCTATGGGACATCAAATATATGCAGCAAGTTTATTGCATGTCCTCTGATCATCTTGTGATCACCTGACTTGGGTAGCAGTGTATGCCTTAAGATCCAGTTGATAGTTGGCAGACCAGACAACAAGTAGTGAACAGATCCGAACTTATGTGTATCCAAAGCAGCATCTGGGATCTCTTTGTACATGTTGGCCATTGAGTTGTGGTCTTTCTTCTTCTCTGCATAAATATCCAAGTCATCCTCATGTTCCTCAGGAGCATTGATAAGCTTGGCCCATTCCTCAACTGCAGACTGGTACCTAGTACCTTCAGACATCCATACTATCCTTCCATCTGGATAGAAGTGGGCAGTGGAGTAAAACTGCATGATGAGTTCATCATTCCACATGGTGAGCTTCTGGGCAACAAAAGTGTCAACTCCACATGCCTTGAAGCTATCAAACACACCAGGGAAGTGATCCTCATTCTCCTTGATGAACTCCCAGTCAACCCATCTCATGTCACACACAATGGGCTTCTTGTCAAGCAGAACTGTCTCATAGAAGTCCTGTTGTTCCTTAGTGTGAAACCTATAGTCCACAACAGTTCTTCTCCTGATAGCATATGGATCAGACTGTCTCCATAGTCTCAATCCTGCATCCTTCCTGATTTTCATGTTCTCTGCCACTGAGTGTGCATCAGTGTGGTCAGGGATCTTGGGTTTCAGCTTCCTCAATACAACAGAGTCATCTTCTTCTTCTTCAGCAGCTTCAGGCACTGGGGCCTTGTTCTTCTCTTCAGCAGGGATGTTCCTAGTGCTTCTCTTGGGTTTAGGCTTTGGAGCTGGAGCAGCAGCCTTGGGAGCAGATTTGGGCTTAGATGGAGCAGCCCCTGATCTGTTTGCATCCCCCATAAGCTTTTGAGCTTTGGGTGCTGGTGCAACATCCTCTTCCTCTTCAGAATCTTTCCTCATTGAGGGCTTGCCAAGAACTCTGGTAGTAGTGGTTCTGGCCCTCTTCTTCTTCTTATCCTCACCAGCTTCTTCTTCTTCAGATTCAATGGTGAACTTCATAGTTTCACCTGTGGCAACTTTTCTTGGCTTAGACATGGGCTGTCTTCTTGCTGGCATCTTTGTTTTCAGACCAGGCTTTGTTGCAGCAGTTGTGCCATACTCTTTCTTCAGCACATTTTTCTTTGAAGTGGCTTCATCTTCAATAGCCACATAGTCCTCATCTTCTGAGTCAGAATTCCTCTTCTTCCTTGTCCTGGTAGCAGCCTTTGGCAGGTTGCTTGGTGTGCTCCTGCTGCCATCATCATAACTGCTAGAGGGATCAGAACCCTCACTCATCTGCACCTGCTGTTCAGACTTGTTCTGGCTATCACTTTGATCAGACATCTCTGCAAACACTCTGACAGCAGACCCTGTGAATAGGTTATAGATGAGATAGAGTGGATGAGCATCACAAAGTACAGGAGTTTTGCAAAACAGATGACTTAAAAACTTAGTTTTAGTTCTTCACAGAAAGCATTTCGGATCTACTGATTTGTAAACTCGGTGATACCGAAGCAGCTTTTGGAACCTAAACTAGTGAACTCGGTCAGACCGAGTCACAGTTTGGTGGTACCGAGACTGCTAGGGTTTCACAGAGAATCGAACTCGGTCACACTGATTCGCAATTTTTGGTCAGACCGAAAATGCATGTGCTCTGTCCTAAGCCAAATCGGTGAGACCGATTTCTACAACTCGGTCGGTCCGAGATGAATTCGGCGGAGACCTAACCCTAAATTTTCAAACCAAAACTAATCTACGGGATGTTTTCGCTGCACATGATGATTTCAATCATGGCAAGAATCATGGCAAAGCAATGTGCTAAGAATCAGAGTTATGGATTAGCACAAAGATCAAGTTCGTACCCTAGTTCGGCGGCGAACTTTCTACGGCGGCAACGGCGGGGCAGATTGCTGTTGACGGCGGCGGAGACTAGCAGCGGGAGGTCACTGGCGACGAGAGGATGATCTGGAGACCCGAAGAGGCAGAGCAGGTTATGCGCGGGCGAGGAGGTTCGAATTTTTTTCCAAAATTTGGCCCGTCGGTATATATAACCTGACCCTGTCGGTGTGACCGAGTGGAACGACTCGGTGGTACCGAGATGCAAAACTGCAAGCAGTTACTGCAACTCGGTGTGACCGAAAGGTTCTAATCGGTTGCACCGAGATTGAAAACCCTAGATCAACTTAGTGATCTCGGTAGGACCGAAAGGGATGAATCAGTCAGACCGAGATGCACAAAGAGGTTTTGGAGGTTTAAGTCTATGACGAATCGGGAACTCCGAGTGCTCCTCACACAGAGTGGTTCGAATCTGACTTGATCAAACTTTGTGATGTAGCATCAATAGAGTTTGAGACGAGGAAAGCATAGATAGCTAGAGGGAGTTCTTAGGCATTCTTGTCCATCCATTTGGCAAAATAGAAAGAGCCAAACAATCAAAGCAACAAATGGATGTCCTCGAATGAGTAAAATATGCAACCAACATGCTCACACAATAAAATGGCAAATGAAATATGTGACAAAGCATGCACAATCACTCTAGCATCTATCAAGCAATTTTGCGATGACTAGGTCATCTATATATGAGTATTTTGATTTAGGAGTCAAATGAGAACATTTGATCATAGGTCATACTCATCGTTTAAGCTCAAGTGGGGTTACCACTTTTACATAAAGCATTGTTGTTTTCACACCGTTAGAGTTGCTTTAGCTCAATTGATAGTAAAGCTCCCCCTAGATGTGATATCCCCCCTAAGAGGGATGAACTAACCTTGGGTTTTGTCGATGATGACTTCATGTAGGTGTTGAAGATGTAGATGCTCGATGTTGATGTAGATCATTCGGAGAAATCTTTTGGAGTGAGTTGCACTTTCAATACCTACACGGGTTAGTCCCACAAGGAACAAGCAAGGATATCCATAGACATAGAGTGATGCATACACAAGATGATGTCCATGAAAGCATTAGTTTACCTTGTCCCTTGTCTTACCAACAAGAGGGTTTGTGACTGCTTGAACTAGTGCAAGATATGGAAGTTGTTTGCACTTGTCCTCGCCAAAATGATAGGAGTGAAGTATGTTGGCGGAGTCACCCTCAAGAACTCTCTAGTTCTTGTTCTTCGGGATCCACACCATCTTGATGGGAATCCTTGGAGCCGTAGTCGTACTTGATGAGGTAGAACTTGATGTAGTCTTGGGAACCCACTTGACCAAGGCCTTAGGTGCTTCTTAAAATGCATCAATTTCCTCTTGAAGCTTGTCCTTGCCTTTTTGCTTGTGGTCTTGTGGTGGAAGATCATCTCGAGCTTGTGTCCCTTTGAAAGAAGTAGGATCATACTTCTCTTGTTGAGGAACAAACTTCGTCTTGGGTTATTGATCTTCTTCCCACTCAACTCCATTGGCATTGAACTTTCTTTCAAAACCAACACCTTGATTCTTCCGGTGTCTTCCTTGCTTGCGTACAATTTCCTCAAATTGCTTACTTCCGGCAAGGCTCTTATAAACACCTTTCTCTATAATTCCCTTCAATAAGCTATTTTCTTGCTCAAGTGTAACTTGGCTAAGAGAATCATTAGTGGAATCAAGAGAACTACTAGATGCAACAACATTGGATTTAGCATGATTGTTGTTACTACTAGATGAAGAATCTTTCTTGCTCTTGTTGCTAGATTTAACTTGTGGCATGTAAGTAGACAAGAGTAAACGCTTGGCAATGTAAGAAGAACTTTTCTTGCGAAGATCATCATTGATTGCCTTGAAAAACTCATGCTCTTGCTCAAGGTTGAGCTTTTCAAAGCGTAGCTTATCATGAGTCTTTAAAAGTTCTCGATGATCTTCCAAGGTAGTTTCATGAGCTAACTTAAGAGTGTTTAGTTCTTTAGTTAGACGCTCAATCTCCTTCTTATCATCGTCATTCGTTTTATCTTCATTAGCATGATTAATTGACGTTTCATCATAGTTTTCATCACTAGAGTTATCAACAAGTAAATCATCATCACCTAGCAAATCATCTTCATCACTATTGAAATCAACATACTCGGGATGTGTTACCTTTGGACCCTTGGCCATGAAGCATCTTCCAATTCCTTCATTTGGTGAGTCAAATATGTTGTAGGAGTTGGTTGACACAAGTGCTAGACCGGCAACACCTTCATCTTGAGTATATTCGGAGTCGGAGTGATAACTTATTTCGGAGTGATTGTCGGAGTCAGAGCCGGATACCCATTCACCAACATGAGCTTGATGTCTTCTTTTTGTGTAGCTCCTTGATGACTTTTCCTTCCTTTCCGAGTCCTTGCTTCTCCGAGAGGGTTTTCGTTCATAACGATCATCTCTACTCCTCCTTTCTCTTGGTGGTGATTCTTCTCTTCTACTTCTTCTTTTGGGAGAATCTTCTCTTCTTTTGTAGGGGGCCGTACACTCATTGGAGTAGTGTTCGGGTCTTCCACAATTGTAGCAATTACGCTCATGACTAGAAGATCTTTTGTCATTGTAGGATCTTGACTTGGAACTTCTTTCTTTGCTTCTACTCTTGTAGAACTTGTTGAAGTTCTTCACCATTAGACTCAATTCTTCATTGAAGGTTTGCTTCTCACTTGATGATGTGGGAGCATCACACGAGGCTTTGTAATCACCACTTGACTTGTTGTGAAGCTCTTCCTTATCCTTGAGTGACATCTCATGAGCAACAATTCTTCCAATGACTTCCGTTGGCTTGAGATCTTTGTAATTGGGCATCATTTGGATCAATGTGCACACGGTACCATATTTTCCATCCAAGGCTCTTAGGATCTTCTTGATGATGAATTTGTTGGTCATCTCTTCACTTCCTAAGCCGGCAATCTCATTTGTGATGAGAGCAAGCCTAGATTACATTTCAGTGACACCTTCACCATCCTTCATTTTGAACTTGTCAAGTTGACTTTGAAGCACATCCAATTTGGATCCCTTGACGGAGTCGGTACCTTCGTGCATATCAATCAAAGTGTCCCAAATTTCCTTTGCATTCTCAAGACGGCTGATTTTGTTGAATTCTTCGGGGCAAAATCCATTGAAGAGAATATCACAAGCATGAGCATTGTATTGTAGCATCTTCAACTCTTCCACGGTAGCTTCACGGTTTGGTTCTCTCCCATCAAAGAATTCACCTTGCAAGCCAATACACACAATAGCCCAAACGGCGGGGTTATGTCCAAGAATATGCATTTTCATATTATGCTTCCAACTAGCAAAATTTGTACCATCAAAGTAAGGACCTCTACGGTGGTAATTTCCCTCACTAGATGCCATACCCTCCTAGGTTGTGAAACCAAGGCTATGACCACCAAAAGCTATGGAAATCAAAGCAAATGGAGACCAAAGCTCTGATACCACTTGTAGGATCGAAAGTATGTCTAGAGGGGGGGTGATTAGACTACTTGACCAAATAAGAATCTAGCCTTTTCCCAATTTTAGTTCTTGGCAGATCTTAGCAACTTAGCACAAGTCAAGCAATCAACCTACACATGCAATTCTAAGAGTATAGCAGCGGAATGTAAAACAATTGCATATGAAGGTAAAGGGATGAGTTTGAGGGAGCAAATGCAATGTTGACACGAAGATTTTTTATCCGTGGTTCCGATAGGTGGTGCTATCGTACATCCACGTTGATGGAGACTTCAACCCACGAAGGGTAACGGTTGCGCGAGTCTATGGAGGGCTCCACCCACAAAGGGTCCACAAAGAAGCAACCTTGTCTATCCCACCATGGCCGTCGCCCACGAAGGACTTGCCTCACTAGGGTAGATCTTCACGAAGTAGGCGATCTCCTTGCCCTTACAAACTCCTTGGTTCAACTCTACAATCTTGTCGGAGGCTCCCAAGTGACACCTAGCCAATCTAGGAGACACCACTCTCCAAGAAGTAACAAATGGTGTGTTGATGATGAACTCCTTGCTCTTGTGCTTCAAATGATAGTCTCCCCAACACTCTACTCTCTCTCACATGATTTGGATTTGGTGGAAAGAAGATTTGAGTTGAAAGCAACTTGGGGAAGGCTAGATATCAAGATTTATGTGGTTGGAATGGAATATCTTGACCTCAACACAAGTGTAGGTGGTTCTCTCTCAGAAAATATGTGTTGGAAGTGTACGCATGTTCTGATGGCTCTCTCCACGAATGAAGAGTGGGTGGAGGGGTATATATAGCCTCCACACAAAATCTAACTGTTACACACAAATCACCAAACTCGGTGGACCGATTCAGAGAACTCGGTCAGACCGATTTGGTTCATAATGTGACCGTTAGGCATTTCGGTGGGACCGACATGTCAACTCGGTGGGACCGGTATCATTAGGGTTAGGGCATAATGTAACCTCGGTGAGACCGATTACACAAACTCGGTGAGACCAATTTTGGTAATAGACTAACAGAGAGTTGGTCAGGTAAACTCGGTGGGACCGATTCGCTCATCTCGGTTGGACCAAAACGTTACGAAAAGGAAACAGAGTGTTTGCATTGCAATCTCGGTGGGACCGATCGCTCATCTCGGTTTGACCGAAACATTACGAAGGGAAACAGAGAGATTACAATCCCATCTCGGTGAGACCGAGATCCCTATCGGTGATACCGAAAAGACTAGGGTTTCTGGCAGTGGCTATGTCAACTGAACTCGGTGGCTCCGGATATGAAATTTCGGTGGGGCCAAGTTGGCTTTTTGGTTTGGGACATATGTGGATGTGAGAAAGTAGTGGAGGGTTTTGGAGCATATCACTAAGCATTTTGAGCAAGAACCTCATTAAGCAACACCTCATCCCTTCTTAATAGTATTGGCTTTTCCTATAGACTCAATGTGATCTGGAATAGCATTAGCTCAATGAGCTATGTGTTGTTAGGAATTACCAAAACCACCCAGGGATAGTTACACTTTCACCTTTTAGTATGCAAGATAGTAGGTTCCTCAGGAGGATCATCAAAAGCATCAAAGTTTCCCAGGTTATTATTATCAACGATAACCTCCCTAGTTTCAGACATAACGGCAGCAAACTCAAGGAACACGAGAAAAGAGCAAACGGAAAAAGAGGGCGAATAAAACGGCAAGGGTGAAGTGGGGAGAGGAAAATGAGAGGCAAATGGCAAATAATGTAATGCGAGGGATAAGAGTTTGTGATGGGTACTTGGTATGTCTTGACTTGTGCGTAGACTCCCCGGCACGGCGCCAGAAATCCTTCTTGCTACCTCTTGAGCACTGCGTTGGTTTTCCCTTGAAGAGGAAAGGGTGATGCAGTAAAGTAGCGTAAGTATTTCCCTCAGTTTTTGAGGACCAAGGTATCAATCCAGTAGGAGACCACGCTCGAGTCCCACGCACCTACACAAACAAATAAGAACCTCGCAACCAACGCGATAAAGGGGTTGTCAATCCCTTCACGATCACTTACGAGAGTGAGATCCTGTAGTTCTATGTTGCCTCTGTAAAGAAACTCAAGGGGGGTAGCGTATATTGTTTCGCACTCAAAGGTGACACGTTCCCTCTCAGAACCACGAGCCTTCTTGAGAGAAGCTCCGGTTTGCAAGAAGCTCATACCAAAATTTGTTCCTATTCGGCCATTTTTTTACCAGGGCATGGTAGTACCATGACATGACACCATTGCAAGTTTCATGATTTTCAGGCGTGTTTTGGATTTACAAGAATTTTAAAACCAAATTTCTCAATGTTCTCGGCCGAGCCACGATGCCCAAATGTTTGAATTTCATTCCCATTTCTTGCATGGGACCTAGAAATTCACCCGAGGACACACATGTGATTTTTCAACCAACTTTGGTGCATGGGAGCATGTGCTTGTAGTTCAAATTTGAATTATGCACATTAAATGACCAGAAACTTAATTAATGTATAAAAAAGGCCAAACGAACCCGGAATAATTCCAAAATTTAACAGGGCACTCATGTAGTTCTATGTTGCATCTGTAAAGAAACTCAGGGGGGCAGCGTATATCGTTTCACACTCAAAGGTGACATGTTCCCTCTCAGAACCACGAGCCTTCTTGAGAGAAGCTCCGGTTTGCAAGAAGCTTATACCAAATCTTGTTCCAAATCAGCCCAATTTTTTACCACAACATGTTAGTGCCATGACATGACACCATGCCAAGTTTCATGATTTCCAGGCGAGTTTTGGATTTACATGAATTTAAAAACCAAGTTTCTCGATGTTCTCGGCCGAGTCACGATGCCCAGATGTTTGAATTTCATTCCCATTTCTTGCATGGGACCTAGAAATTCACCCAAGGATACACATGTGATTTTTCAACCAACTTTGGTGCACTGGAGCATGTGCTTGCAGTTCCAATTTGGATTATGCACATTAAATGTCCAGAAACTCAATTAATGTATAAAAAAGGCCAAACGAACCCGAAATAATTCCAAAATTTAACAGGGCACTCATATAGTTCTATGTTGCCTCTGTAAAGAAAATCTGGGGGGAGGCAGCATATATTGTTTCGCACACAAAGGTGACACGTTCCCTCTCGGAACCACGAGGCTTGTTGAGAGAATCTCCGGTTTTGCAAGAAGCTTATACCAAAACTTGTCCCAATTCAGCCAAGAATTATATACATATGAAACAGGGTTTAGATTATCCTGAACATCTCGCCACCTAGACCAATGTACTCTGATTTGAATTCAACATAAAATGGATACAAATATTTGAATTGGAGATCGTATGTTACATGTAGTTTATAGTGAAATATGATTACTGCTATATGCATGTTTTTTGTTATCAAGATAATATTTAAATGATTGTATAACTTGAGAACAATCGTATTCAAATAAGGAAATTTGATTCATATTTAGTCCATATGGTAGACGACAATATATATGTTCATAGGGTGGAGTAAAATGTTCATATATGATGGAAGATAAAAATGTAGGACTACATCCATTATAAACCGCAAGGTCACCTAACGATATATTCGAATTCAACAAAACGTGGATTCAGAAATTGAAATTCGAGATCCTAGCATTTGTAATCATATAAAAAGGGACATCACTCTTTCTTTTGGTGGGAATTGATTTGTTTTTGTTGTTGTTGAGGGAAGTGCGAATCGATTTGGTACTGTACAGGGTAATCTTGTACTCCCGATTTTTTTACATTTTTCTTGTAGTTGTTTCAATGACATTTATAGCAATATAGTAAAAGGGGACATGACTCTCTTGTGTCTTGTATGAATTGTTTTTTTTGGTACACGTTAAGTTTGTTCTACCGAACAAGGAATCCGCGCCTTGTTATCCCGAAATTTTAAGCTCCAGTATCTTTTGTCTCATCTGCTTTGAAACTCCTGCCTCTTCAACCCGCGCCGCGCCTTGTTATCCTGAAATTTCGACGCGCGCGAAAACTCCCTCCTCATCCCAAATCGGTCCCGCAGCCCAGACACATGAAATCCCCCTTCTACCCCTCAGCCGGAAATGCCGGCTTGACGTCGCGGTGTCAAAACCGGTGGGGGTACGCTGGTAACTTACCCTACATTTCGGACAAGCGCGTCCCTAAGCCATGGCCCCCCTACCTTCCCCTTTGTCCCCCCATTCGTACACCGAGGTAGCCAAAACCCACGAAACCCCACGCTCCTCGGTCGGCCTGCCGACCGCCGCCCAGCCAGAGACTCTACCACGACGACGTCGTCCACCGCAACAGCTCGTCGTCCCTCATCCACCGCACCGGATGAGGATCCATCGTCGATCTCGTCGTCCCGCCAGATCAGCCGCCCCATCCTCCACCTCCAAGGAGCTGCCCCGACGTTTGCCTCGTCTATCGCGCCACCTCCAACCCCACAGCGCCGTCTTGACCCGCCCCACTGGAACTGCAGCACCCTCACCAATTCCTCCAATGAAGCCGAGGCCAACTCGGCGCCACCAAGGAGGTTCTGCACTCACCGCTGCATTTTATCTTTTATTCGATCTCACGAGGGTGTCGGTGCTCGATACCGAGTAGCCATGGCGGGTCTCCATCGACGCGCCGTCGCCGGCCACTTCATCCACGGTGTCTCTCCCCCATGCCGTTGCTTCCTCGGCGGCCACTTCGTGCTGCTGCTCTGCTCAACTATTGCCGTCGGTCGCGCTGGTGCTCCGCTCTTGCTCTCATTCGTGCTGCTGCTCTGCTCTTGCTCTCGCTCGCGCTACTGCTGCTGCTACATGACCTCCGGCAGCTACAGGAGTTGCTGCTTTAGCACTCGCTTGCGGTTCTGCTGCACGACTTGCTCTCTGCTAGTGTGTTCCCTGCTCGAGCGTCTGCTGATTTAGATCACTGCTTCTCTGCTACTAGTGCTCGAACGCCCTAAACATCTATTGCAATGCTCTTCTACTAGTTCAATCAGTTTCGACAGTAAAATTCAGTTTCGATTGTAAAGTTTAGTTTCTTTAGTTAAGTTCAGAGTAAACAGTATTTACAGCGTCTGTCAGAGCGGCCGTGGCACGACTGATGCGTTTTACATCTAGCACTTTTTGGTGATGTATTTTACATCATCTATTGCAGATGATATTAGAGTCCCACTTCAGATTAACAATGTCTGTCTTGTCCTGCTTCAGCCTCGCCGCCGTAGACCTCACCGGAGCTGCTCCAACGACGGAACCGTCCATCACAGCGGAGCAGTACCCACGCCGTTTCCAGAGGCCTCAGATCTTCTTCCCCGCCTCCGACAGTCACACCAGCATCACCACCCTCCACGTCCAACCCAATGATGCTGAGGTCGACAAGGCTATGCCAAAGAGGTTGTACACTCGTTGCATCACTTTGTTACTATGCATTCATGTCGATCCCTCAGGGATCCTTTGCTATGGAACTACTATGGTACTACTATTCGTGCATTCGGTTAGGAGTGGAGCAAAGCAAAACTGGAGGATTTTGTTTCCTTTTGTGTCTCTTTCAAAGAAAAATGGTAGGAATTTTAATATCCAGTTGGATGTCCTTTTCAAATTAATATGCATGAAGAACAAGACTAATTGCATTACTGGCATAATAAGATTCTTATTTTTTCATTTTCATGTGGTTTGACTTTAATTTGACCATGTTTCTCCTTTCCTGTGTTCTTCCAATTCATGTGAACCAAACACAGAGGTTCAAAGAAATCCTATGTTTCCAAATGCTCTGTTTTGCACGTGCATTCCTATCCTATTCCTGTGTTTTTCCTGTCCCTGCATTTATAGAACCCTCCAATTCTAAGGAGCCCTTACAGATTTACTTCATTTTCAGATAGGCGTCACAGAAACTCTGTGTGTTATGTCCCGCTCATGCCGTGCCGTCATCCACCCCACTTGAGGTGTGCCATCGACAGAAGCGTTCACTGCAGCAGAGATTCCCTCTGCAAACTTTCTTTAGCCACCTCGGATCATCTTCCCCATTGCCGGCAGCCACGCCAACTGCATTACCATCATTGACTGAGCAGATGAACCTGAGGACTACACAGTTCCGTAAGAGAGGTCGCAGTCTTTCGTGTTTGCTTATGTTATACATCGGTTATTATTACCTGCTACTTTATCGTTCAAACTTGAGTTTTAAAATGCCCGTGGGTCTCATATCGAGGCAGCAACGAATAGTATCTGTCTACTATCTTGTTCATCTAGGGTCTTCTATGTGGTTCATGTTGGGTGGACAATAAACAGTAGATGATCCATTGTCTATCTTTTTAAACTGAAGCTATAATCTACCTGCTATCATTAGTTTTGGATCTATGCACTTGTTTTCTACCATCAATCTTGATTTCTGCATGCACCCCTTAGGCCTTACAAAATCTAACTAATTTTTTATTATGCATGTCAGTTATTGTACACAATCGTACTGAACATGTAGAGAAAAAGAGAAGACTGTTGCGTGGGAATACAATGTCATGCAAACACCGCTCCATGGTGGGCGAAGTGACCCCCTCCCGCCATTCCAGATTGTATTCCAGAGGAAGATAACTGTTCAGATGGGGATTCAGAGGGAGCCGACCACTCCTATTTACCACCTGAGGTGTTTGCTCTAACCTGGCATGCTGATGTTGGTCATATCATGCATATGGCGCCTCCTATTGCTTACATTATTCATCTTATATGTCATCAGCTTAGTTTAGATTTGCTTTGTGTGAATGCCACCTGTTTGGTTTCTATATCATACTCCCACCGTTCCTAAATATTGTTCTTTTTAGAGATTTCAACAAGTGACTACATACGGAGCAAAATGAGTGAATCTACACTCTAAAATATGTCTATATACGTCCGTATGTAGTAGTCCATTTGAATTCTCTAAAAAGACAAATATTTAGGAACGGAGGGAGTATATGGGAATTATGCAATGCCATGTTTTTCAGCCAGCTATCATATATGTGAATTATGCACCGCCATGTAGCCAGGCATCATATATGTGAATTATCTCATGCCATCTTTTTTTTCATTACGTATTCCATTTGTCGACAATCTGTGTATATTGAACTACTCTTCATGTGTATCAGCCATTTGAGCCGGTTATGGAAAAATCAGGTGTGAAAACAAGGTCTTCAGAGCAGGCAATGGTATCGTTGAAGCATATATCTCGATGGTTACAGGGAGCTCTTCAGAGGAGGATTCAAAGACAGATGACCAGTCATATATCCCACCTGAGGTGTATGCTCTAAGTTGCAATGTTTATATTTCTCATATCATGCATATGGTGTCTTGCATTGCTTAGTTTACACATCATATGCACAATATTGAATTCCATCTGCTTAGTTTAGAGATCATACATGCGAGTGCCAGCTGCTTAGTATATGAATCAATTATGTCATTTATATCATGCCATCCTGTATACTTAGACAACATTTATGTGAATTATTTCATCCCAACCTATTTTAGAAAGACATCATATAGTTTTGTCATGTCATCCTGTTTAGATACTCATCATATGTTGAATTATGCCATTATATCCTGTTAAGTTATCCATCATATATCTGAAACTGTGTCATGCTATCCTGTTTAGTTAGGCATCATATATGTGAAATTGTGTCATGCTGTCCTGTTTGCTTAGACAACATATATGTGAATTACCACATCTGTCTATCATACAATGCCTGTACATTCAACTTCTTTTCTTGTTTATCAGCCATTTGAATTGGAGGGGGTGATGGCAGTATCTAAGGGAGCAAAAACCCATTCTTCACAAAAGACAGTGCTACCCATTGATGCAGATAGAACCATGGTTGTACTGGCCCACAAACTTGCCCCACCACACATAATCGAGACTCTTCCAGATTGCACACCTACACCATTGGGCAGAGAACCAGCTACAACCCATCTAACCTCAACCCCAGTAGATAGTAACCCACTTCTAGTTGACAAAGAACCATGTCCACCACAGAGTACCCCCACACGAGCAGTTTGTAAAGCAACTGCAGTGCCCAAAGCACGAAGACCACCACAGCGAACCCAAACTCCACGTTTAAAGTAGAAGAGCAACTGTTCTCAGGTCAGATTCCGTAGCTATGGTCCATACTCCTTCGCTGTTGCATCACTGTATTTACTCATACCAACTACTTTCGAATATGAAGGGTCCAATTGAAACTCCAATGGCGCAACAGGTATGTTTTAAACCTATTCTTTAACTGGATTGCTGTTCTAACTTCTTGCTCTATGTTGATTTCTGTTTCAGTTGTATAAACAGTTATGTTCTCATGTGATGCACATTACAAGTGTTGCCAATGCTGTGTAGTTTCTCACACTTATATTCTGTCTATGCTGCTGTGTCTTCAAAATATATGAGTTGGACTGTGTTCTATCTTGATTTGGCAACATAAACTAGAATGATATGGATGATACAGTGACCATAGTACACAGATATATGTTTGTTTCATGTTGTTATCCTGTCCACCTTACTACTGAACCGGTTTACCAAAATGAGTTTGGTATACTACATGCTAAACCTGTGATGTGTCTGCTTGTTTCTATTGTAATATGCGAACAGAATATTGGAGAAGAACACCGCACTATGCAATGGTAGAGAAAGTAATGCAGATAAGGTTCAAGATAGTGAGACAACCCTGTTGGTCTCCAAGAAAGGTGATAAAAACGATCTTGTATACAGTGAGAAAACCCCACAGTCCTGCGTTGATGTAGTGTTCGAGTTACTGGCCAGTACTGCTGGCACAAGCTATTCGACCTCGCTGCCTGAATCACTTCGGCTTCTTCAATCTCAGCTACAAGCTGAAAGGTATCAGTCAGCTGTGCTGCGGCAAGAAGCCGAAGGACTGAGGAAGTCCCTGCAGAATTCAGATGCATACTTTCTTGTGAAACAGCAAGCGCTGGAGGATTTAAGCGCCAAACAAGATAAAGTTAATAAGCTTGCTAAGCATCTTGCCAGCATTATGAGTACCCAGGATATTGTTTCTTGAGCTCTTCTGAAGTGGTTTTAGTTCTGGACTTGTTTTGCTGTGGCGTTTATTTGCACTGGTCACCAACTTTGACCACCAGTGTATGTGATATGCTGCTTTGTTCCCTATATTTGCACTGGTAGCGAACTTTGATGCCCAGTGGATGTAATATGTGTAATTGCCGTGCTAAGCTAGCATAAGTTGCTTGCCTATTTAGTTCCTTGTTGTCTTGTTTATTTGTTTGCTTGTAGTCAGTGTAGTTCTTTTTCCGCGGTTTGCTAGTGGCCGCAATAACCTATTTTTTAAAACTAGGCCACAATAACCATGGGCTACATATTTACTGTAGTTACCATGGGCCTCCTATGGGCAATAGAAACAATGGGCCTTCTAAGGGCCATAGAAACAATGGGCCTTCTATGGGCCGTAGCATCAATGGGCCTTCTATGTGACGTATGATCGATAGGCTAAACATGGGCCAATAACAGACCGCATTATGGGCCGTAAACGAGCTAGATTTGGAATCGTCTGTTCATGGGCCGACAATAACGGGCCGTCGTTAATCGGCCGTATTGGACGATGCTATGAAAATGGCCCAACGGATTAACGGGCTGCAAATGGGCCGATTGTAACCGCGGGCTGAATTTGGCCCACAAGCAGAAAAGGCCAATAACGGGCCGTAAGTAACCGAATGCTGGAAATGAGCCCAAGAATAAATGGGCCCTGAGAAGGCCGAAAGATAACACGGGTTGGAAACGGCCTAATGGAATAATGGGCCGTTAATGGGTATAAAGGGGTACACTGTTCATTGCGGGCCAGATTCACCACGGGCCTTTAATGGGCCAAGAGTTACAAATGGCCTCGAATGGGCCGAAAGACATCATGGGCCATACCTGGGCCGGAAGTTACAATGGGCTGGAATCATATTGGACGGCCCAGATGAAGCTACTGGGCTTAATTCCGATAGGCCTTAACTGGCCGTGAGTTAGCGGGCCGTAAATGGGTTATATACGAACAAGCCGGTAACATGCTTTCCGTGGGCCGGCCCGTTACCTTTTGACCAAGTCAAATGGGCCGGCCTTTTCACCAGCATGGGCCTTAGTTGGGCCGTGCCACGTGTCAACGTATCATAGGTGCCTCCTGTCCAATGAATGGATGACATCTGTCCCAAAGGTGAGCCAACACGTGTTTCCTCTGGCCAATGAGAATTTTACACGTGGAAAATCCTCATTGGTCTGGGCTGTTAGCGGGATATCGGATCCAAAACCGGACCCGATAGCTTAACGGCGACCCGTTACGGTGGATGCCACGTGTTGGTCACCCTTGACGAAAGCACTTCCATGACGCGCGATTTATCGTCATCAAAGTGGACACTTCCATGATGATAATTTTGGTAATGTCATGGAACACTTCTACGACAACACAGGTACGACTATCTTGGTTCTGTCATAAAATTGTCATGGATGTACATGCATGACAGAAAACGTGACCTACTGTGACAAACACGTATCATCACGGAAGTGTCTTTTTTAGTGCATGACTTTGTCCATGTGTCGATCCTTTGAGGTCGCAACCTTACCTAGACCCAATATGTTGCTTTTTCCTTTGTCGGCGTAGGTGATATGTTTCAGATGCGATGGAGATAAGGGAGCATCCAACAATAGATTCTTGTCACCTGTCATGTGGTTTGTACATCCACTATCAAGGACCCACTCAGTGGCTTTGGGTTGATCATCCTACAGATGAATTAGTGCAACTTACGAACTCATATACTTCATGGGTGAAGAATATGACATCAATTTCATCAAGCAATAGAATAGATAAAGCAGTATGAGGACGTGAGAAATGAAAGTTCATTTCTTCATGATTAGCTTGCGTCCTTTCAAGCATATTCAGGTCTCCAGCAAATTCTTCAGACGTTTAAGTACGTCTGGAGACCTGACCCTGCATAAGAGATTAGTTCTTTTTCTTCACCACCCACATCTGAAGGGGTGGCAAAGAGTTCATCATTCTGCGAGCTCCATAGGAGAAAGGTGGCATAGAAACCAGTCCACTTCGTTTCACATAAGAGGAGTTAGGGCAAGCATATGAATAAGCAGAGAAATTCTTCGAGGACTTATGAACATAATGGTTAGAAGAATAATGCTCATATTCATAGCCCTTAGATCTTCCATGCGAAACAGAAGTGTTAGCACGATGATGTTCATATGAGGATTTTGATCCTTTTGAGGAATTTGATCCATGTGAGGACTTGGATCCATATGAAGAATTTGGTCCATATGAAGAATTTGATCTGGGGTTCCTATTCTTCACAAGTGGTGTCGTGATGACATTCACCTGAAGACTTTCAAGGCACCTATTGGGAACCCAGATTTTCTTCATAGGAGAACCGTTCTTGCAGTTAGTGCCAATATATCTAGCAAATACTTCACCATTCTGATTTTTTGAATAGCTTATAGTTGGAGTCAAATGACTCATCAGAAGAATGAGGAGATTCACATGTAAAGCCAGATAAAGTAGATGGATCAACTGCAGGTCCCTTTGCAGCAACCCATGAGGTTTTGGGGTTCTGCTCAGGCTTCCAGTATGTTCCATCAGCATTGAGTTTCGTCTCAAAGGCAATACCCTCTTTCCTAGGGTTCCTGTTGAGGATCTGCTTTTTAAGCACATCACGAAGAGCCACCACAAGAGATCGGGCCTACTATGATGAGCCAAAAAATGTCATCGAATAGCTAATAACATCACAAATTACCCCCTGGTGACATTTCATGGGCGTCACGAGCATCGTCACAGAATCCCCGTCATAGATTACTCCTAGTGACGGCGCAAGCGCAAAAACGTGATTGAAACTGAGACGTTCGGTGACGTTATAACGGATGTCATCGACTTGCTGCTTCCATGATGGTCAATGAATGTCACATGTTAGGAGAAAATATGCCATATTGGACCATGTCTAGTGACGAAGCAACGTCACTAAATTTATGCCACGTCAATGCCTGAGCAGCTATCCCACTAGTAGCATCGCTACTTTTTATTATGGAAGAAGATGAAGTCATCAAAATATAATTACTTTCTTTCGAATTCAAATTACAATGAATTATCAAACCCACTATATTCCAAATGCATATCACAATAAGTATTTAATCCAAATCACATCATAAGTTGATATGAAATAAAAATCCTATTATATATGAAACCGTCTCAGCAAAATCATTCTTAAACAAAAATGACGGTAAAAAATAGCACTGACTCAAGTTTGACACATACAGTAGAAAAAGATGAAAACTAATAATTAACTAAAGACCACATGTGTTGTCTTGATGATTGCAATGTATGATTCAACAACTATCTTTCCATCATGGAAGGATGGCATTCATGCACCATCAGGTTTGGACTGGGACTGCTGAGTTGCTTGAGCCCTCAAGAGGAAATTAATAAGATTATCCTGCTCTTGTTGCTTCTTTGCCCAAGCTTCATTCTTCTCTTGCTGGCTCTTCTTCAGAGCATCCAATTGTTCTCGTTGCTTCTTCTGTGTCTCTTCAAATGCTCTCTCTTGTGCTTCAAGTCTTGCAACTAACTCCTCCTGATGCCTATAAATAGGCAAAACACAACAACGTTGCATCGTAATGAGATGAAAACATACAAGATAAAAGGGTACAAGAGTACCACTAAGAAGCCTACAATCTATCAAATGATGAATTTGAAATAGAAAAGTACATTATTAAATGTCAAGGCAAGCATGTCGATGGGCCAATGAAACAGTAAACCCAAGAATAACTTATAATGTTTAAAAACATGCATAACCAAGAGCTTGATTACACGAAGCATCGCCAATAAGATGTCAAGTCTACAACCCAGGTTAAAAGAAGCAACTATGCTAGGACAACACATAAACAAATGAACAAATAATATTTGATTTCTGGATTAAAAACCATGCATTAAAACCATGCAACAAACCATGTATTTCTCATTACAAGCATTTGTTTTTTATGCCACTTTGGCTGATTGGATAAGGATCATGCCATACATAAATTCACTACATGAACTAAATATGAATGTCTTATTCGCACACATTTGTGTTTTCATTTTCACTATCATGAGTGCACTATGCACACAAAAGCAAGCAAAAAGAAACAATAATAACACAAAAAGAAACAAGACAATTACCTGTCATTTGCATCTCTTGCCTCTCTATCTTTCTGTTCAATTCTTTCTTCTAGAACTCGGATCTGTGTTGGTGAAGTAGAGCTTCCAGACCTGCCAAATCTTTAGGCATACCGCATGCTCATACTTCACATAATACATGAGAAAAAAATAACACGAGCTACATAGCTGCTGATGCGACATGTACCATCGATAGAGAACATGGACTAGATTAACAAATGAGTATTTTTCCTCTTATCATAATTGAATAGACCCGGTCGTCATCAGAACAAGGAGTTGATGCAAGTATATGCTAGTTTCCTCTTGTCGTGACTTTTTGAAGGCATCAACAGTTGTTTCGGTCCTTTATCCATCCCTACTTCTTAAAATATGACTTGCATCATCATCAAGCAGAGGGTTAGAATTTGCAACACAAATATTAACATATTAGTAACAGAAGATATTGGTCCCTATAAAGATTAAAGTTGTAATTCGAAGTTAAATTTTCTGATAATGGTAGCCTGATAAAATACAACATACAAAGTTTTGGGGAAGAGAAACTACAAGCGACATGCACAACAATATCAAATGAACCGATTCAAAGAGAACATACTTAATTGATATAAGCTCAGTTTTGGACAAGGCTGCAATCAGCTAATCAGTTAATGAATCCAACTGAGAACAGATAAATACATAACCAACTTTGCATAAAAACATATATCTCTTGGCTAGTTAGAATATAAATTCAGTACTTGCTTACTTTGTCAACAAAACATGACTAGTATTCAGAATTATTAAGAAAGTCACATGCCTTTTCTATTGAGAACATCGCCAACTACAAAAAGGAAAAAATGCAGAGAAGCAGACCGAGTTAATTTTCGTCCACGCCGGACACCACCGGCAGCCATGCTCCTTCAAAAACAAAGTATAACTTAGATACAGGTTCAATTAACAATTCATGGCCATCTAAAATAATCATATATGTGAAGTATACCTTCCCGTGGATAGCTAGGAGACCTGCTCCCTATTGAGTGCGGAAGTCCGTAAGTTCAACAACAACATGGCACCAAGGTTCCTCGAGTTTCTGTGTTACCTCATTAACACCAAGCACACTGGACTAGTAGGGAATAGAGCACTACCCACTGCCTGAAAAATCAATAAACACAACTCTTCCTACATGGATTTATAAAGTTTACTCTCAAACATGATGCAAATATTGTACAACTACTTGTTGCCGATTAGAAACCACAGTTGAGGCATCAGGCAGCAGTAAGCTTAGATGAACAACTATCAAAAAAAGGCATCTCCAGAAATTAGGCACATCAAAGTAATATATGGAAAAAATCATGCAGAAAACATTGAGATGTAATACCCGAAGCTACAAAAGATGGCAGGGAATGGAACTGAATGAACTGCCAAAATACGTACCAGCTTATGGTATCAACACGAACTAAATGAATTCCTCTTAAATTTGTTTGGAACTGGACCTTAAAGAATACAACCATTTTACATGTGAATATGTACTTTCCTCATGCACACATGAATGTGATAAAGTAGCTAATTTAGAATGCAAATACAGGTTGCACTAGAATTGTATATTTCTCAAAGTGATGACAGTAAAACTGATGTGTTGCGGAAACAAACTGTTGCAATTTTTCTCAAAGTGCCAAGCATCTATGCACATAAAAGTGCCCCAAATCTATATAACACAAATTCTAACAGTACGAATTGAGTGTTATTAACTTATAGTAAGTAAATTAGTTCATCAGTTTCACATCACCTAGTTCATTAGTAGAACAAAACTTCTAAAATTCACTGGATATCCTAAAAAAAGGGAAATAGATAGATGACAGTCACAGTGCTTGTCGTTGTAGAGGCGGCCGGCGACCCCTACATCTGCCGACCATGCTACACCCTAGACGACGGATCCGATGGTGAGGCGGGCAGTGGGGTGGCCATGGAGGATGGTCGTCCTCGTGCCTGTGGTGGCAGATCCAGTCACCGTGGAGGTTGGCCTTGCCGACCATGGTGGCTGACGACGACGAGTAGACCCCAGGAGGCGCGGGAGTGCGGGAAGGAGGTGTCCGTCATGGCCGGGCTGCACTCTGCTCCCACCACGGTGGACGCTGGAGGAGGACCATGAAGGTGGTGACATGGGCGTCAATGAGCTGGATGGGCCAGCCACGTTCGGGGGCGCAGCATCGGGGAGGAAACGCAGCAACAGAGATCACGCCATGGACGGTGACCCGACAGCATCGGGAAGAGCGATGTTGGGAAGAGCAGGCGCACAGAGGGCTCCTCCTGCTGTGCCCGACTGCTTGCAGTGGCGGCGACGCTGCAGTGGCTTCCTTCGGCCTCTCGATGGCGAGGTTATTGCGTAGATGGTGGGGGCGGCGGAGGTGGACGGGGGTGGGAGCTTGGGAGAGGAGCGGCGGAGGGGATTGGAGACTGGATCGGGATTAAGAAAGGAAGAGGACGGCGCCAGATGGGAAAAATGAGGATTAGGGTCGGCCAGTGTATGTATATCTAAAATAGGCTTCACTCCAAAAGAACTGAAATTTTCATTCTCTACACGCTGGAGGGCAAATCGATTCTCCGTAAAAAAACTAGTGGCTTTGACACGCTTACGTCAAAAAGACAGTGGGATTTTTAACACAAAAAGGTCGTTTTGACATGTACAATGTAATATGATCAAAAAATTAAAATGGCATGTTTCATGTAAGTGTATAGTCTATAAAAAAGTAAAAAGCATGTGCCACGTAGTCACCTACCATGTGTGTATAATCTGATTAAAATAATTAAAAAGCACATACTAGACACCATATGTGTACAACTACACCGCCATATTCATCGGCTTACGAATACCAACAATAAGTTTTTCTCTAACCACTAATTTATATTAGATTGGTATATTAGACTGAACAAAATAATTGCATCACTCAATAACTTATGAACAAACTATGGCGGGTCCAACTACCAGCACTGAGCCATGGCCACACGAGAACCATAAAAATACATTGACGCGTGGGTCCTACTGCTCAATAACCCGAAGCAGCTATAATGCATCCCAAGGCTAGTAGTTACACGATAAAAAATGAGCATCACACATTTGTAATAATTGGTGACTGTAGTGGGTTCATCATGGAAATTACCAAAACGCCATACAAAATGACAGCTAGGTGGCACTTAGCGGCTCACATGATTCAGTGACATTAACCGTCACTGACATATAGTAATCGGTGACGCGATCTCGAGAACATCACACATTACATACTTGTGTGACGTTGTCAACCACCGTCACAAGGATTTTCGTCATAGTATCTCTATTTTCTTGTAGTGAGCCTAATGCCCTTTGAGGCTTTTGTACATGCCTGTCATATACAATTCCTTCAGCCCTGCATTGTCAGTGATACTAGCAATATCCTCAGATGAGGAATCAGTGATAGCAGAGACAGGTGAAGAATTTGTAGCAATATAAGCATTTGAACTTTTAGGTGAAGAATTAGCAGATTCACGTTCAATGCACTTCAAACATGGAGGAATGAATTCTTCCTGAGCAGCGCATATTTGTTGAGCAAGTAATGAATCATGCTCCTTCTGAAGATCTTCATAACTCACCCTTAGCTTCTCAAGATCTTGCTTTCTTTGAAGAAATTCATAAGAAAGCTTCTCATGATCAGATAAGAGAGTGTTATGATGACTTTGAAGGTTGTCAAACTTAGACTGAAGTCTCTGAAGATTTTCAGTCAAAGTTTAGTGCGATCCATTTCTTCACCCAACATATAATCACTTTTATCTAACATATTATGAATCTTTTCAAAAGCCTTTTGTTGTTTCACAACAATCTTAGCAAGGTTAGAGTAGCTAGGCTTGAGGTTTTCATCAGCTTCATCCTCACTTGATTCAGAGGAGGGATATTTGAGTACCTTGGCACCCTTTTCCATGAAGCAATAGGTGGGAGTGTAGTCATCATCCTCGTCATCAGCCTTGTTGTGGAAGCCATTTTCATCAGTGTTGAAGCTGGACTTGCTAACGAACGCAGTAGCGAGGGCTAGGCTCGCCACACCAGATTCTGACTCCTCAGATGCCTCCTCTTCCTCATGATCCACAGACTCAGCCTCAGAGTCCATTTCCTTGCCAATGAATGCCTGAGCCTTCTTGGAGCTGCTCTTCTCGTGAGATGAAGACTTCGAGGATTTTGATGATGAAGATTTTGAATATTTCTTCTTCTTCTTCTTTGAATCATCAGAACTGTAATCCTTGTATTTCTTCTTCTTTGATTCCTTTTCCCACTGAGGACAGTCTTGAATGTAGTGACCGGGTTTCTTGCATTTGTGGCACAGTCTCTTCTTGTAGTCACGGGATGAGGAATCATCACTTCTTGAGGATTTTCCAAAGCGACCACGTCTTGAGAACTTCTGGAATTTCTTCACGAGCATTGCTAGCTCCTGACTCAGTTCTTCAGGATTACCAAGACTGCTACTAGAATCTTCACCTTCAGATTCAGACACTGCCTTGGCCTCCAGAGCACGTGATCTGCCATAGCTCGGTCCATACAGATCTCTCTTCTCAGCAAGCTGGAACTCATGAGTGTTTAGCCTCTCGAGGATATCAGCGGGATCAAGTGACTTATAGTCTCCACGTTCTTGTATCATCAATGCCAGAGTATCAAATGAGAAATCAAGCGATCTCAGCAATTTCTTCACCACCTCATGGTCGGTGATGTCAGTGGCACCAAGTGCTTGAAGCTCATTTGAGATGTCAGTGAGGACACACAGTCCATGACACAGAGTCCTCACCGTATTCTCCTTGAGCTAAGGTCACACAGACGTCGCCCAATCACTCGTGGTAAGTCTTCAGGTGACTTCCAAACCTTCACAAACTCGGTCACTCGGCGATCTACAATTTCCTCTTGGATGCTCTAGACCATGACACCTAACCGTCTGGAAGATGCACAGTCTTCAAAGGTAACAAGCCTCGGATCCACACAGGAACAATTTCTTCAGTGATGCTCAATCACTTGGGTTTGTAGGTGTTTGGGTTTGGGTTTTCCTCACTTGATGATTTTCACTCAAAGTCCTCGGAGGATGGGATGCTCTCAACGACAAGTGTCAGTTTCTCTCGGAGCAGCCAACCAACTAGTGGTTGTAGGGGCGGCTATTTATAGCCTAGGGAGCAACCCGACATGATAGGACATAAATGCCCTTCAATGATATGACCGTTATGTGGGTAGATATTTTGGGACAGCTGGCGCGTAGCACAGCAACGGTCAGAAATTTGAGGCTAAAATTCCTCAGGGCTATCATGTTCCTCACTTGTAGGCAATCTGCACTGGCGAATTCCTAACTCCTCAGTCAGAACAAATTCCTCAGAGACCAGAAGAACTTCGTCTCTGTCACTGAAGAAATTGACTGAACTACTTGAGATTTCCAATGGCTTCACTCGAAAGGATTGGTAGGTGTAGGATTTTGAGATCAGCATCACTTGGAAACTTTTCCTTAGTTTTTCCTCGACCCCCTTTAACAGTACGGTGTTTCCTATGACTCAATAAAGGGAAAATGAAACTACGAAAACAAAAGTCTTCACGCTTCATATTCCTCGCATGAATATAGAGTCTTCTCGGTCACACCAATTTCTTCACTTTCAAAGTCTTCAGAAAGTCTTCAGAAATCCAAAGTCTTTAGTTGAAGACATTCATTTTTAGGGGTCGACTTTCCCTGTAATTATCAAACTACTCATAGACTTATAGACCTGTGTACACTCACAAATGCATCACTCCCTTAATCTATAAGTCTTCAATACACAAAAATCACTAAGGGGGTACTAGATGCACTTACAGGTTGGCCCTTAGCCCAAGGGCCTAGAACATCTGGGAGCGCTCGCATTGCAGTGTCTGAGCTCGCCTCGCCTTGTCCGAAGCTTTCTCCATGAGGGAGGATACGCCTTATACCTACTGGTGGAGGAAGGACAACATAGCCTCAGTAGTGACCCGAGCCTCCCCAACGGCCTTCTCGTGCTGCTCCGCCTGTCACATCCCTAGCTTCTGACATTGCACTAGGCTAACTTCATGTGTGCATCATGTTTAAACTTTGAAAGAAACTTGAAATGGGGATTGCCTAAACCCTAGCATTAAAGGAATTCACTAGGTTCAACCAAAATATTTCCAGTAAATCCAAATGGCTTTCAAAAATGTTCATCATTCTTGGAAAATGCTGGAAACAGTAACCAGAGGTGATGCACATTTTTCCATGACATATTTGGGCTCTGATTCAAATCATATGCTATTTGCAATTGGGCATTTAAATGCTGTATATTATTTTAAGTGCTCAATTAATTCTGAACTTAAGTGAGGGCTGTTAGGAATAATCCAAACAGAGCCCACAATTAATTTTCAGGATTTTTGAAAACGTTTTGGTATTTTTAATAAAGCCCCAAAGTTACAGAAAAATAGAAAAACATTAACAAAAAGAGAGAGAGAGAGAATACCTGGCGCTTACCTGGCCGGCCTGGCACTGTAGCAGCCCACCAGGCCCATCTGCCAGTCGTCTCCCACCCCGCGCCAGAAGGATGCGAGGCGTGTGTTCGCCGCACGCCGGCACGCGCCCCGGCCACCTCCTGCTTGCCGCTCTCCCTCGATGCCCTGGCCTTCTCTGGTGACGCCACGCAGCCGCCTCGACCCCTCTCACTCTCCCTGTGCTCCTCGCCCCTCTGTTTCTTTCTCCCGCGAACGCCCGAGCGCGCCATCGCCGCCGACGAGCACCACCGCGCCCAGAGCCACTGCCTCGCCTCGTCGATGTGCTCCGAAGCTTCGCCTCGACCCCCCTCTCTTGCTCCCCACCGAGTCACGCCCCGCCGGAAGCCCTGCAGCGTTGTTCCCGACCTCGTCTTCAACCTCTGGCCGCCGGCGACCTCACCGGGGATTCGCGAGCTCCAGCCCGTCCCCGGCCTCGCCGTTGCCTCTATTGGATCCGCTGTGAGCCCCTGCGTCGAACCCCCCTCTTCTCTGCTCCGTTTTCTCGTTGTAGACGCCGCCCCCTTGCTCACCGTAGCACGCCGCCGCGCGAGCTCGACGCCAGTATCACTCCGGTGACCATTTGGTCACGCGCGGGTGCCTAACACACTCACCGCACCTCGTAGCGCCTCGCTAGTGCATCCATTCACCCACTAGCATGCTACAGCAGCAAAACCACCGACGCCCGAGCTCCGGCCGCCGCCGTTGATCCTAGCCACCGCAGCTCCACCCACCACCACTGGTCGACGCAGCTCGCTCCTAGGAGCACGCAGGAGCAAACCCCGCCTCAAACCGTGGGCCGTAGCGGAGTCCCGACGATCTCCGCCGCGCGAAATGGTCGTCGCCGGCGAAACTCCGGCGACCGATGATGTGGACGTCATTAGGCGCTAACCCAACCAGCTAATCACCCTAACAGCCACTGACAGCGGGCCCTACCGCAGGGTCAAACCCAGTCAGTATTGGGTTTGACTGTGTTTAGCCCCTGTGTCACTGACATATGGGCCACACCTGTCAGGTTTGACTCTTGTTAGGCGCTGTTGACCAGCTGACGCCACAGTGACGCAGTGCTGACGCAATAATTCATTATCTGGATTTATTATTATTCAGGAAATTCCAGAAAATACCCTAAACTTCTAAAATTCATAGATATTAATCTGTAACTCTGAAATAATTTAT
This sequence comes from Aegilops tauschii subsp. strangulata, assembly GCF_002575655.3. Lineage (NCBI taxonomy): Eukaryota > Viridiplantae > Streptophyta > Magnoliopsida > Poales > Poaceae > Aegilops > Aegilops tauschii. Next base: position 223,215,002 of record NC_053041.3, read on the forward strand.
ATATGAAAAATGATCAGAAAAATCCAATCTATCCATCTGTACTGGTTTCATGCATGTTTAAGCACATTAACCTGCTGTTTAGTACAGAACTAGATAAAGCACTAATAAGAGCCACTTATGAGCTTGGAATTTGAATCTTTGATTCAAAATGGTCCAAACCCATCTGGTTGTAGTTGCATTAGCCCAGCACACTCATTTTGCTATGTCATGATCATGCATCATATTGTGCATTGCATTGATTGTGTTTCCTTCTCTGTTGCCGGTGTATGTCCCCTCTCGATAGCCGTGATTCTGACGATGAGTTCGATGACACCGATGAAGAACTATAATATCTTCAGAAGTGCCAGGCAAGCAAAACCCCCTTGTTCATTCCGATACAATCCCACTCTCTCGCTCTGCTCTGTTTTACTGCATTAGGACAACAACGATGCAACTGTTTCATGCTGCGGTAGTTGAACCCGTTATCCTCTGCATGACCTGTCATTGCCACAATAAATAGATGAAACCCACTAGTATGAGTAGGAGTTGTTTGAGCCCTGATGTGCTGTAACACCCCGCCGGTGCCGCCGCCTCCTTCCTCCCTCCGGCCTCCTCTCCTTTCCCCCGTCGCCGGCCGCCATCGCTGGCCACGGGAGCCTCAAGCCCAGCCGGCCCCGATCTGGATCGAGTCAACGCATAAGGTTGACCCCGAGCCCCCCTCAAATTTCCTAAGTTTTTTGCATTCTTCATATTATATGCCCCTGTTCCTCATTGCATAACTCACTGTGCATAGCTCCGTTTTACGCGTGTAATATGTCAAATTGTTCGCCTCGTGATTCTCTACATTTTGTTCAATTGCACCATGTTCATTAGAGGTCATCTTGATGCCCAAATCTCTGTTGCAAGAGGGCTAGTTGCTGTTATCTGCTGGTTCTTATCAGAACTTGGAGATTTGTCATTTTTGTATCTTTTAATCTGTGCATCTTATGGGCATGAGCTCTACATGTGTTTTGTTGTATGCCATGCCATCTTTCCAGAGGTGTATGCCATGTATTTTTTTGATCTCTTTGGTGACTAGCACAAGCATGCAAATTAGGCCCCTTAATGTTTCTGATTTCAGGGACGGTGATTTCTCCAAGTCCTTGTCTGCTGTTATTTCGTTGTCATGTAAACTTGATGCTACAGAGAGATCCATGCATATTTTGGAGATGTTCAGTAAGGATGTTTTGTAGATATAGTTGTAATTGATCCATTACTGCCATTGTTTGCAATTATGGAGTAACATAGCATGACTCAATCTTGCTCTACTTTTGTTATAAAATATTTCTGGCAGATTCTTAAAATGATATGCAAATTTGCCAGGCTTATTGTAGTTGATCCATACATGCTATGCTCTTGTTCTTGCCATTTATAGCTTCATAAACATGCCATCTTACTGTAGGTATGCTTGTTTTGTCATGCATTGCTCTGTAGTGAGTGCATCAGGCTCACGTACATGCCTACATATTATTGTTTCTGCCATGCTCTGTTTTCTGCTAAGTCTGAAACCTGCTAACGAAACTTGCTATGTTCACATGCTTGCCATCATATCTTCTGATCCTTTTTGGCTTATGGTCAGTAAGGTACTTTTGTCATATGCATTTAGTAAAACACTACCATGCCTTGTTTTGCTATGTTAAGTTCCTGTAGCATGTTGATGTCGTGCTCTGAACATTGCTACCTGATGATGTTTTCTGCCATGTCCAGTTTTTCACCAAGTCTGTGAACCTGTTATCTTTTGCACTTTTCCCATGCTTGTTTGAGCTTGATATGTTGTGATCTAGCCGTTGCTCAGTGTTCATATTTTGTCAAGCATCTCCTGTAGATTACTTGCATATGCTTTGTTGCTATGTTGGAGTGCTGTAGCATTGTTACTTGTTGCATTTTAAGTGCTATCATGCTGTTAATCGCAGATTCATGTGATTCTTGTTTTGCTTGCCATTTGCAAACCGTGCATCCGTTTCCGGTGAACTTTATATCGATTTCGACCGAAATCATCTCATCTTTCCAATGGCATGCTTGGTTTGCCAAGTTACTGCCTTGTTCATCATTTTCCTTCCGGAGCACGCATATGCATCGCATATCATATCTCGCATATCATACATGTTTTGCATCATGTTGCTTGCGCATTTCTCGTGATTGATTGTGGTTCCGTTTGTTTGTGTTCTTGTCTTGGGTAGAGCCGGGAGACGAGTTCGTGAACAAGGAACCTGTTGAGTACGCTTACGAGGATCAAGCTTTCGACAACTCTGAGAACCTTGCAGGCAAGATGACCACCCCTCGAAATCACTTCTATCTTTGCTTTGCTAGTTGTTCGCTCTATTGCCATGTCGCGCTACCTATCACTTGCTATATCATGTCTCCCATTTTGCCATGTCAGCCCCTAACCATCCTTTCCTAGCAAACCGTTGTTTGGCTAAGTTACCGCTTTTGCTCAGCCCTTCTTATAGCGTTGCTAGTTGCAGGTGAAGTTGAAGTTTGTTCCATGTCGGAACATGGATATGTTGGGATATCACCATATATCTTTTTTAATTAATGCATCTATATATTTGGTAAAGGGTGGAAGGCTCGGCCTTATGCCTGGTGTTCTGTTCCACTCTTGCCGCCCTAATTTCTGTTATACTGGTATTATGTTCCTTGAGTTTGCGTTCCTTACACGGTCGGGTGATTTATGGGACCCCCTTGACAGTTCGCCTTGAATAAAACTCCTCCAGCAAGGCCCAACCTTGGTTTTACCATTTGCCACCTAAGCCTTTTCCCCCGGGTTTTCGCGAGCCCGAGGGTCATCTTATTTTAACCCCCCCAGGCCAGTGCTCCTTCGAGTGTTGGTCCGAACTGAGTAGACTGCGGGGCCCCCTCCTGGAAACTCGAGGTCTGGTTTTACTCGTAGGATGTCTCATCCGGTGTGCCCTGAGAACGAGATATGTGCAGCTCCTATCGGGATTTGTCGGCGCATCGGGCGGCTTTGCTGGTCTTGTTTTACCATTGTCGAAATGTCTTGTAAACCGGGATTCCGAGACTGATCGGGTTTTTCTGGGAGAAGGTTTATCCTTCGTTGACCGTGAGAGCTTATGATGGGCTAAGTTGGGACACCCCTGGAGGGTATTATCTTTCGAAAGTCGTGCCCGCGGTTATGAGGCAGATGGGAATTTGTTAATGTCCGGTTGTAGAGAACTTGTCACTTGACCCAATTAAAATACATCAACTGTGTGTGTAGCCGTGATTGTCTCTTCTCGGCGGAGTCCGGGAAGTGAACACGGTCTGAGTTATGTATGACATAAGTAGGAGTTTAGGATCACTTCTTGGTCATTGCTAGTTGACGACCGCTCCGTTGCTTCTCTTCTCGCTCTCTCTTGCGTATGTTAGCCACCATATATGCTTATTGCCGCTGCAGCTCCACCTCACTACACCATCCTTTTCCTATAAGCTTAAATAGTCTTGATCTCGCGGGTGTGAGATTGTTGAGTCCTCGTGACTCACAGATTCTACCAAAACAGTTGCAGGTGCCGACGATGCTAGTGCAGATGATGGGGTCGATCTCAAGTGGGAGTCCGACGAGGAGCGTGGTCGTTACTATGTGTCTTTTCCTGATGATCAGTAGTGGAGCCCAGTTGGGACGATCGGGGATCTAGCATTTGGGTTGTCTTATTTTCATCTGGATTTTGGCCGTAGTCGGTCTATATGTATGTATTTTGGATGATGTATGAATTATATTTATGTATTGTGTGAAGTGGCGATTGTAAGCCAACTCTTTATCCCATTCTTGTTCATTACATGGGATTGTGTGAAGATGACCCTTCTTGCGACAAAACCACTATGCGGTTATGCCTCTAAGTCGTGCCTCGACACGTGGGAGATATAGCCGCATCGTGGGCGTTACAAGTTGGTAATCAGAGCCATCCCCGACTTAGGAGCCCCCTGCTTGATCGAATCGCTAGCATTGTTGAGTCTAGAACAAAATTGTTTTGAGTCTTAGGATTATATATATCGGAGAGTAGGATTATTTTTACTCCTCAGTCCCTTCGTCGCTCTGGTGAGGTCTCCTGACGTAGAAGTTTTGACTCTTCTCTCCTCAAATTTCACTAAAAAAAATTTAGTATCACGCGGGTATCTTGGAATCGTTCCGATGGTTTTGTGACGAGAACATTGTTCTTGGTGCCTCCTGACAGTTAGGGGTTGTGGCAGTGTCCCGGGGAGTTGAGCTCCGAGGTGTTGTCGTCACAATTTTATCGTTGCAGTTCTGGAATACCTGAGTTTCGCCGACATCGAAATCTCTTTTATGCAGTTGTTGGTGAGATCATCTCGACGCCACCCAGTACTGGGGCGGGAGTTCGGGAGTATTGCCATAACTCGTATAACGGATGTTTTTCGAAGGTTGAGGTAAACGATTTCCGAAGGTTTCTTGGTTATGTGTTGACGGATGGATATAGCTGGATCTAGGGATTGCTAGTTTGGGTGATATATTTTGTGTCCCTGTATCCCCAACACCAGATTGCATAACTAGAAAGTTTCGGGAGTTTATAAGTGGGAATTCAAGTAGCCTTAGGATATCTTTCCGACAGACGCATGATATGAGATTGGGGTTCGACGTCTACTGGTCCGCCTGTACACGGTTGGTTTTACAGTGGTCTCGTAGTGTGTTAAAGAGTCCTTGGCTATGCCGACTCGGGGATGCTTCGTATGTCATGTGCACAGCCTTGTACATGATGGTGCTGTACGATTGAGCCCGTGTGGGCCCCACCACGAAAACTTCGGACGAAACCTCTATCATATGTTTGTTCCGGCTTATTCTGCAAGCCAATACTTTGTTTTGTTTTGAATTGTGGTATTCGAGTTGCTTCGAATTCATATGTTGATTCATATCTTTTTCAAGTGGCTTCTCAACTTAATGGAAGTGTGATGAATTACTATGGAATTCATTCGCTCATCTTCGTTCGAATGTTTATTGTGAAGACTATATGTTGCAATTTCTATCCGTTGATTCTACTTATCTATTTGTCTATCAAGATGCTAACGGATGTCACCCTCTTCAGGATGGCTCCGCCAACACGTCAGAATCCGGATCGCAATGAAGGGAGTCAAGCAAACCCTCCGCCACCACCTCCGCCTCCGGAGGCATGGCAGGCTATCATGGCAGCCACCAACGCCAATGCTCAGATGATTCTGCAACTCTTGCAAGAACGTACTCAAGGGCAAGGCAATCAAGGCAATCAAGGTCAAGGCAACAATCAGCCTCACTTCGCTACACTCAACCAGTTTCTTGCAAATCAACCCAAGTCCTTCAGCTACTGTGCCGAGGCCACGGATGCCGATGATTGGCTCGTGGACATCAACAAGCATTTTGAATGTAGCAATGTCAGGCCTGAGGACTATGTCAAGTTCGCTTCTTTCCAGCTCAAGGACCAAGCTGCTGATTGGTATCAACAATACAAAGATTCCAGAGGAGGTCGTGTGATCACTTGGACTGACTTCTGTCGGGACTTCAAAGCACACCACATTCCACAAAGTGTTGTTGAGAGCAAGCGTGAGGAGTTCCGCAATCTCAAGCAAGGCAACATGTCTGTGTATCAATACAACATCCAGTTTCAGAAACTTGCTCGCTTCGCTAAACAAGACGTTCCTGATGAAAAGAGCATGATCTATCACTTCAGAGGTGGTCTTAAAGAGGATCTGCAGTTAGCTCTCGTTCTTGTTGAGCCTACTCAGTTTGATCAATTCTATAATATGGCACTGAAGCAAGAGGCTGCTCAGCTCAAGTGTGAGGCTTCTAAGAAAAGAGTCAGGGACGCAGTTCAGTCTTCTTCTTCCTCACTTGTGGCAGCTAAGCAACAGAAGTTCTGGTTGCCTCCTCCTCCTCCGTTTCGTCAGCCTTACTAGCAGAAGAACAAAGGTGGCCATGGTTCTTCCAACTCTTCCAACTCTGGTTATCAGAACAAGTCTCAGAATCAAGCTCCAAAGTCCAATGGTCCTTATCACCGTCCACTCTCAGAGGTGACTTGCAACAAGTGTGAGCAGAAAGGTCACTATGCTAACAAGTGCTTCAACCAAAGGCGTCTGCCTCCTCCTCCTCCTGTCAGATCTTCCAGCAATGCAGTGGTCAAGCATAATCCAAAGTCTGCAAAGGTGAACATGATGAATGCAGCTCAAGCGAAGGAATCTACTGATGTGATAATGGGTAATCTCTCAGTTAATGATATTCCTGCAAAAGTTCTTTTTGATACTGGTGCATCGCATTCTTTCTTGTCATATCCATTTGCATCGAAGCACAATGTTGACACAGAGATTTTATCCAAAGTTATGCAAGTTGTTTCTCCGGGAAAGCTTTTGACTTCTAGTTTGGTTGCTCCCGATATTTCCATCAAGATGGGCGACTATAAATTTCTGTCTTCTCCAGTTGTTCTTGGTGACTCGGATATTGATCTTTATTCTCGGGATGGACTGGCTTTCTAAGCACAAGGCTCAACTTGATTGTGCTGCCAGGGAAATTCAATTGATACACTCTTCTGAGGATGTGATTATTTATGCCGCTCGTGATGAAACCATTCTGTTTTTTTTCTCTCAATGAGAAGGGCGAATTGAATGCCATCTCTCAAATTCTAGTCGTTTGTGAGTATCAAGATGTCTTTCCAGAAGAGCTTCCGGGTATGCCTCCTCATCGGCCAGTTGAGTTCGTTATCGAACTAGAGCCTGGCACTGAACCCGTTTACAAGCGTCCATACAAGCTTGGACCCAACGAGCTGAAGGAATTGAAGAAACAGCTCGATGAACAAGAGCGTCTGGGTTTGTTCAGACCGAGTTCTTCTCCATGGGGTTGTGGTGTTCTTTTTGTCAAGAAGAAGGATGGCACGGACCGACTTTGTGTTGACTACCGTCCATTGAACAAGAAGACAATCAAGAACAAGTACCCACTTCCCAACATCAATGAGCTATTTTAGCAACTCAAAGGTGCTAAAGTATTCTCGAAGCTTGACCTTCGTATGGGTTATCATCAGATTCGCATTCGTGAAGAAGATATTCCCAAGACAGCATTCAGAACATGTCGTGGAATTGTCATGGCAGATGTCCTCAAGCTAGGACTTAGTCGTGGAGCCATCGCCGCTAGGAAGCTTGAAGGGGTTAACGGGCAAGGAACACGAGGGTTTATACTGGTTCGGCCCCTTACGGTGAAGGTAAAAGCCTACGTCCAGTTGAGGTGGTATTGATTAGGGTTTCGATGACCAGGGAGCTTAACTGCTATGCCTGGCTCTCGATGAAATCTTTCTTGTCCCTAAACCGTCGCCGGGTCGTCCCTTTATATAGGGAGGCTGACGCCCAGCAACTCTCAGAGTCCCGGCCGGCTCATAAGAGTGCCCGGCTCGGACTCTCAACTATTCTTGCCTTACACTACAAGTTCTATCATAATAATGATTGTAACTACGGGCCTTAAGCCATATCCGGGTCTTAAGCCCATCTTTGGCCCACCGTCTTCAAGCCGGGCGCCAGACTTCTGGCGATGACCATTATGAGTAACCCGGCCCCTCCTGGCGGGTGACTCTAAGGTCTACATCCTCAACAGAACAAGCTTTGGTTCTTACGAGTATACTGTCGTGTCTTTCGGCCTTGTCAATGCTCCTCCAGTATTCTCTCGGATGATGAATTTCATCTTCAACCCCTATACCAATGAATTCGTCCTGGTGTATCTCGATGATATCTTGGTCTTCTCCAAGAATAGAAGGATCATGCCAAATATTTGCGATTGGTGCTCGACAAGCTCAGAGAATATCAATTCTATGCGAAGTTCTCCAAATGTGAGTTTTGGCTTGATGAAGTTCTTTTCCTTGGTCACACATCTCTGCCAAGGGCATCACTGTTAACCCCGCGAAGGTGTCCGCAATTGTGAATTGGGAACCTCCTCAGAATGTCAAGCAGCTCCGCAGTTTTCTTGGTCTTGCAAGCTATTGCCGAAGATTCGTTGAGAATTTCTCTAAGATTGCAAAGCCTCTTTCCAACCCCCTCCAGAAGCATGTGAAGTATGTCTGGTCTCCTGAGTGTGACGTTGCTTTCAACACTCTCAAAGAGAAACTTGTCACAACTCCTGTCTTGACTCCTCCTGATGAATCAAAGCCATTTGAAGTTTTCTGTGATGCTTCTCTCCAAGGTCTCGGTGCTGTGTTAATGCAAGAGAAGAAAGTTGTGGCCTATACCTCTCGTCAGTTGAAGCCCAATGAGAAGAACTACCCCACTCACGATCTTGAGTTGGCGGCAGTTGTCCATGCATTAATAACGTGGAGACATCTCTTGTTGGGAAGACAAGTGGACATTTTCACCGATCACAAGAGTCTCAAGTATATCTTCACTCAGCCCAACCTCAACCTCAGGCAGACTCGATGGGTCGAAATGATTCAAGAGTACAATCCGAGTATTGAATATACTCCAGGCAAAGCAAATGTGATTGCAGATGCTTTAAGCAGGAAGGCTTATTGCAACAGCTTAATTCTGAAGCCTTTCCAACCGGATCTTTGTGAAGCTTTCCGCAAGCTGAATCTCCAAGTTGTTCCTCAAGGCTTTCTTGCCAACCTCATAGTCTCTCCTACTTTGGAAGATCAAATTCGTGAGGCACAACTCCTTGATGCCATGGTGAAGAAGGTGAAACGTGGTATCGACAAGGGTCTTTCCAAATACAAGTGCTATCGCATTGATGACAGAGACACTTTATTCTTCGAGGACCGGATTGTGGTTCCTAAAGGTGATCTAAGGAAAGTCATAATGAACGAGGCGCACAATTCTCTCCTTTCCATTCATCCTGGAAGTACGAAGATGTACCATGACCTCAAGCAGTCGTACTGGTGGACTCGAATGAAGCGAGAAATTGCTCAATTCGTGAATGAATGTGATGTCTGTCGAAGGGTGAAAGCAGAACACCAACGACCAGCTGGTCTCCTTCAACCTCTTGCCATCCCAGAATGGAAGTTTGATCATATCGAAATGGACTTCGTGACTGGATTTCCAAAGTCCAAGCGCGGAAATGATGCTATCTTCGTTGTCATTGACAAGCTTTCTAAAGTGGCTCATTTCCTTCCAATCAAAGAATCTATCACAGCAGCTCAGTTGGCAGAGCTATACACCTCCAGAATTGTCTCTTTGCACGACATTCCACAATTGATTTCTTCTGATCATGGAAGCATCTTCGCCTCTAAGTTCTGGGACTCCTTCCAGAAGGCCATGGGCACTAACATTCGCTTCAGCACAGCTTTCCATCCTCAAACTAGTGGCCAAGTCGAGCGAGTCAATCAAATTCTTGAAGATATGCTCAGGGCTTGTGTCATTTCCTTTGACATGAAATGGGAAGATTGTCTTCCATATGCCGAATTCTCCTACAACAACAGCTTCCAAGCGAGTTCGGGCAAGGCCCCATTTGAGATTCTATATGGCAGAAAGTGCGTACTCCTCTCAATTGGTCAGAGACTGGTGAACGCCAACTTCTTGGCAATGACTTAATCACTGAAGCTGAAGAAATGTGTAGAGTCATCCGTGATAATCTCAAAGCCGCGCAATCGCGCCAGAAGAGTTACTATGATAGTAAGCACCGTGATTTGGCTTTCGAGATCGGAGACCATGTCTACCTCCGCGTCTCTCCAATGAAAGGCACTCGTCGCTTCGGTATCAAAGGGAAGCTTGCCCCTAGATACGCGGGTCCTTTCAAGATCATTGGTAAAAGAGGCGACCTCGCCTATCAACTTGAGCTTCCTTCCAACTTCGCGAACGTGCACGATGTGTTCCACGTGTCACAGCTCCGCAAGTGCTTCAAGACGCCTGAGCGCACTATCAACTTCGAAGAGATTGACCTCCAAGAAGATCTGTCTTATCATGAGCACGCCGTTGCTATCCTTGAAGAAACTGAGCGCAAGACTCGCAACAAGTCAATTAAATTCCTGAAAGTGAAGTGGTCGCACCATTCCGACCGGGAAGCCACCTGGGAACGCGAGGACCATCTCCGTTCCGAATATCCGGAGTTCTTTCAGTCCTAGATCTCGGGACGAGATCCTCTCGTAGTGGTGGAGTGTTGTAACACCCCGCATGCAACTTTCCATATTTGTAACTCCAACTCTTGCCATTTTCGGCTATGTGATATGATATTCCCTTCGTGCCGGGTTTTGTTTTTTTTTGCTTTTTGTTCATGTCATGCATTTTTCATATCATGTCATCATGTGCATTGCATTTGCATACGTGTTCGTCTCTTGCATCCGAGCATTTTCCCCGTTGTTCGTTTTGCAATCCGGCGCTCCTATCTCCTCCGGTGCACCCCTCTTGTTTTCTTTCGTGAGCGGGTGTCAAACTTTCTCGGAATGGACCGAGGCTTGTCATGTGGCCCTAGTATACCACCCGGAGACCACCGGTCAAGTTTCGTTCCATTTGGAGGTCGTTTGGTACTCCAACGGTTAACCGGGCATCCGCAAAGTCCATTTGAGTGTGCAGCAAAAAAACCCCTAAAAACCAGCCCAAAACCCACCAAACTCTCTTCCAAGCTCTAGGTCGTTCGATCACGATCGTGTGGGCGAAAACCGCACCTCATTTGGAGCCTCCTAACTCCCTCTACCTATTTATATGTGAGCACCCCGAAATTACATTCGCAGTCCCCGAAACCCTAGCCTTCGTCCCTCCGCGCGCCGGACGTGTCCGTACGCCGCCGGACAGAACCCGCCGCCGCCCGCAGCCAATAAGGGCGCGCCACGTCACCCCGGGCGCCCTCTCTCTCCTCCTCGCGCCGCCGGCCCGCCGGGCCCAGGCGAGGCCCGCCCGGCCCGTACCGCCGCCGCCTGCCTCCCGCCCGGCCTGCCCCGCCGCGTCGCTTCTCCGCCGGCCCCGGCCACCCGCGCCGCCGCCGCCCGCCGGTGCCGCCGCCTCCTTCCTCCCTCCGGCCTCCTCTCCTTTCCCCCGTCGCCGGCCGCCATCGCTGGCCGCGGGAGCCTCAAGCCCAGCCGGCCCCGATCTGGATCGAGTCAACGCATAAGGTTGACCCCGAGCCCCCCTCAAATTTCCTAAGTTTTTTGCATTCTTCATATTATATGCCCCTGTTCCTCATTGCATAACTCACTATGCATAGCTTCGTTTCACGCGTGTGATATGTCAAATTGTTCGCCTCGTGATGCTTTACATTTTGTTCAATTGCACCATGTTCATTAGAGGCGATCTTGATGCCCAAATCTCTGTTTCAAGAGGGCTAGTTGCTGTTATCTGCTGGTTCTTATCAGAACTTGGAGATTTGTCATTTTTGTATCTTTTAATCTGTGCATCTTATGGGCATGAGCTCTACATGTGTTTTGTTGTATGCCATGCCATCTTTCCAGGTGAGTATGCCATGTATTTTTTTGATCTCTGTGGTGACTAGCACAAGCATGCAAATTAGGCCCCGTAATGTTTCTGATTTCAAGGACTTCGTGATTTCTCCAAGTCCTTGTCTGCTGTTATTTTGTTGTCATGTAAACTTGATGCTACAGAGAGATCCATGCATATTTTGGAGATGTTCAGTAAGGATGTTTTGTAGATATAGTTGTAATTGATCCATTACTGCCATTGTTTGCAATTATGGAGTACCATAGCATGACTCAATCTTGCTTTACTTTTACTATAAAATATTTCTGGCAGATTCTTAACATGTTATGCAAATTTGCCAGGCTTATTGTAGTTGATCCATACATGCTATGCTCTTGTTCTTGCCATGGATAGCGTCATAAACATGCCATCTTACTGTAGGTATGCTTGTTTTGTCATGCATTGCTCTGTAGTGAGTGCATCAGGCTCACGTACATGCCTACATATTATTGTTTCTGCCATGCTCTGTTTTCTGCTAAGTCTGAAACCTGCTAACGAAACTTGCTATGTTCACATGCTTGCCATCATATCTTCTGATCCTTTTTGGCTTATGGTCAGTAAGGGACTTTTGTCATATGCATTTAGTAAAACACTACCATGCCTTGTTTTGCTATGTTAAGTTCCTGTAGCATGTTGATGTCGTGCTATGAACATTGCTACCTGATGATGTTTTCTGCCATGTCCAGTTTTTCACCAAGTCTGTGAACCTGTTATCTTTTGCACTTTTCCCATGCTTGTTTGAGCTTGATATGTTGTGATCTAGCCGTTGCTCAGTGTTCATATTTTGTCAAGCATCTCCTGTAGATTACTTGCATATGCTTTGTTGCTATGTTGGAGTGCTGTAGCATTGTTACTTGTTGCATTTTAAGTGCTATCATGCTGTTAATCGCAGATTCATGTGATTCTTGTTTTGCTTGCCATTTGCAAACCGTGCATCCGTTTCCGGTGAACTTTATATCGATTTCGACCGAAATCATCTCATCTTTCCAATGGCATGCTTGGTTTGCCAAGTTACTGCCTTGTTCATCATTTTCCTTCCGGAGCACGCATATGCATCGCATATCATATCTCGCATATCATACATGTTTTGCATCATGTTGCTTGCGCATTTCTCGTGATTGATTGTGGTTCCGTTTGTTTGTGTTCTTGTCTTGGGTAGAGCCGGGAGACGAGTTCGTGAACAAGGAACCTGTTGAGTACGCTTACGAGGATCAAGCTTTCGACAACTCTGAGAACCTTGCAGGCAAGATGACCACCCCTCGAAATCACTTCTATCTTTGCTTTGCTAGTTGTTCGCTCTATTGCCATGCCGCGCTACCTATCACTTGCTATATCATGTCTCCCATTTTGCCATGTCAGCCCCTAACCATCCTTTCCTAGCAAACCGTTGTTTGGCTAAGTTACCGCTTTTGCTCAGCCCTTCTTATAGCGTTGCTAGTTGCAGGTGAAGTTGAAGTTTGTTCCATGTCGGAACATGGATATGTTGGGATATCACCATATATCTTTTTTAATTAATGCATCTATATATTTGGTAAAGGGTGGAAGGCTCGGCCTTATGCCTGGTGTTTTGTTCCACTCTTGCCGCCCTAATTTCTGTTATACTGGTATTATGTTCCTTGAGTTTGCGTTCCTTACACGGTCGGGTGATTTATGGGACCCCCTTGACAGTTCGCCTTGAATAAAACTCCTCCAGCAAGGCCCAACCTTGGTTTTACCATTTGCCACCTAAGCCTTTTCCCCCGGGTTTTCGCGAGCCCGAGGGTCATCTTATTTTAACCCCCCCGGGCCAGTGCTCCTTCGAGTGTCGGTCCGAACTGAGTAGACTGCGGGGCCCCCTCCTGGAAACTCGAGGTCTGGTTTTACTCGTAGGATGTCTCATCCGGTGTGCCCTGAGAACGAGATATGTGCAGCTCCTATCGGGATTTGTCGGCGCATCGGGCGGCTTTGCTGGTCTTGTGTTACCATTGTCGAAATGTCTTGTAAACCGGGATTCCGAGACTGATCGGGTTTTTCTGGGAGAAGGTTTATCCTTCGTTGACCGTGAGAGCTTATGATGGGCTAAGTTGGGACACCCCTGGAGGGTATTATCTTTCGAAAGCCGTGCCCGCGGTTATGAGGCAGATGGGAATTTGTTAATGTCCGGTTGTAGAGAACTTGTCACTTGACCCAATTAAAATACATCAACTGTGTGTGTAGCCGTGATGGTCTCTTCTCGGCGGAGTCCGGGAAGTGAACATGGTCTGAGTTATGTATGACGTAAGTAGGAGTTCAGGATCACTTCTTGGTCATTGCTAGTTGATGACCGCTCCGTTGCTTCTCTTCTCGCTCTCTCTTGCGTATGTTAGCCACCATATATGCTTATTGCCGCTGCAGCTCCACCTCACTACACCATCCTTTTCCTATAAGCTTAAATAGTCTTGATCTCGCGGGTGTGAGATTGCTGAGTCCTCGTGACTCACAGATTCTACCAAAACAGTTGCAGGTGCCGACGATGCCAGTGCAGATGATGGGGTCGATCTCAAGTGGGAGTTCGACGAGGAGCGTGGTCGTTACTATGTGTCTTTTCCTGATGATCAGTAGTGGAGCCCAGTTGGGACGATCGGGGATCTAGCATTTGGGGTTGTCTTATTTTCATCTGGATTTTGGCCGTAGTCGGTCTATATGTATGTATTTTGGATGATGTATGAATTATATTTATGCATTGTGTGAAGTGGCGATTGTAAGCCAACTCTTTATCCCATTCTTGTTCATTACATGGGATTGTGTCAAGATGACCCTTCTTGCGACAAAACCACTATGCGGTTATGCCTCTAAGTCGTGCCTCGACACGTGGGAGATATCCGCATCGTGCGCGTTACATGTGCCTACTCATTCCTGCTTGTTTGTCATGCCTGCTACTGCTTAGAGTTGAGTCGGGTCTGATTCATCGGGGATGAGTTGGAATGGTGATGAACATGTCCTACTGTGTGTGAGCTAAGTGTGTGAACACGATTTGGTAAAGGTAGCGGTGAGAGGCCATGTAGGAGTACATGGTGGGTTGTCTCATTGAAGCTGTCCTCAGGAACTGAGTTCTGTGTTTGTGATCCATGAAACAGTTGCTACCACGCATTGGGCCCGAAACCAATGGACCCTCTCGGCTTCTTAATCACCCTTGTCCTCTGTCCAGGAGTTGCGAGTAGTTTCTGGTGTTTGTAGTATGCTGGAGGCCGTGGGCAGCACTGACCCGAGGGGTGGGCTGTGATGCGGTAGGCACGTGGCCGGGTATGCCGGGCGCCCGTTTGGTGTCGTGGAACCCTGTACACATCGTTCGGGGCCGTATGTGGAAACCTCGGCCGGACTCCCTGCGGATGGAACCTGAATAGGCGATAAACCTGGACTAGAGACTTGAGTGTTTAGGTAGGCTGTGGCCGACACCCACATTGGGCTTCCGCTTGAAGGTTGCCGAGTACATGTCGTGTAAACGACGGTAAGTGGTGAGAGCGTGTATGACGAAGTACACCCCTGCAGGGTTAATATGATCTATTCGAATAGCCGTGTCCGCGGTAAAGGACTTCTGGGTTGCCTATAACAGTTCATAGACAAGTGAAAGTGGATACTCTAAAATGCGCAAGATAAGCGTGAGTGCTATGGATGGCGTTCTCGTAGGGAGACGGGAGCGGGTCCATAGTGGAGTATTGATATGGTGAATATGTGGACTCGTGTGCGCCACCTCAAAATAGTTACTTGCAGTCGTAGTTAGGATAGCCACCGAGTCAAAGCTGGCTTGCCGCAGTTAAACTCCACCACCCCCTTTGTTGATATCGATGCATATGTAGATAGTTCTGATGTAAGTCTTGCTGGGTACATTTGTACTCACGTTTGCTTATTTTATGTTTTGCAGAGAGACGTCAGTCTCGCTAGTAGTTCCGTGTGGACTTCGACGTTTAGCTTGATACCTCAGCTACGATCTTGTGCCCTCGACAGGGTCTTGTAGATAGTCAGGCTTCGCAGCCTTTTTCTTTTGTAGATGTCTGTACTCAGACATGTTAAGCTTCCGCATGTGCTTTGACTTGTATGCTCTGAATGTTGGGTCATGAGACCCATGTTTGTAATATCTGGCTCTTCGGAGCCTAATGAATAAATACTCTGAGTCGTAGAGTCTTGTTGTGATGCCATGTTGTATTTGCACATATCGAGCATATTGTGTGTATGATTGAAATGCTTGGTATGTGTGGGATCCGACAACCTAGTTGTTTATCCTTGGTAGCCTCTCTTATGGGGAAATGTAGTCTTGTGCTTCCATGAGCCATAGTAGTCCGCTACAGCCCGGTTCACCGGAGTCCTGCTAGCCCAGCACTACTGCTCCGGAACACTTGACTGGCCGGCATGTGATTCACTTCGTTCCTGTGTCTGTCCCTTCGGGGTAATGTCACGCGGTGACATCCGGAGTCCTGCCTAGCCTGCTTGTCGTGGAATTGTCACGGCAGATGTCCTCGAGCTAGGACTTAATCGTGGAGCCATCGCAGCTAGGAAGCTTGAAGGGGTTAAACGGGACAAGGAACACGAGGGTTATACTAGTTCGGCCCCTTACGGTGAAGGTAAAAGCCTACGTCCAGTTGAGGTGGTATTGATTAGGGTTTCGATGACCAGGGAGCTTAATTGCTATGCCGGGCTCTCGATCAAATCTCTCTCCCCCCTACCGCCGCCGGGTCATCCCTTTATATAGGGAGGTTGACGCCCAGCAGCTCTCAGAATCCCGGCCGGCTCATAAGAGTGTCCGGCTCGGACTCTCAACTATTCTTGCCTTACACTACAAGTTCTACCATAATGGTGGTTGTAACTATGGGCCTTAAGCCATCTTCGGGTCTTAAGCCCATCTTTGGCCCGCCGTCTTCAAGCTTGGCGCCGGGCTTCAGGCGATGACCATTATGAGTAACCCGGCCCCTCCGGGCGGGTGACTCCAAGGTTTATATCCTCAACATTAGGCCCCAGATTGATTTGAACCGGTTCATGTCAATCTTCAATTTCTTTGAGAGAGAGAGAAGTCTCCCGGCTTATGGTCGCGTGAAAGCTGTAACCCGCCGTGACGTCATCCTCTGGATTTCTGGTAACCCGCCATGACATCATCTTCCATTAAGTCCATTTTTTACTCCACCATATTCGCAACGGATCTTATCTTTAATTGCCGTCCCGAAAATCGAGGCATTTTTATGGTGAGATAACCGCGCCGTGGCCTCCTTGTTTCTCGCGCCCACTTATGAGCCTCACCTTATAAATAGTCCGGCCCGATGAGCCTCCAGCCACTCGTCTTCCTTCTCTCGCCACTGTTCTCCGCTCGAGCTCCATCGCCGCCGCCACCGCGGGTCTTCCTGTCTTCACCGACTCGGGCCGCTGCATCAACCTGACGTGACCAGATAAACGGCGGCGACCTCCGCAACTCTCCAGTACCTGTAAGTCCTTGTTACTCCGTAGAATAGATCCGCATTAGGGTTCTTGCTGTTCTTCCCGTGTTCGTCGCCATTCCTTGCGAGTTCTTGGTAGATTTCATTTTTACCACCTTTCTTGATCTTTAGACTATAGAACTGTTGCGGTAGTTGTTTCACGCCCGTTTCCAATGTACATAGATCCCTTCTCATTGCATAAGGGCTCCGTTCGAACTTATGAACTTCTTCTGCCTCTATTTTAGGTCTAGAAACTTTTCCTTTTAGTCGACCATTTTGATCCAAAATATTCACTGCGATCTGTGAAACTTGTTTTCACCACACTTGGTAAAAAACTGCATTGCTGAGCTATGGCAGCTTACATTTCCAGCTCAAAGAAGCCACGCGCCGTAAAATTTTCCGGCTCATTTATGATAAAGCTGTAGACAATTGAATTACTCTCAATACCTCCAGCGGCTTAGATAACCCGATGCATTTAGCTATATGTCATTAGGCCCCTTTCATAAGCCGCCACTTTAAACATTGAACTGTAAATTTCCTCTGGCTTATAATTAAACCGGACATTTCCCTTTATCATAGGCTTCCGACTTTCACCATGCCTCCCAAAGCTCCCAAAGCACCCATCACGTGCAACTGGATGAGGTCCAATGTCACTGATGAAACCTTAGCAGACTTTGTGAAAACGGGTTACCTGCCCAAGAAGGATGTCATGTCTTACCACGCCCCTGACCCGTCAGAGGAGAGACCACAGCCAAGGGACGGGGAGGTGGTAATATTTGCGGATCACATGAGCCGGGGCTTCGCACCGCCCGGCTCAAAGTTCTTTAGAGATGTGCTGAGTTTCTTTGATCTGCGGCCACAAGACATAGGACCCAACTCTGTGTCCAATATATGCAACTTCCAAGTGTTCTGCGAAGTCTACCTTGGAGAAGAGCCCAGCCTTCTGCTCTTTAGAGAGCTATTCTATTTGAACCGCCAGAATGAGTGCGCCAATGGACCGAGCCTGGAACTTGGTGGAATCTCCATTCAACGCCGGAGAGACTGCCTCTTTCCGTACGCTGAGCCGCCCAGCCATCCAAAGGACTGGAACCAGACGTGGTTTTACTGCCAGGACACGTCTCCGGCTGACGAGAGCCCTCTTCCCGGCTTTCGTGTCATGCGTCTGGAACCAAACCACCCTCTGCCCGACAAACTATCTCAGGCGGAGCGTCAACCTCTGATCCCCACCATCAACAAGATCAAGGCTCTCCTGGGCAACGGCCTCAACGGCATCGATCTGGTCCGGGTTTGGATCTCGTGGCGGGTGATCCCCTTGAGCCGCCGCCCCGGCTTAATGTGTGATTACACGGGCCGGAAAGATGACCCCCTACGACATAGCCGCAACGATCTTCCTGAAGACGTTGTTGAAGATATGACCAAGGCCCTCTTGAATGAGAGCTTGCCAGACTGCAGGAGGACCGGCTTAAGCCCCTTCTGCAAGACCAACCCAGCCCCAGCGGTAAGCCGCTGATCTAAACATCTTATTTTCTCCTTTAGACAGTTTTCATCTGAACCTTAAGAAATCTTCATTGTATTTTTCAGGCTGATGATAAATTCTGGAAGGTCAAGTATGACCATGAGGCGGCCAAGAAGGCCAGGAAAGCTAAGAAAGCCGCCAGGAGAGCCACTCCCCGCAAGAAGGGAAGCAGGCCTACCGCCTCAGAGCTGCTTCAACTAAGTGACAGCTCCGAGTCAGAGGTAACCCCTGAACTTGTGAGCTCTTGTTGTATTTCTTGTTTATTCCTATCCGCCTTATTGACACTGATCATCAGCAGGATGACACCGGAGCAAGTAACCCGGTGACTGAAGAGGTAATGACACTTTCCTCCGACTCGGAGCCCTTGCCAAGGCTGAAAGTCCGAAGGGTAACCCGGAAAGTAAGATTTTCATATCCTTTAGCTTATCAAGATCCTCAATTTCTTTTCAAGCGACAGATTCATGAGAGCCGGCGACATACCCGGACCAACAAGGATGCTGACCTCTCCTCCGGTTTACCTGAGGCGTCAAGGAAGCGCCGGACCGAGGTTATCTCCAACTTATATCCTTTTCATCCTTTGGCGGGTGTTATACGTCAACCTCTCAATTCTTCTGATTCAAATTATCAGGAAACGTCACCTTCCTCTGGTGACTCGATGCAGTCGAATCTGCCGGCTTTCAAGACTGTACCCGGGTAATGATGATCATCTCTTGCTGTGCTTATCTTTTCTCATACTTTTGTACTAACCTTTTGTCCTTTCAGTGCTCAAGCAAAGCTCAGTAAAAGAGCAAAGAAGAATAAGCCGGTGGAGGAGTCGGTCGTGACTGAACCGGAGGTTTTCGCTCAAGAGCCGCCAGCTGCCTCTGCTCCTGAAGCCACCGCTCCCACCGATGAGCCAGCCATGGAGACTTCCACCAACCCGGATATCTCCAGCCCGGCTCAGCCGGCCGATGATCCGGACGTGGTAATCACCCGGACGGAGTTTGTCGAGCCGGGGAGACCCACTGCGCTGGCTAAGTGCTCTGCGAAGGAAGAGTTGCTAGAGCGGCACCGGGCCATGCTGGACATCACCAACTACGCCAACCTGAGTATTGGAGAGATCATCTCCGGCTATGTCAATCAAGTGCACAGCAGCCGGGACTTGGAGATTGACATGGTGAAGCAGATACAACATAAGTCTGAGGTACCACTCTACTGCTTACTGCATAATCCTCTTTACCATACTCTAGCCCCCAAGTCTACTACTTATGATAGAATATGTTGTAGACTTAATTTCCGGCTTACTTCCATGAACCGGTAATTTGTAGATAGAGACTTTCGACATGCATTAGCCCCCAAGTGCCAAGTGTCTTTGCTTGGAAAGCGCTTGGGACTTTAAAATTGCATAATAACTGCTCATACTATAACCCGGAAATTGTGCAGGCTGCTTGCAAGAAGTTTGAGGCTGATATCTCTGAACTGAAGAACCGCCTGAGGACGCAGGAAACTGAGACCCGGAAGGCCAACGCCAAATTTGAGTCCAGTATTGCTGCTCAAGAGAAGCTCAAGAAGAACTTTGAAGCTGAAAGGAAGACTTGGGCCGAAGAGAAGGCTACTCTGGTGAGCCGGGCCGAACAGGAGGAGAAGGCTCTGACGGAGAGAACCGCCAAACTCTCTGGCTTAAAGCGCCACGTGTCACAGATGGTCGCCGCAATCTTCGGTAAGTCATTCCACCGGCTCTCGTCAAGTTTACAATCTTTATGTCTCATAACTCCCATCATTGCCAGCGGCTTATCTTACTCTGTTAAACAGGCCCCAGAAGCACCAACCTCAATCAGAACGTGCTGACCAAGCTGAAGGCCGTGTACACCCTGGTGGAGCAACTCTACACCGGGTCACAGCGCGCTTTGGCCGTGGTGGCCCTATCCAATGAGGTTCCGACTCACCTGGCGGAAGTTCTTCGCCGGCTTGCCGTTCTTCCTCAGCGTGTCCAAGAGCTGCGACGGGCCTCTGCAAGAGCCGGAGCCATAGCTGCTCTGAGCCGGGCCAAGGCTTTCCTTCCAGAGCTAGACCCGACGGACATTGCACTTGGTTACCCCAGCTTGAAGGAAGATGGCACCCCCTTCGACCAAAAGGACTTTGCTGCCTGCGTGAAGATCGTGCGCCCGGTGGCCACCCTGATTGGGAATGACACCGATCTGACCAAGTATCAGCCGGGCTACGATGCAGAGAATCAGAGGATCCCCACTCCGCGCTATGAAGCCATCAGCTTAGTCCCGCCGACTCGTAAGCACACCTTTGCCCCGGAAATTGACCCGGCCGGGTTAATTGACGAGGAAGCTCAATTTGAAGCTTTGAGCGGCATTGACTGGAAATCGTCAACCTTCCAGGTCTTGGGAACAGCCGGAGGAGCGGAGAGGGATGAGCCGGAAGCTTCGACCCGGTAAGCATCTTGACTCTTTAGGCGGCTTGTTAAACAATGCTTCACCCTTTTGGACTCGGGGAGTCTTGTAATAGAATAGGACCAACATTTAAACTTTGTCGTGCCATCGTGCACGTGCTGAATGCTTAATTCCAGTGAAGTTGCTTCCTTATATTCCTCCGGGTCATAATTGGTCATTCATTTTCCTTAAGCTCAAATAGTTGTCTTTAAGTATCCTGCATAGAAAAACAAATCACAAGTCTCTAGGCGGCTTACCGCACTGAGAATCATAGTCTCATACATATAACCTGGAATATGAATCTAAGTCACGAAAGACTGGTCCTCAATTATGTCCTTGATATAACCGTAATAACACACTTACAGGCCTTCAAGTACGCTTCCGGTCTATA
This sequence comes from Aegilops tauschii subsp. strangulata, assembly GCF_002575655.3. Taxonomy (NCBI): domain Eukaryota; kingdom Viridiplantae; phylum Streptophyta; class Magnoliopsida; order Poales; family Poaceae; genus Aegilops; species Aegilops tauschii. The sequence goes on from NC_053041.3 coordinate 223,236,119, forward strand.
TAACCCGGATAATAAGATTGGTACCTCAACTCCGGTTTACCAGTCTTGATAATGCTGATTGTGTGCGACTAGCACTGTGAATCAAAGTTAAGCCGGCGGAATAAGAACCGCCGTGTACACGGTTGATACAACCAGAAGAACTTGTTGTAAATCAGAAAATCAAAACTCAGGGGCTTCCGGTTCGAATACGACCAGAGACCCGTCCCAAAGGGGTTAAGCTAAGATTCGAATGCGATCATATAGCCCCCAGTGGGTTTGGCGATGCCGATCAAGAGGGTACCGACAACTATGTTCTCTTTGGTTCGAATACGACCCATGTTTGAACAGGAAGCCCCCAAATGACCTTGAGAGTTGTTTAACGACGCTGATTCGAATACGATCCACGTCGGTTCCCAAAGGGAGTTGAGCCATGATTCAAATATGATCAAAGAAACTCCCCAATGAGCTCAGCACTTTGCCAATCAAATGGGTATCGACAGCTATGTTCTCTTTGGTTCGAGTACGACCTATGTTTGAACAGGAAGCCCCCAAGTGACTATATTGCGTACGGCTAGATTCGAGTACGATCATAAGCCGGATCCACCTCCAAGTTACCATGTGATCTTGTAATGGAAACAACACATTTACCTTTGGAGGAGAAAAAAGGACAGAGGTCCTGCTTTATCGCATATCATGATATATACATGGCTTATAGAAATATGTACATTACGAGAGCCGGCGGCTCAAGTGTAATAAGGCCGAAGCTGAGCTATGTTCCACGGCTGACGGGTCTCCTCCTCCGACTTGCGTGAATCTTTGTGCTCCCAAATGTCAATGAGGTAATATGACCCGTTGTGCAAGTTCTTGCTGACCACAAAGGGTCCTTCCCAAGGCGGGGATAGCTTGTGCGCATCTGTTTGATCTTGGATGAGCCGGAGCACCAGATCACCTTCCTGGAAGACCCGGGACTTAACCCGGCGACTGTGATAACGGCGCAGGTCTTGTTGGTAAATCGCGGATCGAGCTGCTGCCACATCACGCTGCTCGTCCAACAAGTCAAGAGCATCTTGGCGCGCCTGTTCATTATCCGCCTCAACATAAGCCGCCACTCGAGGCGAGTCATGACGGATGTCACTGGGGAGGACTGCTTCCGCTCCATACACCATGAAAAAAGGCGTGCAACCCGTAGACCTGTTAGGAGTAGTATTGATGCTCCATAACACGGAGGGTAACTCCTCCACCCAACAACCCGGCGTCCGTTGCAAAGGGACTAAAAGCCGGGGCTTGATGCCCATCAGAATATCCTGATTAGCTCTCTCAACTTGACCATTGGATTGAGGATGAGCCACTGATGAAACATCAAGTCGAATATGCTCTCGTTGACAAAACTCCTCCATAGCACCCTTAGATAGATTGGTGCCGTTGTCAGTTATAATGCTGTGTGGAAAACCAAAGCGAAATATCACCTTTTTCATGAACTGAACCGCCGTGGCTGCGTCACACTTACTAACTGGCTCTGCTTCAACCCACTTTGTGAACTTGTCAACTGCCACCAAACGGTGAGTCTTCTTATCCTTGGACCTTTTAAAAGGCCCAACCATATCAAGCCCCCAGACCGCAAATGGCCAAGTAATTGGGATCATCCTCAGCTCCTGAGCCGGCACATGAGCCCGTCGCGAGAACCTCTGGCAACCATCACATTTACTGACCAAGTCCTCCGCATCAGCATGAGCCGCCAGCCAATAAAAACCATGACGAAAAGCCTTGGCCACAAGAGATTTTGAGCCGGCATGATGGCCACAATCCCCTTCGTGAATCTCACGCAAGATTTCTTGACCTTCCTCAGGGGAAACACAACGTTGGAACGCTCCCGTAACACTGCGGCGATGCAGCTCACCATTGATAACAACCATTGACTTAGACCGCCGGGTTATTTGTCTGGCCAAAGTTTCATCCTCAGGCAAGTCTCCCTGGGTCATGTAAGCCAGATAGGGCACTGTCCAGTCCGGGATGATGTGGAGAGCCGCCACCAATTGTGCCTCCGGGTCAGGGACGGCCAAGTCTTCCTCTGTAGGCAACTTAACAGAAGGGTTATGCAAGACGTCCAGGAAAGTATTAGGCGGCACCGGTTTTCGCTGAGAGCCCAGCCGGCTTAAAGCATCAACCGCCTCGTTCTTCCTACGATCGATGTGCTCTACTTGGTAACCCTGAAAGTGTCCAGCAATGGCATCAACTTCACGGCGATAAGCCGCCATGATAGGGTCCTTGGAATCCCACTTGCCTGATACTTGTTGAGCCACTAAGTCTGAGTCACCGAAGCACCTTACTCGGCTCAGGCTCATCTCCTTAGCCATCCGAATACCATGGAGCAAGGCCTCGTACTCTGCCGCATTGTTAGTGCAAGGAAACATCAACCGTAGCACATAATGAAACTTGTCACCTTTAGGGGAAGCCAATACAACTCCAGCCCCCGAGCCCTCTAATTGCCTGGACCCATCGAAGTGAATAGTCCAATATGTATTATCTGGCTTTTCCTCGGGCACTTGTAGTTCTGTCCAATCATTGATGAAATCCACCAAAGCTTGAGATTTAACAGCAGTGCGTTGCACGTATTTTAGACCATGAGGCCCAAGCTCTATAGCCCACTTAGCTACTCTCCCTGTAGCCTCTCTGTTTTGGATGATATCTCCAAGGGGGGCAGAACTAACCACAGTGATAGGGTGACCCTGAAAATAGTGCTTAAGCTTCCGGCTTGCCATGAACACACCATAAACAAGCTTCTGCCAATGAGGATACCGCTGTTTGGACTCGATGAGCACTTCACTGACGTAGTAAACCGGCCGCTGAACTGGATGCTCCTTACCCTCTTCCTTGCGCTCCACCACCACAACCACACTGACGGCTCGTGTGTTAGCAGCTACATACAGTAATAAAGGCTCCTTGTCAACCGGAGCAGCAAGGACTGGGGGCTCTGCCAGCGGTCTCTTCAAATCCTCAAAAGCAGTATTAGCAGCATCATTCCAGACAAAGTCATCAGTTTTCTTCATCAACTGGTACAAGGGCATGGCCTTCTCACCCAAACGGCTTATAAACCGGCTTAAAGCAGCGATACAACCCGCCAGGCGCTGGACGTCGTTTATACACGCCGGCTTAGCCAGAGAGGTGATTGCCTTAATCTTCTCCGGGTTAGCTTCAATGCCTCTGTTAGAAACCAAGAAACCCAAGAGCTTGCCTGCGGGAACACCAAAAACACACTTGGCCGGGTTAAGCATCATCTTGTAGACCCGGAGATTATCAAAGGTTTCCGTCAGATCATCTATCAAGGTTTCCTTCTCCCTGGACTTAACCACAATATCATCCACATAAGCATAAACATTGCGCCCAATCTGGTTATGAAGACAGTTCTGCACGCAACGCTGATAAGTCGCCCGTGAACCATGATGGTTCCATTGTGACCCGACATATTGAGCTATAAATACACGTAACACGGTCGTGCCATGAACTTGGCGTAAGCCGGCCGCCCAAATATGGCATGATACGGACTTCTTATCTTGACCACCTCAAAGGTCAATTTTTCCACCCTATAGTTGTACTCGTCTCCAAAGGCCACTTCCAACTCGATCTTGCCAACTGGATAAGCCGACTTACCAGGCACCACACCATGGAAAATAGTGTTTGACTGTCTGAGGTTCTTATTAATCAACCCCATACGACGGAAAGTCTCATAATAGAGGATGTTGATGCTGCTGCCTCCATCCATGAGCACCTTAGTGAACTTATATCCTCCCACCTGAGGAGCTACCACCAAGGCCAAGTGACCCGGATTATCAACCCGGGGAGGGTGATCCTCCCTACTCCACACGATAGGCTGCTCAGACCATCTTAAATAGCGGGGAACCGCCGGCTCAACAGCATTCACAGCCCTCTTATGAAGCTTCTGATCTCGCTTACACAGACTGGTGGTAAATACATGATACTGTCCACCGTTAAGCTGCTTTGGATTAGTCTGATAACCCCCCTGCTGCTGTTGATGACCCTGGCCAGACTGCTGATTAAAGCCCCCTTGACCGTTCTGTGGATTAGAACTTGAGCCGCCGCCCGGGCCATGAAAACCGCCAGCGCCTGAGCCGCCGCCCGGGCCATGGTTGCCATTAAAAGCATTGGAATTCTTAAAGGCTTTCATGATTGCGCAATCCTTCCATAGATGAGTAGCTGGCTTCTCCCTAGAGCCATGCCTTGGACAAGGCTCATTCAACAGCTGCTCCAGCGTCGGGCCTGACCCGCCGGCTCGGGGAGGTGGCCTCCCCTTGCGTCGCTGGTTATTCCCCGGTGAGCTGGCGTTGGCCACGAACTCTAGGCTGCCATCGACCTTACGCTTGCCACCTCCTTGGTTCCCCGGGTTATGCTAAGGACCCTTGCCATTGCCATTCTTCTTTCCCTTCCCTGTCCTTTCATCATCTGAAGCGGGGTCCTTGGTACTATCAGAGTCGGCGTACTTGACGAGAGCCGCCATCAACATACCCATATCATTGCAGTCGCGCATAAGCCGCCCGAGTTTCATCTTCAAGGGCAGGAAACGACAATTCTGTTCCAACATTAAGACTGCAAAGCCGGCATCCATCTTATCAGATGAATGTATTATCTCTTTGACCCGGCGAACCCAATGTGTCGTAGACTCACCCTCCTGCTGTTTACAGTTAGTCAAATCCACAATTGACATAGACTGCCTACAGGTATCTTTGAAATTTTGGATGAACCGGGCTTTCAACTCAGCCCAAGACCCGATGGAATTCAGTGGCAGCCCTTTCAACAAGTGCGGGAAGTCCCATCTAGTATCATGGTAAAGTACTTGGCCATCGCCGCTTCACTGACCTCCAGCAATTCCATGGCCATCTCGTAACTCTCGATCCAGGCTCCGGGTTGTAAATCAACCGTGTAATTAGGCACCTTCCTAGGTCCTTTGAAGTCCTTGGGTAGACGTTCATTGCGGAGAGCCGACACTAAACAAGGGACACCTCCAGTCCTTGTAGGGATACCCACGTCGACGGAAGTCGTCGGATAAGCCGGGGGTGTCTGGTAAGCCGTCAACTGAGGCACCTGTTCTGCCTCTTGCCGCGCTCTGTCTTGGTCTGTTGCGTGAAAGGCTCCGTTATGAGCCGGGCCATGGCCAGGGGGCGGGTCGTGGCGTCGGACATTACTTGAGCTGGTCGCTGAGACCATGTGTCTGCTATAACTCGGTCTCCGGCCTGGACGAGGGGTTGAGTGGATCCTGTCCCGGCTGTAAGAGTACGCCTCTTGCTGTGCCAGCGCTGTCTGAAGGAGTTCTCTGACCCGGCGGGTTTCAATAGCCGTTGGAGAGTCGCCGTCGATTGGGAGAGCCGCCAGCCGTGCTGCTGCGGCGACCATGTTCTCCAGCGGGTTAGCATAATGACCTGATGGTATTGGCACATACTGAGGCGGGGCAGGGTTCACCCGGGGAGGTGTAACGCCCACGATGCGGCTATATCTCCCACGTGTCGAGGCACGACTTAGAGGCATAACCGCATAGTGGTTTTGTCGCAAGAAGGGTCATCTTCACACAATCCCATGCAATGAACAAGAATGGGATAAAGAGTTGGCTTACAATCGCCACTTCACACAATACATAAATAAATATCATACATCATCCAAAATACAAACATATAGACCGACTACGGTCAAAATCCAGATGAAAATAAGACAACCCCAAATGCTAGATCCCCGATCGTCCCAACTGGGCTCCACTACTGATCATCAGGAAAAGACACATAGTAACGACCACGTTCCTCGTCGAACTCCCACTTGAGATCGACGCCATCATCTGCACTGGCATCGTCGGCACCTGTAACTGTTTTGGTAGAATCTGTGAGTCACGGGAACTCAGCAATCTCACACCCGCAAGATCAAGACTATTTAAGCTTATAGGAAAGGGAGGAGTAATGAGGTGGAGCTGCAGCGGCAAAAGCATATATGGTGGCTAACTTGCGCAAATGAGAGCGAGAAGAGAAGCAACGGAACGGTCGCCATCTAGCAATGACCAAGAAGTGATCCTGAACACCTACTTACGTCATGCATAACTCTGACCGTGTTCACTTCCCGGACTCCGCCGAGAAGAGACCATCACAGCTACACACGCAGTTGATGTATTTTAATTGGGGTCAAGTGACAAGTTCTCTACAACCGTACATTAACAAATTCCCATCTGCCTCATAACCGCGGGCACGGCTTTCGAAGGATAATACCCTGCAGGGGTGTCCCAACTTAGCCCATCATAAGCTCTCACGGTCAACGAAAGATAAACCTTCTCCCGGAAAGACCCGATCAGTCTCGGAATCCCGGTTTACAAGACATTTCGACAATGGTAAAACAAGACCAGCAAAGCCGCCCGAATGTGCCGACAAATCCCGATAGGAGCTGCACATATCTCATTCTCAGGGCACACCGGATAAGTCAAGCTACGAGTAAAACCAGACCTCGAGTTTCCCCGAGGTGGCCCCGCAGGCTGCTCGGTTCGGGCCAACACTCGAAGGAGCACTGGCCCGGGGGTGTTAAAATAAAGATGACCCTCGGGCTCGCGAAAACCCGGGGGAAAAGGCTTAGGCGGCAAATGGTAAAACCAAAGTTGGGCCTTGCTGGAGGAGTTTTATTCAAGGCGAACTGTCAAGGGGGTCCCATAAATCACCCGACCGCGTAAGGAACGCAAACTCAAGGAACATAATCCCGGTATAGCAGTAACTAGGGCTGCAAGAGTGGAACAAAACACCAGGCATAAGGCCGAGCCTTCCACCCTTTACCAAAATATATAGATGCATTACTTAAATAAGAGATATTGTGATATCCCAACATATCCATGTTCCGACATGGAACAACTTCAACTTCACCTGCAACTAGCAACGCTATAGGAGGGGCTGAGCAAAAGCGGTAACATAGCCAAACAACGGTTTGCTAGGAAAGGATGGTTAGAGGCTGACATGGAAATATTGGAGGCATGATATAGCATGTGATAGGTAGCGCAACATGGCAATAGAGCGAACAACTAGCAAAGCAAAGATATAAATGATGTCGAGGGGTGGTCATCTTGCCTGCAAGATTCTCAGAGTTGTCGAAAGCTTGATCCTCGTAAGCGTACTCAACAGGTTCCTCGTTCACGAACTCGTCTCCCAGCTCTACCCAAGACAAGAACACAAACAAACGGAATCACAATCAACAACGAGAAATGCACAAGCAACATGATGCAAAACATGTATGATATGCAAGATATGATATGCGATGCATATGCGTGCTCCGGAAGGAAAATGATGAACAAGGCAGTAACTTGGCAAACCAAACATGCCACTGGAAAGGTGAGATGATTTCGGTCGAAATCGATATAAATATCACCGGAATCGGATGCACGGTTTGCAAATGGCAAGCAAAACAAGAATGACACGAATCTGCGATTAACAGCATAATAGCACTTAAAATGCAACAAGTAACAATGCTACAGCACCTCAACATAGCAACAAAGCACATAGCAGTAACCTACAGGAGATGCTTGACAAAAGATGAACACTGAGCTACGGCTAGATCACAACATATCAAGCTCAAACAAGCATGGCAAAAGTGCAAAAGATAACAGGATCACAGACTTGGTGAAAAACTGGACATGGCAGAAAACAGCATCAGGTAGCAATGTTCAGAGCACGACATCAGCATGCTACAGGAACTTAACATAGCAAAAAAAGGCATGGCAGTGTTCTACTAAATGCACATGACAAAAGTCCCTTACTGACCCTAAGCCAAAAAGGACCAGAAGATATGATGGCAAGCATGTAAACATATCAAGTTTCGTTATCAGGTTTCAGACTTAGCAGAAAACAGAGCATGGCAGAAATAATAATATGTAGGCCTCTTTGTGAGCTTGATGCACTCACTACAGAGAAATGCACTACAAACCAAGCACACCTACAGCAAGATGGCATGTTTATGAATCTAACCATGGCAAGAAAACAAGCATAGCATGTAAGGATCAACTATAATAAGCTTGGCAAAATTGCATATCATGTTAAGAATCTGCCAGAAATATTTTATAGTAAAAGTAGAGCAAGATTGAGTCATGCTATGTCACTCCATAATTGCAAACAAGGGCCGGAATGGATCAATTACAACAATATCTACAAAACATGCTTACTGAACATCTCCAAAATATGCATGGATCTCTCTGTAGCATCAAGTTTATATGGCAACAAAATAACAGCAGACAAGGACTTGGAGAAATCAGTCCCTGAAATCAGAAACATTACGGAGCCTACTTTACATGCTTGTGCTATTCACCACAGAGATCACAAAAATACATGGGCTAAGCCACTGGAAATATGGCATGGCATACTTCAAAACACATGTAGAGCTCATGCTCATAAGATGCACAGATTAAATGAAACAAAAATGACAAATCTCCAAGTTCTGATAAGAACCAGAGAATAACAGCAACTAGCCCTCTTCCAATAGAGATTTGGGCATCAAGGTGACCTCAAATGAACATGGTGCAATTTAACAAAATGTAGAGCATCACGAGACGAACAATTTGACATATTACACGCGCGAATCGGAGCTACATGCAAGGAGTTATGGCATCACGAACATAAGCATATGCTGAGAAAATTCCAACACTTAGAAAAAAATAGATGGGGGCTCGGGTCAACGCTCACAGAGATCCAGATCGGGCCGGCGTTGGAGCTCGCTCACCGGAGCTGGGAGATGAAGGGCGACGGCGGCGGGTCGCCGGAGGGAGGAGGAGCAGGGCGCCGCGCGGGGGAGAGGCGGCGCCGGCCGGGGACGGCGACGGGCGGCGGAGCACGGCGGGCACGGTGCTGGGCGGCAGCGATGGCCGGTGGCGGCGCACGGCGGCGAGCGCGGGGCGGCGGAGACGGCGGGGCGCGGCCGGACCGGCGGGGCGCGGGCGGCGGTGAACGGGCCGGCGGGCCCGCGGCGGGCTCGCGGGCCGGCGCGGTGGAGAAGGCGGCGGCGACACGTGGCATCTGCTGATTCGCCGGGCGGTGCGGGCGGACGTTGTCCGGCGGCGCGAGGTGGAAGACGCTAGGGTTAGACTGCGATTTCGTTTTTCGGGATGCTCACATATTTATAAGTAGAGGGAGCTAGGAGGCTCCAAATGAGGTGCGGTTTTCGCCCACACGATCGTGATCGAACGACCTAGAGAATGTAAGAGAGTTTGGTGGGTTTTGGGATGGTTTTTGAGGGGGTTTTTGCTGGACACTCAAATGGACTTTGCGGATGCCCGGTTAACCGTTGGAGTACCAAACGACCTCCAAATGGAACGAAACTTGACCGGTGGTCTCCGGGTGGTATAATAAGGCCACTTGACAAGCCTCGGTCCATTCCGAGAAAGTTTGACACCCGCACACGAAAGAAAACAAGAGGGGTGCACCGGAGGAGATAGGAGCGCCGGATTGCAAAACGGACAACGGGGAAAATGCTCGGATGCAAGAGACGAACACGTATGCAAATGCAATGCGCATGATGACATGATATGAAAATGCATGACATGACAAAATGCAAAACGAAAGGCAAAACCCGACCACGGAGGAAATAACATAGCACATAGCCGAAAATGGTAAGAGTCGGAGTTACAAATATGGCAAGTTACATCCGGGGTGTTACAGGAGGCCCCATCACTTGTGGCTGAACAGGGGTCCCAGACCCGGGCACTATGATTCCCAGCGGGTTACTAGACCCTGCACCTGGCGTGTTGAAGAGGTTTCGAGGATCATAGACCAGAGGGAGTCGAGAGTGGGCCCTTTGATGCCTCCTTCTCATGACGTCATTGGATGCGTTCTGATCCATCGTGAGCCGGAAGGACTACGCCTGAATCAACTGAGTCTGGGCGTCGAGAGCCGCCCTCTCCGCAGCCATCCTGATCCCTTCCGCCGCCAGATCCTCCTTAGGTTTCACTAGATCTAACTTTAACTGCGCCACCTCCGCGTCATGCTGAGCTTGATCCGCCGGGTCAACCGTGGCGGTCAACAGGGCCGTCCTCTTGTCCGTGAGATCCATCAGCACCTGAGCCGGCGAGGGCACCGGGTTTCCCGACCCAGCAGCAGGGTTCTGAACAGGCTGTGCACCGGCCATGAAGATTCCAACCCGGCTCGGCGGCTCAAACGGGTCCAGAATACTGTCACCATCGGAACAACCCCTGAGCCTGCCATCTTGAAGTTGATACAATGAGTTTGACTCATCTGTGGACGACTCGCCGTCAGAGCCAGCGGCCGTCTCATCACCAGATCCAGATCCATCAGAGAGCCCTCCATGGATACATCCCACAAAAGCATGCTTCAAGGCAGGTAGGGCCCGGGCGGGTCGTGCACGCTGAGCCGTCTCGATGAGATCGGCGCAGAGATCCGGCTCAGGGCCCGGCTCACCAATCTTGCCAATGAAGACATGAATTCCGCCGAAGGGGACCCGGTACCCGTACTCAATTGAGCCGGCGTCGGGGCCCCAGTTTGCATCGTCGGTGTAGAGCTTGCCGCGACGAATCTTGGTCATCCGGCCCACAACGTATCCCTTGAGCCCTTCGAAGCTGCCCTTCAAGAACTCAAATCCACCGTGCGCTGGCCCCACGGTGGGCGCCAACTGTCGTGGAATTGTCACGACAGATGTCCTCGAGCTAGGACTTAATCGTGGAGCCATCGCAGCTAGGAAGCTTGAAGGGGTTAAACGGGACAAGGAACACGAGGGTTATACTGGTTCGGCCCTTTACGGTGAAGGTAAAAGCCTACGTCCAGTTGAGGTGGTATTGATTAGGGTTTCGATGACCAGGGAGCTTAATTGCTATGCCTGGCTCTCGATCAAATCTCTCTCCCCCCTTACCGCTGCCGGGTCGTCCCTTTATGTAGGGAGGTTGACGCCCAGCAGCTCTCAGAGTCCCGGCCGGCTCATAAGAGTGTCCGGCTCGGACTCTCAACTATTCTTGGCTTACACTACAAGTTCTACCATAATGGTGGTTGTAACTACGGGCCTTAAGCCATCTCCGGGTCTTAAGCCCATCTTTGGCCCGCCGTCTTCAAGCTTGGCGCCGGGCTTCAGGCGATGACCATTATGAGTAACCCGGCCCCTCCGGGCGGGTGACTCCAAGGTTTATATCCTCAACACTGCTACAGCCCGGTTCACCGGAGTCCTGTTAGCCCAGTGCTACAGCCCGGATTCGCACGCTGTTGACCGACATGCTCGATGTTGATTCATGTATGCCTATCCCCGTAAGTTAGTGCCAGTTTGGGTTCACGACTAGCCATGTCAGCCCGGGTTCTCTGTCATATGGATGCTAGCGACATTATCATATACGTGAGCCAAAAGGCGCAAACGGTCCCGGGCCATGGTAAGGCGACACCCGTGGGAATACCATGCGTGAGGCCGCAAAGTGATATGAGGTGTTACAGGCTAGATCGGTGTGACTTAGAATCAGGGTCCTGACAGCGTTGGTATCAGAGCCTGACTGCTTGTAGGATTACCAAGCCAAACTGGTCGAAGTTGTGTCTAGAAATGCTTTAGTTATATAAGGGAATTGATTATGGGAGGGAACGTAAGGCTCTTTTTACTCCTTTACCTTATGCCCTTCTGATTTGAGTCACCCTCTTCTCTTCTACGAGGATTAAGAACTAGGCTTCTCATCTTTCTATCAGGATCACGTGTTACTAATCCGTAGACTCATAGGATTGATGGATTTAAGCCTCAGTTCAGTTCCTACTACTTCCGTATGTTGACCATTGATCCCGGAAGTTTATATTGTGATGTTGAGTGGTTATGCCACCATTTTGCAGGATGTCTCAAATCCTTTGAGCATTTACAGCCGTTATGCTGTCCGAGTTATCCCAGGCTTCTAAATAATCTGATGCATTTGCAAATCCCTTCTTTCCATTCTCGATGTTCCTTTGGGCCAGATTAAGCACACTAATCGTTGAGTTGAGGTACTCTGTTGCCTTGACATATATGTTGGAGTTATTATTATGACCCTAGGTGTTTTAGAGAACCACTCAGTAACTAGCAATGCTTTGTATCCCCAGTGTGATGATTCTGGCCATTATTCTCGAAAGCATCCCGTGATGCCATTTAGTTAGTAGGCATTCTATTTCTGGGTTCTTGAGCCCAAGATTCACTCCACTTACCTCCTGTTGATAGTGTTTGCTCGTTCCTTTAGGTTATTAGTAACCTTTGCATTAGTCCTCGAGGTCCGTGGTATTTCATTCTTCCAATACCATGAACCATCATGGCAGAAGTTCTTTTAACCAAAAGATCACAACCAGGGCGCTCTTGAGGAGTACTCCATTCATATTGTGACTCTGCCAATCCTTCCTCCTCTGCATGGGTTATCCGGAAGAAATATGTTGAATTTGTTCGACATACTAATCCATGCATCCACAACTCAGAAAAACATATGTTCCTTTGGGTTGTCCCTCTTTAGTTATTTTCTGGCCCTCGTCTATCAATTGATAGTCAGGAGTAATTGTGCATTTGTGTTATCGATGCCTATTATTCTTGTGGTCTGTCAAGCCATTCTAATCGGGAATGACTAGGAGAAACAAACTCCAGTACCTTGTCCATCTCTGGGATTGGGTCAAAGTAGTTGTATTCCGCAGATCAAATGCCTAACCAGCTTTTGTTCTGTTCTACCTTCGAGTATTACCCCCTTTATGTCGAGAATATCGTAGGAATTGCACCACCTTTTGTGAATTCTTGACGCAGTGATACTCCTCACCATCATCATTCATTTCTCGGTCCCGTGTTATTGTAACCGGAACACCGACAAGTGAATCGTGATGCGTGAAATCAATACTCCTAGCAACTCCGTTGCTTGGTAGTTAAAGGACAATAATTTCATCCTTAGCGTGTTGGTTACTGAATCACATCCTAAGGTTGATCGTGCTACCTAGTCCTTATTTCCGGTGCACTTCTCGATCAATGAGTTAGGATAGTGTCAGTCCTTGCTTATTCGGTCATATCGTCTTGCCCTGAAAAGCAAGATTGTTCTCGAGCCTAGTAACATATCGGTGGTTCGTGAATTTCCAAAAAAAAAATCTTCTTGGAAGTATCACCAGGTCGCTCCCTGACCGTTATGTTGAGCTCGTGATCAAGTTGGTTTCCTGTAAACCACCCCTTCTCCAAGAATCCGTGTTGGATACCCCTGAGCTAGTTGGTCAAGCTAAACAACAACTTGGAGAGTTGGAAGATAAAAGGTTGCCAGCTTAGTTCATTTCAAGGGATATATTTGCATGTGTTGAAGATAGATGATATCTTCATCGATTGGTACCTGTGATCAGTTGTTGGACCTATTGTCGTATCAAGACTTTGATTTGAGTATGGGCTATCATCAAATCAAATCAGAACCAACGATGTTCATAATGTTGTCTTACTCGTGGTTGATCCCTCGAGCATACACCATTATATCTTTTGGGTCTGACCAATGCTATCACTTGTTCACATAATTATGGAATTCCATCTCCATGGAAACCTGGATGAATTGTTGTTGAGCCCATCAGCAACACTGCTACCTTCTCCATGACTCGTGTTGAACATCCAGCTAGTATTGGAAACTTTATAAGCATTATCTTCGTGTTCCGTTCATGAAGCATATGTTTGGATGAAAGTAGTGACTTCCTCTAATTCACGTGCATCTGATGCAAGTTGCCGTCGTGGATTTGAGAAAGTCAATGTTGCTTCTTTTGGAATCATCCCAAAATCGGTCATGCATACGTGCGAAGTATTCTGTGGTTCGGAGACTTGCAACCTTCGTTCTATATGTGTTCCTAGCACACCAAGCCACTGACTGATTTGTTCCAGGAGAAGGAGTTCCTTTTAAGAGCTAACCCGGGCTTAATTGAGAACTTCATTATCTGCGACGATGGTTCCCTTCCTGAACTCGGTAGTGTTTTATTATAAGACTACCATGTGATCATGCTTGTTTGGGACAACGTGCTCACATGTATGTAGCAGAACCAGCTCATGTTTTGGAGCTTGCTATCGTAGTTCATCCCCTGAGAATCTCGCAACGTCATCTCGTCGATTTGTGTTGCAAACTTTCATTTTTCCTTCTAGACTTGATGAGTCTTGTTGAGGATATAGACCTTGGAGTCACCCGCCAGGATGGCCGGGTTACTCTAAGGGTCATTACCAGAAGCCCGGAGCTAAGTTTCAAGATAATGGGCCAGAGATGGGCTGAGACCCGGATATGGCTTAAAGCCCGTAGTTACAATCATTGTTATAGTAGACTTGTAGTGTAAGGCAAGTATTGATTAGAGTCCGAGCCGGACGCTCTTATGAGCCGACCGGGACTCTAAGGGCTGCTGGGCGTCAGCCTCCCTATATAAAGGGAGGACCCGGCAGCGGTTCAAGGGCGACAACAATCTCTCCGAGAGCCGGGATAAGTGTTTAGCTCCCTGGTGATCGTAACCCTAATCAATAACACCTCGAACTGGACGTAGGCTTTTACCTTCACCGTAAGGGGCCGAACCAGTATAAACCCTCGTGTTCCTTGTCCCGCATAACCCCTTCAAGCTTCCTAGTTGCGATGGCTCCACGACTAAGTCCTAGCCCAAGGACATCTGCCGTGACAATTCCACGACAGTTGGCGCCCACCGTGGGGCCAGCGCACGGTGGATTTGAGTTCTTGAAGGGCAGCTTCGAAGGGCTCGAGGGATACGCTGTGGGCCGGATGACCAAGAGTCGTCGCGGCAGGCTCTACATCGACGACGCGGACTGGGGCCCCGACGCCGGCTCAGTGGAGTACGGGTACCGGGTCCCCTTTGGCGGAATTCATGTCTTCATTGGCAAGGTTGGTGAGCCGGGCCCCGAGCCGGGTCTCTGCGCCGATCTCATCGAAACGGCTCAGCGCGCACGACCCGCCCGGGCCTGGCCTGCCTTAAAACGCGCTTTTGTGGGATGCATCCATGGAAGGCCCTCCGATCCATCTGGGTCCGGGGATGAGGCGGCCGCCGGCTCTGACGGCGAGTCGGCCGCTGATGAGTCAAACTCGTTGTACCAACTTCAAGATGGCAGGCTCATGAGTTATTCCGATGGCAACAGTATTCCGGACCTTTTTGAGCCGCCAAGTCAGGTCGGAGTGTTTATGGCTGGTGCGCAGCCTGTTCAGAACCCCGCTACCGGATTAGAAAACCCGGAGCCTTCCCCGGCTCAGGTGCTGATGGATCTCACAGATAAGATGACGACCCTGTTAACTGCCACGGTTGACCCGGCAGATCAAGCCCAGCATGACGCGGAGGTGGCACAGTTAAAATTGGATCTGATGAAAGCAAAAGAGGATCTTGCAGCAGAAGGGATCAGGCTGGCAGCGGAGCGGGCGGCTCTCGACGCCCGGACTCAGTTGATTCAGGCGCAGTCCTTCCAACTCACGATGGATCAGAACACGGCCAACGAGGTCATGAGAAGGAGGCATCAGAAGGCCCAGTCTCGACTCCCGCCGGTTTACGATCCGCGCAATCTATTCAACACGCCGGGTGCGGGATCCAGTAACCCACCAGGGGTCATTGCGCCCGGGTCGGGACCCCTTATTCAGCCACTAGTAATGGGGCCTCCCCAGGCGCCCCCTGCCCCGCCTCAGTATGTGCCAATACCCCCGGGTCATTACGATAACCCGCTGGAGAACATGGTAGCTGCGGCAGCACGACTGGCGGCTCTTCCCGTTGACGGCAATTCTCCGGCAGCCGTTGAAACCCGCCGGGTCAGGGAACTCCTGCAGACGGCCCTAGCGCAGCAAGAGGCGTACTCCTACAGCCGGGACAGGATCCACTCAACTCCTCGCCCAGGCCAGAGCCCGAGTTACAGCCGGCACATGGTCTCGGCGACCGGCTCAAGTAATGTCCGACGCCATGGCCCGGCTCATGTTGGAACCTTCTACGCCGCAGACCAAGCACGGCAAGAGGCGGAGCAGGTGCCGCAATTGACGGCTTATCAGACCCCCCCGGCTTATCCAACGGCGTCCGTTGATGTGGGTATTTCTACCAGGACCGGGGGTGTCCCTTGTTTGGTGCCGGCCATCCGTAATGAACGTCTACCTAAGGATTTCAAGGGCCCTAGGAAGGTGCCTAACTATACAGCTGACTTACAGCCTGCGGCCTGGATTGAGAGTTATGAGATGGCTATGGAACTGCTAGAGGTCAGCGAGGCGGCCATGGCCAAATATTTCACCATGATGTTAGATGGAACTGCCCGCACGTGGTTAAAAGGGCTGCCACCGAACTCCATTGGGTCTTGGACTGAGCTGAAGGCCCGGTTCATTCAAAACTTCAAAGATACCTGTAGGCAGTCTATGTCAATTGTGGATTTGACTAACTGTAAGCAGCAGGAGGGTGAGTCCACGACCCATTGGGTTCGCCGGGTCAAGGAGATCATACATTCATCAGATAAGATGGACGCCGGCTCTGCAGTCTTGATGTTAGAACAGAACTGTCGTTTTGTGCCCCTAAAGATGAAGCTTGGGCGGCTTAAACATGACTGCACGGATATGGGTACACTAATGGCGGCTCTTGTCAAATACGCTGATTCCGATGGTACCAAGGATCCCCCTTCAGATGATGAAAGGACAGGGAATGGAAAGAAGAATGGCAATGGCAAGGGCCCTCAGTTTAACCCGGGGAATCAAGGAGGAGGCAAGCGCAAGGCCGATGGCAGCCTGGAGTTCGTAGCCAACACCCAAGGCAACAACCAGCGACGCAAGGGGAGGCCCCCTCCCCGAGGCGGCGGGTCAGGACCTTCTCTGGAGCAGCTGTTGAATGAACCTTGTCCGAGACACGGCTCTAGAGAGAAGCCAGCGACTCATCTATGGAAGGATTGTGCTATCATGAAGGCCTTTAAAAACTACAATGGCCCGGGCGGCGGCCCAGGCGCAGGCGGCTCCGGCGCTGGCGGCTTTCATGGCCCGGGTGGCGGGTCAAATTCCGGTCCTCAGAACGGTCAAGGGGGCTTCAATCAACAGTCTGGTCAGGGTCATCAACAGCAACAGGGGGGCTATCAGACTAACCCGAAGCAACTTAGCGGTGGACAGTATCACGTGTTCACCACTAGTTTGTGCAAACGAGACGAGAAGCTTCACAAGAGGGCTGTTAATGCCGTTGAGCCGGCGGTTCCACGCTACTTACGGTGGTCGGAGCAGCCCATAGTGTGGAGTAGGGAGGATCACCCTCCCCGGGTGGATAACCCGGGCCACCTGGCCTTAGTAGTGGCTCCTCAGGTGGGAGGCTATAGGTTCACAAAGGTACTCATGGATGGAGGCAGCAGCATCAACATCCTCTATTATGAGACTTTCCGTCGTATGGGGCTAGTTGATAAGAACCTCAGCCAGTCAAATACTATCTTCCATGGTGTGGTACCCGGTAAGTCGGCTTATCCAGTCGGCAAAATCGAATTGGAAGTGGCTTTTGGTGATGAAAACAACTACAGGGTGGAGAAGTTGACCTTTGAGGTGGTCAAGATAAGAAGTCCATACCATGCTATATTCGGACGGCCGGCTTACGCCAAGTTCATGGCACGGCCGTGTTATGTGTACTTACAGCTCAAGATGCCGGGTCACAATGGGACCATTACAGTTCACGGCAGCCGGAAAGTGGCTCTGGAGTGTGAGGAAGGTGACACGGCTTATGCAGAGTCTGTTTGTGCCACAGAAGAGTTGAAATTTTATAAAGACAATGTTGACCCAACAGATATGACCTCTCTGAAAAAGCCAACCACAGAGAATGAACCAGCAATGAAGTTTAAATCAGCCGATGAGACTAAACTTGTTGATTTTGTTCCAGGTGACTCGTCTCAGCAGTTCAGCATCAGTGCAAATCTGGACCCGAAATAGGAAGGCGCGCTCATCGAGTTCATCCGTGAGAATAGGGACATCTTTGCATGGAAACCTTCTGACATGCCAGGTGTACCTAGAGAACTCGCTGAGCACACTCTCAATGTGGATCCAAAATTTAAGCCGGTCAGACAATTCCTTCGACGGTTTAACGAAGAGAGGCGGAAGGCTATTGGTGAAGAAGTGGCCCGGCTTTTGGCGGCCGGGTTCATTGTTGAGGTTTTTCACCCAGAGTGGTTGGCTAACCCGGTGCTTGTACTTAAAAAGAACGGCACCTGGCGGATGTGTGTGGACTACACGGACTTGAACAAGGCGTGTCCGGCTGATCCTTTTGCTCTCCCCCGTATCGATCAAATCATTGACGCCACGGCAGGTTATGCACGCTTAAGTTTCTTGGATGCTTATTCCGGGTATCATCAGATTAAGATGGCAGTTAAGGACCAGGAGAAGACGGCGTTCATCACTCCCTTTGGAGCCTTCTGCTATGTGTCTATGCCCTTTGGACTCAAGTGTGCACAGGCGACTTACCAGCGTTGTGTGCAGAATTGCCTTCATAAGCAGATCGGGCGCAATGTTCACGCTTACGTGGACGACATTGTGGTTAAATCCATCAAGGAGGAAACCCTGATAGATGACTTAAGGGAAACCTTCGACAATCTCCGGGTCTATAAGATGATGCTTAACCCGGCCAAATGTGTTTTTGGTGTTCCTGCAGGCAAACTATTGGGCTTCTTGGTTTCTGACAGGGGCATTGAGGCTAACCCAGAGAAGATCAAAGCTATCACTTCTCTAGCTAAGCCGGCATGTATAAATGACGTTCAGCGTTTGGCGGGTCGCATCGCTGCGTTAAGCCGGTTTATAAGCCGTTTGGGTGAGAAGGCTATGCCCTTATATCAATTGATGAAGAAAACTGATAACTTTGTCTGGAATGATGCAGCTAATACCGCCTTCGAGGATTTGAAAAAGCAACTGGCAGAGCCCCCCGTCCTTGCTGCTCCGGTTGATAAGGAGCCCTTGCTACTATATGTAGCGGCAAACGCACGAGCCGTCAGCGTGGCTATTGTGGTGGAGCGCAAGGAGCCGGGTAAGGAGCATCCGGTTCAGCGGCCGGTTTATTATGTCAGTGAGGTGCTCATTGAGTCCAAGCAGCGGTATCCGCATTGGCAGAAGCTCGTATATGGGGTGTTTATGGCGAGCCGGAAGCTTAAGCATTACTTTCAAGGTCATCCCATCACTGTGGTCAGTTCCGCCCCTCTCGGTGATATTATCCAGAACAGAGAGGCTACAGGGAGAATTGCTAAGTGGGCTATAGAACTTGGACCTCATGACCTCAAATATGTGCCACACACTGCTGTTAAGTCTCAGGCCTTGATAGATTTCATCAATGATTGGACAGAGTCACAAGTACCCGAGCAAAAGCCGGATAACACTTATTGGACTATTCACTTTGACGGGTCCAGGCAGCTGGAGGGCTCGGGGGCTGGTGTGGTCTTGGCTTCCCCTAAAGGTGACAAGTTCCATTATGTGCTACGGTTGATGTTTCCTTGCACTAATAATGCGGCTGAGTACGAGGCTTTGCTCCACGGTCTTCGGGTGGCTAAGGAGATGAGCTTAAGCCGGCTGAGGTGTTTTGGTGACTCAGACTTGGTGGCTCAACAAGTATCAGGCACCTGGGATTCTAAGGATCCTCTAATGGCGGCTTATCGCCGCAAGGTTGATGCCATTGCCGGGCACTTTCAGGGATATCAAGTGGAGCACATTGACCGCAGGAAGAATGAGGCGGCTGATGCTTTAAGCCGGCTCGGCTCTCAGCGAAAGCCGGTGCCGCCTAACACTTTCCTGGATGTCCTATATAACCCTTCGGTTAAGTTGCCTACAGAGGAGGACTTGGCTATCCCTGACCCGGAGGCACGACTGGTGGCGGCTCTTCATATCATACCAGACTGGACAATGCCATATCTGGCTTATATAACCCGGGGAGAGTTGCCTGAGGATGAAATTCTGGCCAGGCAAATAACCCGGCGGGCTAAGTCAATGATTGTTATCGATGGCGAGTTGCATCATCGCAGTGTTTCAGGGGCATTCCAGCGTTGTATCTCCCCTGAGGAAGGTCAAGAGATCTTGCGCGAGATCCATGAAGGGGATTGTGGCCATCATGCCGGTTCAAAATCTCTTTTGGCCAAAGCTTTTCGTCATGGTTTTTATTGGCTGACGGCTCACGCTGATGCAGAGGACTTGGTCAGTAAATGTGATGGCTGCCAAAGGTTCTCCCGACGGGCTCATGTGCCGGCTCAGGAATTGAGGATGATCCCGATCACTTGGCCCTTTGCGGTCTGGGGGCTTGATATGGTCGGGCCTTTTAAACGGTCCAAGGATAAGAAGACCCACCTCTTGGTGGCAGTGGACAAATTCACGAAGTGGGTGGAAGCTGAGCCAGTTAGCAAGTGTGATGCAGCCACGGCGGTTCAATTTATGAAAAAGGTGATCTTCCGCTTCGGCTTTCCACACAGCATCATAACAGACAATGGCACTAATCTGTCCAAAGGCGCTATGGAGGAGTTTTGTCAAAGAGAGCATATCCGGCTTGATGTCTCTTCAGTGGCACACCCCCAATCCAATGGTCAAGCTGAGAGAGCTAACCAGGAGATTCTGAAGGGCATTAAACCCCGGCTCTTGGTCCCTTTGCAACGGACGCCAGGTTGTTGGGTGGAAGAGTTGCCCTCCGTTTTATGGAGCATCAACACTACTCCTAACAGGTCTACAGGCTTCACGCCTTTCTTCATGGTTTATGGAGCAGAAGCAGTTCTCCCCAGCGACATCCGTCATGATTCACCTCGTGTGGCGGCTTATGTTGAGACGGATAATGAACAGGCGCGCCAAGATGCTCTGGACTTGCTGGACGAACAGCGTGATGTGGCAGCCGCCCGTTCAGCGATTTACCAACAAGACCTGCGCCGTTATCATAGCCGCCGGGTCAAATCCCGGGTCTTCCAGGAGGGCGACCTGGTGCTCCGGCTCATCCAGGATCAAACAGATGCACACAAGTTATCCCCACCTTGGGAAGGGCCTTTTGTGGTCAGTAAGAACTTGCACAACGGGTCATATTACCTCATTGATATCCGGGAGCATAAGGACTCACGTAAATCTGAGGAGGAGACCCGTCGGCCGTGGAACATAGCTCAGCTTCGGCCTTACTACACTTGAGCTTCCGACTCTTGTGATGTACATATTTATCTCAGCCATGTATATATTATGATAAAGCAATAAAGCAGGACCTCTGTCCTTTGCTCTCTTCCAAAAATGTGTGTTGTTACATGCTGACTTACAGAAGATCCGGCTTATGATCATCTTCGAATCTAGCTGTAAGCAGTAAAGTCGCTTGGGGGCTTCCTGTTCACACATGGGTCGTATTCGAACCAAAGAGAACATAGCTGTCGATACCCATTTGATTGGAAAAGTGCCGAGCTCATTGGGAAGTTGCCTCTGGTCATATTTGAATCATAGTGTAACCCCTCTGAGAACCGACGTGGATCGTATTCGAATCAGCGTCGTTAAACAAATTTTCAGAATCACTTGGGGGCTTCCTGTTCAAACATGGGTCGTATTCGAACCAAAGAGAACATAGATGTCGATACCCTCTTGATTGGCATCGCCAAACCCACTGGGGGCTATATGATCGTATCCGAATCTTAGCTTAACCCCTTTGGACCGAGTTTCTGGTCGTATTCGAACCGGAAGCCCTTAAGTTTTTATATTTTACCACAAACTTGCTTTGATCATGTCAAAGTATGTACTGCCGGGTTTCACTTGCAGGCTTAATTTTGGTTTATCTTGTTAGTTGAGCATCATGGATGTCATCAAGACAAATAAATTCGAGTTAAGGTACCAACCGGGCTACCCGGGTTATTTAACCCGGAAGTATGCTTACAGGCTGTTAAGTGTGTCATCACAGCTATGTTCGAGTATAGTTAAGGACCAATCTTTTTTGGTTCGTATCCCGGGTTATCCATCTCAAACACCTGATTCTCAGGGCGGTAAGCCGCCTTGCAACTTGTAATTTGCCTTTCTATGCAGATATTTAAAGGCACTTTTTAAAGTTGAGAAGGACAAAGGGATAATTACGACCCGGACGAGCATCAAAAGAATGACTTCAAAGGATTTCAGCATTCATTACGTGCACGATGGCACGGCAGAGATAAATTGTTGCACCTACTCTATTACAAAAATCTGTCAAAGTTTCAAGGATGGGGCGTTGTTTGGTGAGCCGCCAGCCGGTTTATGACGCCTGCTGAGTTGAAGTCCCCGGCTCATCTTCTGCTTCGGCTGATCCCAAGGCTTCGAAGGTCGACGACTTCCAGTTGATGCCGCTGAGAGCTTCGAACTGAGCTTCTTCGTCAATTAACCCGGCCGGGTTAATCTCCGGGGCGAAGGTGTGCTGACGAGCCGGGGGAATCAGATTGATAGCTTCATAGCGAGGGGTTGGAATCCTCTGATTCTCCGCGTTGTATCCCGGCTGATACTTAGTTAAATCGGTGTCGTTCCCGATGATGGTGGCCACCGGGCGCACAGCCTTCACACAAGCCGCGAAGTCCTTCTGGTCAAACGCTGAGCCGTCTTCTTTCAGGCTGGGGTAACCCAGGGCGATATCTGCCGGGTCTAGCTCCGGCAAGAAGGCTTTGGCCCGGCTCAGTGCGGCGATTGCTCCGGATCTCGCGGATGCTCGTCGTAGCTCCTGGATCCGCTGCGGCAGAACTGCGAGCCGGCGCAGGACTTCGTCCAGATGAGTCGGCACTTCATTTGACAGGGCCACCACAGCTAAGGCCCGCTGTGACCCGGTGTAGAGCTGTTCCACCAGGGTATACACGGCCTTTAACTTGGTGACCACGCTCTGGTTCAAGTTGGCGCTTCTGGAACCTGTTTAACAACATCAGATGACCCGGTGATAAGGATGAGTTAAGAGATGTAAACATTCCAACTTGAATGAAAGCCGGTGAGGCAACTTACCGAAGATGGCAGCTACCATTTGGGACACTTGGCGCTTTAGACCGGAGAGCTCAGCGGTCTTCTCAGTGAGGGCCTTCTCCGCCTGTTCTGCCCGGGTCACCAGTGCAGCTTTCTCCTCAGCCCAGGCCTTCCGCCCAGTGTCGAATTCAGTCTTCAATTTCTCCTGAGCGGCGATGCTGGAGACAAACTTGGCATTTGCCTTCCGGGTCTCCATCTCTTGTGCCTTCAGCCGGCTCTTGAGATCCTCCAGGTCCGACTCTAATTTCTTGCCAACAGCCTGCATATATTTCCGGGTTATTAACAGTCATTCTATAAAGTCCCAAGCGCTTTCCAAGCAAAGACACTTGGCACTTGGGGGCTAATGCATATTGAACGTATCTATCTATGTACGGCCGGCTCAGTTCAGTAAGCCGGAATCTAAAGTCTACAACATATTCAAGTATAAGTCCTAGACTTGGGGGCTAGAATGGCAAGGATCACTATGCGGAAAGTAAGAGAACAGCAGAAGGTTACCTCAGATTTTTGTTGGATCTGGTTGACCATGGCGATCTCGGCGTCCTGGCTCTTGTGAACCTGGCTGATGTAGCCTGAGACGAGTTCTCCAATACTTAAGTCGGTGTAGCTGGAGAGATCCAGATTCACCCGGTGGGGTTGCAGCAACTCCCCCCTCGCGGAGCATTTGGCCAGCGCGGTCGGCCTCCCCGGCTCAACAAACTCCGTCCGGGTAATTACCACGTCCGGGTCGTTAGCTGGTGGGGTTGAGCCGGAGGCCTCCGGGTTAGCTAATGCTTCGGTCGTTGTCTTGGTGGTCGGGGCAGGGGCTTCAGGCGCCGTATCCATGGGAATGGTAGCTTCAGGGGCGGAGGCGACTGGCGGCTCTTGAGCCGTCGTCTCCGGCTCAGGCAAGTCGGGCACTCCGGCTGACCTGGTCTTCTTTGCTCTTTTGGTGAGCTTTGCCTGGGCACTGAAAAGGCAGAAATGTTAGGCATACAAAGGGTAAGTACAGACAGATAATGTAAGGAGATTGTTATTACCCGGGGGCAGTCTTGAAGGCCGGCAGACTTGACTGCATGGAGTCACCCGAGGAGGGGGAGGTCTCCTGGTAATTGGAGTCAGAAGAGTTGAGTGGCTGACGGATGACACCCGCCAACGGATGAAAAGGGTACAGGTGAGAAAAAACCTCAGTGCGGCGTTTCCTCGTTGCGTCGGGTAACCCAGTGGAGAGGTCGGCGTCCTTGCGGGCCCGGGTGTGACGCCGGCTCTCGTGAACCTGCTGCTTCAAAAGAAATTGAGGGTCTCGGTGAGCTAATGGATGGGAAAAGCTTACTTTCCGGGTTACCCTTCGGACTTTCAGCTGTGGTAAAGGCTCCGAGCCGGAGGAAAGTGATGTTACCTCTTCGACCACCGGGTTACTGGCGCCGGTGTCATCCTGTCAATAAGCAAGTGTTGATAAGGCGGACAGCATCAGACAACATATACTGCAAGAATTTAAAATATTTAAGGGTTACCTCTGACTCGGAGCTATCGCTTAATTGCAGCAGCTCCGAAGCAGTGGGTCTGTTTCCCTTTTTGTGAGGGGCGGCTCTCTTGGCGGCTTTCTTCGCCTTCTTGGCCGCCTCGTGGTCATACTTGACCCGCCAGAATTTATCATCAGCCTGAGAAATACAGTAATGAGTTCTTAGTAAGATGACAGGTAAAACAAAATGGAAAGGTTAAAGTCAGCGGCTTACCGCTGGGGCTGGATTGGTCTTGCAGAACGGGGCTAGCCCGGTTCTTCCACAGTCTGCCAGGCTCTCGTTTAAAAGAGCCTTGGTCTCTTCTTCAGCAACGTCTTCTGGAAGATCATTGCGACTGTGCCTCTGCGGGTCATCCTTTCGCCCGGTGTACTCACACATTAAGCCGGGGCGGCGGCTCAATGGGATCACCCGCCATGAGATCCAGACCCAGACCAGGTCAATTCTGTTCAGACCATTGCCTAGCAGGGCTTTGATCTTGTTGATCGTTGGAAGCAGAGGCTGGCGTTCTGCGGCAGTCAGCTTGTCGGATAATGGATGAGTTGGCTCCAGGCGCGTTGGGCGAAAGCCGGGCAGCGGGCTCTCATCAGCCGGGGACGTGTCTTGGCAGTAGAACCAAGTCATGTTCCAGTCCTTGGGGTGACTTGGCGGTTCTGCGTAAGGGAACAGACAATCCCTGCGCCGTTGGATGGAGATGCCGCCTAACTCTAGACTTGGACCGTTTGCGCACTCGGTTTGGCGGTTCAAATAGAACAGCTCTCTGAAGAGCAGCAGACTCGGCTCTTCTCCAAGATATACTTCACACAAAACTTGGAAGTTGCAGATGTTGGATATGGAATTGGGTCCTATATCCTGAGGCCGAAGATCAAAGGAGTTGAGCACGTCCCGGAAGAATTTTGAGCCGGGCGGTGCGAAGCCCCGGCTCATATGGTCGGCAAAGATCACTACCTCCCCGTCTCTCGGCTGTGGCCTTTCTTCGGACGGGTCAGGGGCACGGTAGGACATCACTTCCTTCTTAGGCAGATATCCGGACTTAACGAAGTTGGCCAGGGTCTCTTCGGTGACGCTGGATTTCATCCAGTTGCAAGTGATGGGAGCCTTGGGAGGCATGGTGACGGTTGGTGGTCTACGAGGAAGAGAAAAGTGTCCGGGTTAAATATAAGCCGGAGTTTATCATTCAAGTTACAATGACGGCTTATGAAGGGGACTAATGGTATGTATTGATACGGTGGGTTATCTAAGCCGTCGGGGCTTTCAGGATAAGTTGGTCGTCTACGGCTTACTGCGGTTAAGTCGGAAGATACTACAGAGCATGATTCTCTTTAAACCGGAAAGTTCTACGGCGCGTGTTTTCTCTAAGTCGGAAATATAAGCCGCCAAGATTCAAGGACTGCAGTTTTTACTAAGTGTGGTAAACAGATTTCACATATTACAGTAACTTTTTTTGGATCAAAGTAGTCGGAGCAGAGAAAGTTTTCTAGACCTAAAAAACAGAGGCAGGAGAAGTTTTTGAGGTTGAACACAGTTCTTATGCAGTAAAAAGAGGGTTTCTTACAGATGAAATGGGTCTCAAACCTCTACCGCAGTGGTTCTACGCGAGATTAAGGATCAACCAACTACGGTGGGAACAAGAACTACCGAGTTTGTGGGCAATGGTGACGAACACGAAGAACTGAAGGAACCCTATCGCAGATCTATTCTAGCAAGGCAGAGAAGACTCACCGGAGTTGAGGAAGAGAGGAGGTCGCCGGCGTTATCTGGTCCGGGTCAGGGTGATGCAGCAGCCGGGTTGATGAAGATCAGGGGCGCGACGGCGACGGCGGCGGCAGAAGCTCGGGCAGAGGAACGACAACGCAAGGAAGAAGAAGGAGAGTGTGAGAAGAGAGTGCCGGGCCGGCCTATTTATAAGGTGAATCATAAGTAGGCGCGGGGTTCAAGGAGGCCACGGCGTGGTTATCTCCCCCTCACGGCGCCTCGATTCTCGGAAGGACAGTAAAAGCAAAGATCCGTTGCAGATCTGGCGGAGTAAAAAACAGACTTAATGGAGGATGACGTCACGGCGGATTACCCGGAGTCCAGAGGATGACGTCACTCCGGGTTATGACCTTTACATGAATAGAAGCCGGGGATTTTTTTTCTGCAGAGTTGAAGATTGACCCGAGCCGGCTCAAGTCAATCTGGGGCCTAATGTTGAGGATATAGACCTTGGAGTCACCCGCCAGGATGGCCGGGTTACTCTAAGGGTCATTACCAGAAGCCCGGAGCTAAGTTTCAAGATAATGGGCCAGAGATGGGCTGAGACCCGGATATGGCTTAAAGCCCGTAGTTACAATCATTGTTATAGTAGACTTGTAGTGTAAGGCAAGTATTGATTAGAGTCCGAGCCGGACGCTCTTATGAGCCGGCCGGGACTCTAAGGGCTGCTGGGCGTCAGCCTCCCTATATAAAGGGAGGACCCGGCAGCGGTTCAAGGGCGACAACAATCTCTCTGAGAGCCGGGATAAGTGTTTAGCTCCCTGGTGATCGTAACCCTAATCAATAACACCTCGAACTGGACGTAGGCTTTTACCTTCACCGTAAGGGGCTGAACCAGTATAAACCCTCGTGTTCCTTGTCCCGCATAACCCCTTCAAGCTTCCTAGTTGCGATGGCTCCACGACTAAGTCCTAGCCCAAGGACATCTGCCGTGACAATTCCACGACAAGTCTGGAATATCCTGACACCAACCAGATCTGAATCTCGGGCAGATATGATGGTTGGGACATTTTCCAAGAATTATAATATTGGTCTCTCGATAACCGGTAAAGTGGATGTCGTGGCCAACACACCCAGCCGGAAGACCTATTATGGTAGTATCTTGATTGAGTAAATTGGCCACCTCCCCATAAGGATTTCTTAGGATTTATTCCACTAGTTATTCCTTATGGATTCCTGCGCTCCCGAAGTCCGACCTACTACTTGATGTTCAAGATACCAAACCACATCTGATGGGTTACGCTAGAACATCAAGGAGAACATCAGAAGCGGAGTGCTAAATGTCTCTCGGTCGATCATCCAGATTTTGCTCCCTTGGCTTCGCTAAGGTGAAATCTGAGAAAGTGTTGTCCTCCTTTGCACCTGCATCCTCCATCACCGTTCATCATGGTAGTATGATGTGTTGCCAGGATCCTCGGCACGGATGTTGGTAAAACCTTGATGAATATGGAAATGCTCAAGTTCTGGAGAGCATACTCAGACACTAGGTTATATCCCCGGTATCAACAGGAATGTGCCTTCCGTTTGCCGAGTTGCTCCATAACCATAGTTTCCTTTCCGATCTGAGTATGCCATTTCTCTGAACTCCTTCAAATGATCATTTGCGATTTTCCTTGGGCCGGTTTAGAGAGTCTCAATGATCTCTATATCAAAAGTAATTCTTTTTGCCACTTAAGGTAATAATTCTACGAGTCACCTTCGCCAAGGTGCCCCGTTATCGAATCATGGCAATTTTCCTCGCTACTTTGAAACCCTCGTCAAATTGTTTCTTCCGTCCCTCCTGATGCATGTTTTGCCTCTTAGCTCCAGAGATGTTTCTATGTTTCATTCCGTGAATTGATCTTGTGATCATTAAGATGATCCTAAGTTGCTCGAATCTCAGGAAGATCGATTCTTCTTAAATTCTCCCTTTCTACTCGTTGTCATGTTGGATGTAGTTCTCAAAGCAAGACGTTGAGACGAAGATGATGATCGAATCAACGTTCTTATGAAGTGCAACCTGGATCGTGAAGATTGTGTTAGCTTGTGTCCCTCTGTCTTCTTACCTCACGACTTGAATCTCGGGACGAGATTCTTGTTTAGTGGGGCTGAGTTGTCACATCCCTAGCTTCTGACATTGCACTAGGCTAACTTCATGTGTGCATCATGTTTAAACTTTGAAAGAAACTTGAAATGGGGATTGCCTAAACCCTAGCATTAAAGGAATTCACTAGGTTCAACCAAAATATTTCCAGTAAATCCAAATGGCTTTCAAAAATGTTCATCATTCTTGGAAAATGCTGGAAACAGTAACCAGAGGTGATGCACATTTTTCCATGACATATTTGGGCTCTCATTTAAATCATATGCTATTTGCAATTGGGCATTTAAATGCTGTATATTATTTTAAGTGCTCAATTAATTCTGAACTTAAGTGAGGGCTGTTAGAAATAATCCAAACAGAGCCCACAATTAATTTTCATGATTTTTGAAAATGTTTTGGTATTTTAATAAAGCCCCGAAGTTACAGAAAAATAGAAAAACATTAACAAAAAGAGAGAGAGAGAGAATACCTGGCGCTTACCTGGCCGGCCTGGCACTGTAGCAGCCCACCAGGCCCATCTGCCAGTCGTCTCCCACCCCGCGCCAGAAGGATGCGAGGCGTGTGTTCGCCGCACGCCGGCACGCACCCCGGCCACCTCCTGCTTGCCGCTCTCCCTCGACGCCCTGGCCTTCTCTGGTGACGCCATGCAGCCGCCTCGACCCCTCTCACTCTCCCTGTGCTCCTCCCCCCCCTCTGTTTCTTTCTCCCGCGAACGTCCGAGCGCGCCGTCGCCGCCGACGAGCACCACGCGCCCAGAGCCACTGCCTCGCCTCGTCGATGTGCTCCGAAGCTTCGCCTCGACCCCCCTCTCTTCCTCCCCACCGAGTCACGCCCCGCCGGAAGCCCTGCAGCGTCGTTCCCGACCTCGTCTTCAACCTCTGGCCGCCGGCGACCTCACCGGGGATTCACGAGCTCCAGCCCGTCCCCGGCCTCGCCGTTGGCTCTACTGGATCCGCTGTGAGCCCCTGCGTCGAACCCCCCTCTTCTCTGCTCCGTTTGCTCATTGTAGGTGCCGCCCCCTTGCTCACCGTAGCACGCCGCCGCGCGAGGTCGACGCCAGCATCACTCCGGTGACCATTTGGTCACGCACGGGTGCCTAACACACTCACCGCACCTCGTAGCGCCTCGCTAGTGCATCCATTCACCCACTAGCACGCTACAGCAGCAAAACCACCGACGCCCGAGCTCCGGCCGCCGCCATTGATCCTAGCCACCGCAGCTCCGCCACCACCACTGGTCGATGCAGCTCGCTCCCAGGAGCACGCAGGAGCAAACCCCGCCTCAAACCGTGGGCCGTAGCGGAGTCCCGACGATCTCCGCCGCGCGAAATGGTCGTCGCCGGCGAAACTCCGGCGACCGATGACGTGGACGTCATTAGGCGCTAACCCAACCAGCTAATCACCCTAACAGCCACTGACAGCGGGCCCTACCGCAGGGTCAAACCCAGTCAGTATTGGGTTTGACCGCGTTTAGCCCCTGTGTCACTGACATATGGGCCACACCTGTCAGGTTTGACTCTGGTTAGGCGCTGTTGACCAGTTGACGTCACAGTGACACAGTGCTGACGCAATAATTCATTTTCTGGATTTATTATTATTCAGGAAATTCAGAAAATACCCTAAACTTCTATAATTCATAGATATTAATCTGTAACTCCAAATGAAATAATTTATATATGAAAAATGATCAGAAAAATCCAATCTATCCATCTGTACTGGTTTCATGCATGTTTAAGCACATTAAACTGCTGTTTAGTACAGAACTAGATAAAGCACTAATAAGAGCCACTTATGAGCCTGGAATTTGAATCTTTGATTCAAAATGGTCCAAACCCATCTGGTTGTAGTTGCATTAGCCCAACACACTCATTTTGCTATGTCATGATCATGCATCATATTGTGCATTGCATTGATTGTGTTTCCTTCTCTATTGCCGGTGTCTGTCCCCTCTCGATAGCCGTGATTCCGATGATGAGTTTGATGACACCGATGAAAACTATAATATCTTCAGAAGTGCCAGGCAAGCAAAACCCCCTTGTTCATTCCGATACAATCCCACTCTCTCGCTCTGCTCTGTTTTACTGCATTAGGACAACAACGATGCAACTGTTTCATGCTGCGGTAGTTGAACCCCTTATCCTCTGCATGACCTGTCATTGCCACAGTAAATAGATGAAACCCACTAGCATGAGTAGGAGTTGTTTGAGCCTTGATGTGCCTACTCATTCCTGCTTGTTTGTCATGCCTACTACTGCTTAGAGTTGAGTCGGGTCTGATTCATCGGGGATGAGTTGGAATGGTGATGAACATGTCCTACTGTGTGTGAGCTAAGTGTGTGAACACGATTTGGTAAAGGTAGCGGTGAGAGGCCATGTAGGAGTACATGCTGGGTTGTCTCATTGAAGCCGTCCTCAGGAACTGAGTTCTGTGTTTGTGATCCATGAAACAGTTACTACCACGCATTGGGCCCGAAACCAATGGACCCTCTCGTCTTCTTAATCACCCTTGTCCTCTGTCTAGGAGTTGCGAGTAGTTTCTGGTCTTTATAGTATGCTGGAGGCCGTGGGCAGCGCTGACCCGAGGGGTGGGCTGTGATGTGGTAGGCATGTGGCCGGGTATGCCGGGCGCCCGTTTGGTGTCGCGGAACCTTGTACACATCGTTCGGGGCCGTATGTGGAAACCTCGGCCGGACTCCCTGTGGATGGAACCTGAATAGGCGATAAACCTGGACTAGAGACTTGAGTGTTTAGGTAGGCTGTGGCCGACACCCACGTTGGGCTTCCGCTTGAAGGTTGCCGAGTACATGTCGTGTAAACGGCGGTAAGTGGTGAGAGCGTGTGTGACGAAGTACACCCCTGCAGGGTTAATATGATCTATTCGAATAGCCGTGTCCGCGGTAAAGGACTTTTGGGTTGCCTATAACAGTTCATAGACAAGTGAAAGTGGATACTCTAAAATGCGCAAGATAAGTGTGAGTGCTATGGATGGCGTTCTCATAGGGAGACGGGAGCGGATCCATAGTGGAGTATTGATATGGTGAATATGTGGACTCGTGTGCGCCACCTCAAAAGAGTTACTTGCAATCGTAGTTAGGATAGCCACCGAGTCAAAGCTGGCTTGCTGCAGTTAAACTCCACCACCCCCTTTGTTGATACCGATGCATATGTAGATAGTTCTGATGTAAGTCTTGCTGGGTACATTTGTACTCACGTTTGCTTATTTTATGTTTTGCAGAGAGACGTCAGTCTCGCTAGTAGTTCCGTGTTGACTTCGACGTTTAGCTTGATACCTCAACTACGATCTTGTGCCCTCGGCAGGGTCTTGTAGATAGTCAGGCTTCGCAGCCTTTTTCTTTTGTAGATGTCTGTACTCAGACATGTTAAGCTTCCGCATGTGCTTTGACTTGTATGCTCTGAATGTTGGGTCATGAGACCCATGTTTGTAATATCTGGCTCTTCGGAGCCTAATGAATAAATACTCTGAGTCGTAGAGTCTTGTCGTGATGCCATGTTGTATTTGCACATATCGAGCATATTGTGTGTATGATTGAAATGCTTGGTATGTGTGGGATCCGACAACCTAGTTGTTTATCCTTGGTAGCCTCTCTTATGGGGAAATGTAGTCTTGTGCTTCCATGAGCCATAGTAGTCCGCTACAGCCCGGTTCACCGGAGTCCTGCTAGCCCAGCACTACTGCTCCGCAACACTTGACTGGCCGGCATGTGATTCACTTCGTTCATGTGTTTGTCCCTTCGGGGAAATGTCACGCGGTGACATCCGGAGTCCTGCCTAGCCTGCTACAGCCCGGTTCATCGGAGTCCTGTTAGCCCAATGCTACAGCCCGGATTCGCACGCTGCTGACCGACATGCTCGATGTTGATTCATGTATGCCTGTCCCTGTAAGTTAGTGCCACTTTGGGTTCACGACTAGCCATGTCGGCCCGGGTTCTCTGTCATATGGATGCTAGCGACATTATCATATACGTGAGCCAAAAGGCGCAAACGGTCCCGGGCCATGGTAATGCGACACCCGTGGGAATACCGTGCGTGAGGCGGCAAAGTGATATGAGGTGTTACAGGCTAGATCGGTGTGACTTAGAATCGGGGTCCTGGCACCGCCGTAGCTAGCTTCTTCTTGAAGGCGTCGACCTGGCCCTGTAGCTCATCGCGCTGCGTGCGGAAGCGAGCCTCTTAGAGCTCCTGCTTCGGCGGTATTCCTCGGCAAGGGTCTTGCAGACCCCCGCCACCTTCTCATCGATCTCTCGCTGGATCTTCGCCTCCCGACATGCGAGGGCGTCCTCAGCAGTGGCCACCTGGCGCTCCATCACCTCTAGTCGCTCGCGCTCTAGGCTCTGTTCCAGTGCTGCCAGTGTCAGCGTGTTCTCTAGCGTGTGGAGCCCCGCTTCCCCTGATGACAGCCCGCCAGCAGAGGCGGCAAGCGTCGCTCTGCGTGCCAGGACCTGTCACTTGAGGGCGGTGTTCGAGGCCTGGAGCTCCCTCGCGCACTTCTCGACCGCCTCGCATCAGCAGTCTGCGGCTCGGGCTACCTCCAAGGCATGATCGCAAGCCTTCTTCGCGGCAGCAAGGGACTCCTCCACCTCTAAACGAGCATGCTCGCGCTGCAGGCGACCAAAGTTGACGGCAACCCCGAGCTAGCGCCACTTGCGCGCCAGGCGCAAGCTTTCCGCCTCGAGGCACGCGTCGACATCACCAAGCTCCACCCTGAGGCGACCGAGCACGCTCGCCGCCTCCTGAAGAAGGCCATGCCGGATGGTGCTGCGCCCGCACGCAAGCTCCAACACCTGGCCAGGGTTTCCTCCCGCGCCCCAGTCAGCGCCAGGGGCACGCGAAGACTCGCCCATCTCAGGCAGGGGCCCGGGGCGGGACCTGACGCGGGCTCACCCCACTGCTTGGGAATGGCTATGCCCCGCAAGCGGCCCGGCTACCGACGAGCACTAGTGGCGGAGCCCTCGGCATGGCCCTCGTGACCGAGAGGCCCCCCTGAAGGAAGGACTCCAAAACACAGGCCCGAGGCTCCCTAGGGTCGGCCTAGGTTCGGGTACGGGTGCCACCTTGCGCACAACCGCGTGGCTCATGAGCCACAAGGTCGCGACGGGCCCAGTGCCCTCCAGAGGCGGTGCACGGGGCGCGTTCGACCCCTTGCTAGGAGGGATCCTAAGAGACAAGAGTCAGGAGGTGATGCGGGACGCAGGAATAAAGAAGAAGGCAAGGTACTTACTCATCCACAGGGAACCACTTCCTCTTCTTCAGGGTCCTTGGGGCAGGTTTGCAGAGGCTCCTAGGCTCTTCCTCTTGTAGAACATCCCGGGATCCAAAGGAGACGCGTTGAGGGCTGGCATGTAGCCCTCCACGATGGGGACGGCAGCTGCACCCATGGGCGGGACTCCTCCCCCGCCTCCCGTGGGGCTGGGAGCGGATGCCTCGGGAGCGCACGGTGGTGCCCGCTCCCCCGTGGCAACCTCTAGAGCACGCGCCTCGGGGCCTTCGTGCCCAGGAGTCACCAAGAGGGGGTTGTCATGAGGCCCCTCGTGGCCCTCGGGGAGCAGCCCCCACTCGTTGAAGCGCGATATCTTCCTGTCGAAGGCTCCCCCCGCCGGGTGATCGTAAAGAGGGAACCCGCCCGGAGGGAGCCCGGCGGGCTCTTCGCCGGTCAGTAGACAGAGCAGTACACACATTGTGCTCGAAGGAAGGGGAGGCTACTGAAGC
Organism: Aegilops tauschii subsp. strangulata; assembly: GCF_002575655.3. Classification (NCBI taxonomy): domain Eukaryota; kingdom Viridiplantae; phylum Streptophyta; class Magnoliopsida; order Poales; family Poaceae; genus Aegilops; species Aegilops tauschii. The sequence continues at coordinate 223,270,042 of NC_053041.3, forward strand.
CTCATGTCATCTGCGGGGCCGGTGAAAGCCCACATTGGGTGGGAATGGCGCTGGAGCGGGGCGATGCGCCGTCAGGTGAACTCCCTCACCACCATCGCCATCGTCACCCCTGCCTTCCTCAGGTTAGCCAACCCTGGTCATGACTCGGGCGAGCCGTGGGTCGACCAGCCTCATGTGCCCCCACCCGGAGCTCGGCGTCGCGGGGGCGGACGAGATCAGGAGCAGGGGGTTGTACACGGTGGCGTCTACATACACCCACTACTTCCGGAACCCCCTCGCGTCCGGGCGGAGCGGGGAGTCGACGCCGGAGCCTGCGGTTGCCGCCACCGCCTTAAGCAACACGCACCGCGAGCGTTTCTCGCCGTCGACCAACTTGAGCAAGAAAAAATGTAGGAGCAGGGCCACGAACGGAGCAATGTCCACGAAGGCCTCGCACAAGAATGCGAAGGCGGAGAGGAGGACGATGGATCCGAGATCCAGATGCAGCGCGTGGATTTGGTAGTGCAAGAGCATGATGTTGAAGAAATTGGAGAACAGTGGCAATAGGCCGACAAAAAGGGCGTGAAGATGAAGGGGGGCCTCGGTGGCCGCCATGTCGGCCATGGTCTGGGAGGCAGGCCAGATCTTCATTGCCTTCCACTCGTTGGAATCAGCGGCGATGGCGTGCCGGACCTTATCCAGCCCCTCGTGGTTGATCACGATGGACCAGCCTAGCGCTTGTTCCGGCCCGGGCGAGGGCTCCGCCGCCGCAGGAGTCTTGCCTTTCTTCTTCCTGGGAGTCATGGTGGCAAGGTGGATTGGAGCTATCGCGGAATCTGACAAAAGGACGTGAGTTTGCAAGAAGGAGAAGAAGCAGAAGGCAAGCGCACAGCAGGGCAATGATGGCTCGGGTGCGTGCGCCAGGCAGTTGTCAAGTCGGGTAGTGGCCGAGGCGACGTGGGGAAGCAAAGATGCCCACATCCTATCGAGTGCCACGCGTCATCCTGGCCGCAGACGATTGGGGCCCACGGCGCTTCGCCTCGAAGCCAAGCCCGAGTGCGCCTTGGTCCCGGGGGCTACTGTCGGTGTTTTGGGAACCAAGATACCCAGACTTGCCTACCTGTGGCCCATGGCATGGCTCCTTCGATGGCCTGGTACGGCCCACCTCCGAGACCTTCAAGACAAGACCCTCGCAAGGGGCCAAGCCTCTCGAGGTGGACGACACCAAGACCTCCCAAGGGAGCAGCCTCCAAGAAGCGGAGATTTCTATGCAGGTACCCAGCCTCAGGAGGCTGCCATGACGCAAGCCATGACGACCAAGGCAGGCGGGCGCCAGCGGGCGCAGAGAAGGCAGTTTTCTCTTTGGTGCTAAGGAGGCAAGGACAAGCGTGGGTTCCTGAGGAATATAGCAAATGTTTCCATTCCGGTGCAACGAGACCAAGACCGCCATGACGGCAGGATAGGTGTCATCACCGAGTCCACCGCTGCGTCATGACCAGAAGCTTTGCAGGCGAAGACCACCTTTCATCAGGATAATATGTACTACTTGTCTCCTTTCAAAATGGCCTCTGTGGGATCCCTTCTCGCCTAAGTTTTGGGGGAAGAGGACTGAGGCCACTATAAATATAGGTTAGCCACCAGCGTAGAAAGGGTCGACTCATTCCTCACCCCGAACCTCGCGAGGTTGTTGATCCCTTGAACTAGTTCATCCTCAGCCCCTCGTGAGGCTAATCCACCACAAAGCAGGACTAGGGTTTTACACTGCAAGGTGGCCCAAACCTGGGTAAACTGTCGTGTTCATCTTCTTCCTTGCTCACGCGAATCAGGCTAGGCTGTGGGGCGGCGAGCCGGTTGGTTGGATAGGTTGAGTCCTTCGCACACGCCCCAGAGTTTGAAACTTTCTTGGGTCTGCGGAGCCCTGAATCCGACAGTAGTTGTATCTTATGGTAAGAAGCCGCCACCACTAACGAAGACTGTGTTGGATCAGTTATCCATAGTGCCAAAGCAAATAGACGAGCTGAAATTGTCAGCCGCCCGTTTCGGATCCATCACCGCACTCAGTTGGGCCAAAGCTTACCAATCAGAGCTTGACCCAACAGAGATGGCTGAGGAGTCTCCAGAATATAACGATGATGGGTCTTTCTTCACTGAAGCAGATTTTACCAGATGTGTCAAGGAGATGCGCCCTCTGGCATGTCAACTCGCCCAAGAGCTGGACCAGATGAAGTATCTGTATGCTTATGATAAAACTAATACTCACATCAAGGCGCCTTCCTTCAACGTTGTGGACTTAACACCTCAAAGGCGTAAGCACATTTTCGCCTCTGACATTGACTCTTCTATTGTCATGAATGATGGAGCAACCTTCAAAGCCTTAACCGCTATCGACTGGACGTTGGATAATCTTCAAATTGCAAGTGACGAAGAACCTGCACAGGATAACTCAGAGGCTTTAACTGCAAGATGCCAGGATGATGTTTACTCGGCAAGATCTAACACAGACAGCTCTAAGGCTGGATCAAAGGAGTGACATAACTCTTGAAAAAAACTTGGTTGAAAAACTTTTTGGCCTCAACTGTAGCCTTGTAATAGCTTAGTTGAAAACATTGCTCTTTCTGGTCATGCCTTCATGCATGTTATATTATCTTTTGATCAAGCAACTAAACTACTTTGCATGCTTGATCTAATCATATATGTGTATCTTGTCTTGCAATATCTCTGAATTGAGCTGAGACCTTGGTGTATAATCTATAAAAGATCCATCAATACCTGCACTAGCGACTTATAGTCAAAAGCCAGGGCGGGCTAATATGACTAATAACTCAATGACTCATGGTCATGAAAATACTCAAGGGAACCACCTGGCGGCTTATAGCTAGGATAAGCTCAATTTTGAGAAATGCTGATCCCTTGTTGATCCAGGGGCTTAAAGCCTGCATAAAATTCATGTAAAAACAGAAAAACTAGACATATATGTCTCAATATGAGTCCGCTTCTAAGGCATGACCAGAAAAAAGTGGCCTTATGAGGCTGAAATTTTGCTTTCATGAAGCGTGGCTGAAAAGCCTTGGTTTGTCCTTGCTATCAGTATGCTGGCCCTCACATGAGTTAACCGTTTTTAAACCTTGACGAGTTCAGTGTCATGTAGACTGACTTGTCAAGAGTACGACGGGTCATCTTGTTCGGAGTAGCATCAAGCATACATGTAAGTATAACCAATAATGTGGCATCATGCCGGGTCACAAGGTTTTTTTTAAGCTAATAAACTCATTGAGTTGGAAGGCCCCCGGTGCCCTTATGATCAATTAATAAAAGCTCATGCACAGTAAATATGAGATGAAACGATAGAGATCCTGAATTTTCCAAGGATGATGGTTTTATTATGTTGATCATAAAAGATATATACATAGATAAAAGTATGTACAGTGACTAGAGCCGGTGGCTCAAGTGTAGTAAGGCCGAAGATGAGCAATATTCCAAGGCATGTTGGTCTCTTCCTCGGAGGTACGTGATTTCTTGTGCTGACGTATTTTAATAAGATAATATGACCCATTGTTGAGGTTCTTGGTGACCACAAAGGGTCCTTCCCAAGGCAGCGAGAACTTATGCATCCCTGTCCGATCTTGAATCGAACGGAGCACTAAGTCGCCCTCCTGGAATGTCCGGCTTCCAACCCAGCGGCTATGATAGCGCCGCAGGTCTTGTTGGTAAATCGCCGAGCGAGCCGCCGCCAGATCACGTTCTTCTTCCAAAGCATCTAGGGCATCTTGACGAGCCTTCTCATTGTCTGCTTCAACGTAAGCCGCCACCCTAGGCGAGTCATGACGAATATCACTTGGAACAACCGCCTCGGCTCCGTAAACCATGAAGAATGGCGTGTAGCCTATTGATCTGTTGGGGGTAGCCCTGATGCTCCAAAGAACTGCAGGAAGCTCTTCAACCCAACAACCCGGAGTTCGCTCCAGAGGCACCATGACTCGGGGCTTCATCCCCTTTAATATATCCTAGTTAGCATGCTCAGCTTGCCCATTAGACTGTGGGTGAGCTACTGATGACACATCAAGCCAGATATGCTCTCTTTGACAGAATTCTTTCATAGGGACAAATTCGTCCCATTATCCGTAATGATACTGTGAGGATAACCAAAACGGAAGATCAGCTTTTTCACAAACTGAACTACAGTCGCCGCCTGATATGTCTCCACCGTATCTATAATTTTTGAGTGTTCCATGTTGTTATATTATCAATCTTGGATGTTTTATAATCATTTTATAGTCATTATATATATTTTTTTGGTACTAACCTATGGACATAGTGCCAAGTGCCAGTTGCTGTTTTCTGCATGTTTTTACATCTCAGGAAATCAATAGCAAACGGAGTCCAAACATAAAGAAACTTTACAGAGATATTTTTGGACCAGAAGACACCTAATGGGCCCTGGCTGCGCCTAGGGGGTGCTCCGAGGAGAGCACAACCCACCAGGGCGCGCCAGGAGGCCCAGGCGTGCCCTGGTGGGTTATGCCCACCTCTGGTGCCCCCGGACCGCCTCTTTGCTCTATAAATACCCCAATATTCCAGAAACCCTAGGGAGTTGACAAAAATCAATTCCAGCCGCTGCAGAGTCTAGAACCACCAGATCCAGTCTAGACACCATCTCGGATGGGGTTCACCACCTCCATTGGTGCCTCTCCGATGATGCGTGAGTAGTTCTTTGTAGACCTTCGGGTCCTTAGTAGCTAGATGGCTTCCTCTCTCTCGCTGAATTCTGAATACAATGGTCTCTTGGAGATCCATATGATGTAACTCTTTTTGCGGTGTGTTTGTTGGGATCGATGAACTTTGAATTTATGATCAGATCTATCTTTTTATATCCATGAAAGTATTAAGGTTCTTTGATCTCTTTTATGCATGATTGCGTATAGCCTCGTATTTCTTCTCCGATATTTGGGTTTTGTTGTGGAATTGTCACGGCAGATGTCCTCGAGCTAGGACTTAGTCGTGGAGCCATCGCAGCTAGGAAGCTTGAAGGGGTTAATGCGGGACAAGGAACACGAGGGTTTATACTGGTTTGGCCCCTTACGGTGAAGGTAAAAGCCTACGTCCAGTTTGAGGTGGTATTGATTAGGGTTACGATCACCGGGGAGCTAAACTGCTATGCCTGGCTTTCGATGAGATTGTTCTCTGCCCTAAACTGCTGCCGGGTCGTCCCTTTATATAGGGAGGCGGACGCCCTACAGCTCTCAGAGTCCCGGCCGGCTCATAAGAGTGTCCGGCTCGGACTCTCAACTATTCTTGCCTTACACTACAAGTTCTACCATAATAATGATTGTAACTACGGGCTTTAAGCCATATCCGGGTCTTAAGCCCATCTTTGGCCCACCGTCTTTAAGCTTGGCGTCGGGCTTCTGGCAATGACCATATGAGTAACCCGGCCCCTCCTGGCGGGTGACTCTAAGGTCTATATCCTCAACATTAGGCCCCAGATTGATTTGAGCCGGCTCATGTCAATCTCCCATTCCTTCAACAGAAAACCTCCGGCTTACAATTGTGTGAAGGCCATAACCCGGCATGACGTCATCCTCTGGACTCCGGATAATCCGCCGTGATGTCATCTTCCATTAAGCCCGTTTTTTACTCCGCCAGATCCGCAACGGATCTTTACATTTACTGTCATCCCGAGAATCGAGGCGTTTCGTGGGGAGATAACCACGCCGTGGTCTCCTTGATTCTCGCGCCCACTTATGAGTTCGCCTTATAAATGGGCCGGCCCAACGGGCTCTCAGCCACTTCTCTCTCCATCTTCTTCCTTGCGCCACTGCTCCTCTGCCCGAGCTCTGCTACTGCCGCCGCCGTCGCGCCCCCGGTCTTCGTCAACCTTGGCCGCTGCATCACCCTGACTCGGTCCAGACAAACGGCGGCCAACTCCGCTCTTCTTCAGCTCCGGTGAGTCCTCGCCACTCCATAGGGCAGATCCGCACTAGGGCTCGAGTAGTTCGTCTGCGTTCTTCGTAGTTCATCATGGGCCTCAGTAGATTTGATTTTTACTGCCTCCTTTTGATCTTAGACTTGCATAGAACCATTGCGGTGACTGTTTAGCACCCATTTTACATGCGAGCAGCTCTCCTTTTACTGCATAAGAACCTTGTTTGAGCCCAAGAACTTCTCCAGCGTCTGTTTCTAGGTCTAGAAACTTTTCTTTTGCCCGACTGTTTTGATCCAAAAAATTTACTGCGATGTGTGAAACCTGTTTTACCATACTTAGTAAAAATTGCAATCATTGAATCTCGGCGGCTTACAGTTCCGGTTTAAAGAAACCACGCGCCGTAGAACCTTCCGGCTTAAAGAAAACCATGCGCCATAAAATTTCCGGCTCAATCCCTCGGCGGCTTAAATAGCCCGATGCACTTAAGTGTATACCATTAGTCCCCTTCATAAGCCGCCACCTTGACATTGAACTGTAGATTTCTTCCGGCTCATAATTAACCCAGACATTTTTCCTTTTATCATAGACTGCCGACTTTCAACATGCCTCCCAAAGCTCCCAAAGCCTCCATTACTTGCAACTGGATGAGGTCCAATGTCACCAATGAGACCCTAGCGGATTTTGTTTAGTCTAGATATCTGCCCAAGAAGGACATCATGTCCTACCGTGCCCCTGACCCGTCAGAAGAGAGACCACAGCCAAAGGACGGGGAGGTAGTAATCTTTGCGGATCATATGAGCCGGGGCTTCGCACCGCCCGGTTCAAAGTTTTTCAGAGACGTTCTGAACTTCTTCGATCTGCGGCCTCAGGACATAGGACCCAACTCCGTGTCCAATATCTGCAACTTCCAAGTGTTCTGCGAGGTTTACCTTGGAGAAGAACCTAGTCTGCTGCTCTTCAGAGAGCTTTTTTACTTGAACCGTCAGAATGAGTGCGCCAATGGGCCAAGTCTAGAGCTAGGCGGCATCTCCATTCAGAGACGGAGAGACTGTCTTTTCCCTTACGCCGAGCCGCCGAGTCACCCAAAGGACGGGAACATGACCTGGTTCTATTGCCAAGACACGTCACCGGCTGATGAAAGTCCGCTGCCCGGCTTTCGCCCATCGCGCCTGGAGTCAACACACCCACTGTCAGACAAGCTGACTCAGGCAGAGCGCCAGCCTCTGCTCCCCACCATAAACAAGATCAAGGCTCTCCTGGGCAATGGTCTCAACGGAATCGATTTAGTCCGGGTCTGGATCTCGTGGCGGGTGATCCCATTGAGCCGCCGCCCCGGCTTAATGTGTGAGTACACGGGCCGAAAGGACGACCCTCAGAGACACAGCCGCAATGATCTTCCTGAAGACGTTGCAGAGGAGATGACCAAGGCTCTCTTGAACGAGAGCCTGGCAGACTGTGGAAGGACCGGGTTAGCCCCTTTCTGCAAGACCAACCCAGCCTCAGCGGTAAGCCGCTGACCTTAACATTTTATCTGTACATAACCTTCATCTGAATCATTGTAAAAAAAACCTCATTGTATTCTTTCAGGCTGATGACAAGTTCTGGCGGGTCAAATATGACCACGGAGCGGCCAAGAAGGCTAGAAAGGCAAAGAAAACCGCCAAGAAAGCCGCTCCCCGCAAGAAGGGGAGTAGGCCAACTGCCTCGGAGCTGATGCAATTAAGCGACAGATCCGAGTCAGAGGTAACCTCTGAACCTGTAAGCTCTTTGTTACGTTTATTGTTTATTTCTTGTCCGCCTTACCAATACTTGTTCATCAACAGGATGACACCGGAGCCAGTAACCCGGTGGTTGAAGAGGTAATGTCACTTTCCTCCGACTCGGAGCCCTTGCCAAGGCTGAAAGTCCGAAGGGTAACCCGGAAAGTAAGCTTTTCACATCCTTTAGCTTATCAAGATCCTCAATTTATTTTGAAGCGACAGGTTCATGAGAGCCGGCGTCACACCCGGACCAACAAGGACACCGACTCTCAGCCGGGTTACCTGACGCATCGAGGAAGCGCCGGACTGAGGTTATTTCCCACTTGTACCCTTTTCATCCGTTGGCGGTTGTTATCCGTCAGCCACTCAATTCTTCTGACTCCAATTATCAGGAGACCTCCCCCTCTTCGGGCGACTCTATGCAGTCGAGTCTTCCGGCTTTCAAGACCGCGCCCGGGTAATGACAACCATCTCATGTTATTCTGATCTTTACTCATACTTTTTGTACTAACCTTTGTTGTTCTTTCAGTGCCCAGGCAAAGCTCACCAAGAGGGCGAAGAAAACCAAGTCGGCCGGAGAGCCGGATTTACCTGAACCGGAGGTGGCGGCTCAAGAACCGCCAGCTGCCTCTGCCCCCGAAGCCACCGCTCCAACCGACAAGGCACCTGTAGAAGCTTCTGCTAACCCGGCGGCTTCCGGCTCAGCTCAGCCAGCAAATGATCCGGACGTGGTAATCACCCGGACGGAATTTGTTGAGCCGGGGAGGCCTACGGCACTGGCCAAGTGCTCTGCCAAGGGGGAACTACTGCAGCCCCGCCGGGTCAGTCTGGATCTAACTGACTATGCCAACCTGAGCATCGGAGAGCTCGTCTCCGGCTACGTCAGCCAAGTGCACAAGAGCCGGGACGCAGAGGTTGCCATGATGAACCAGATCCAGCAAAAATCTGAGGTATCCTTCTGCATAGTTACCTTTACCATGCTAGCCCCCAAGTCGACGACTTATGATTGAATATGTTGTAGACTTAGGTTCCGGCTTACTCAATTGAACCGGCAATTTGTAGATAGAAACGTTCAATGGGCATTAGCCCCCAAGTGCCAAGTGTCTTTGCTTGGAAAGTGCTTGGGACTTAAAATTTATATAGTAACTGTTCATGTTATAACCCGGAAATGTATGCAGGCTGCCAGCAAGAAGCTAGAGGCTGACATGGCGGATCTCAAGAACCGGCTGCAGATGCAAGAGATGGAGACCCGGAAGGCAAACACCAAGTTTGTATCCAGCATCGCCGCGCAAGAGAAGCTGAAAACAGAATTTTACGCTGAGCGGAAGGCGTGGGCCGAAGAAAAGGCCGCATTGGTGAACCGGGCCGAACAGGCGGAGAAGGCTCTCTCCGAGAAGACCACCGAGCTCTCCGGCCTAAAGCGCCAAGTATCCCAGATGGTGGCCGCAATCTTCGGTAAGTCGTCTCACCGGCTTTCATCAAACTTAGAATTTTTATAACTCATAATTCATCCTTGTCGGCGGCTTATCTGACTCTGTTAAACAGGGCCCAGAAGTGCCAATCTGAATCAGAGTGTGGTGAGCAAGCTGAAGGCCGTATATACTCTGGTGGAGCAGCTCTACACCGGGTCACAGCGTGCCTTAGATGTGGTGGCCCTATCCAACGAGGTGCCGACTCACCTGGCGGAAGTCCTTCGCCGTCTCGCCGTTCTGCCTCAGCGGATCCAAGAGCTGTGACGGGCCTCTGCAAGAGCCGGAGCAATCGCTGCGCTGAGCCGGGCCAAGGCGTTCCTGCCGGAGTTAGACCCGGCGGACATCGCACTTGGCTATCCAAGCCTGAAGGAAGACGGCTCCGCCTTCGATCAGAAGGACTTCGCAGCTTGCGTGAAGGCCGTACGCCCGGTGGCTACTCTTATTGGCAACGATACAGATCTGACCAAGTACCAGCCGGGTTACAATGCGGAAAATCAGAGGATCCAGACCTCTCGCTATGAAGCCCTCAACTTGATCCCGCCGGCTCGTCAGCACACTTTCGCCCCGGAGATTGACCCGGCCGGGTTAATTGACGAAGAAGCCCAATTCGAAGCTCTCAGCGGCATCGACTGGAAGTCATCAACTTTCTAGGTCTTGGGATCAGCCGGAGGAGAAGATAGGAACGAGCCAGAGACTTCAACTCAGCAAGCGTCGTAACTCGGCTGGCGGTTTACCAAACAATGCCTCACCCTTTTGGACTCAACGAGTCTTGTAATAGAGTAGGACCAATACTTTATTTGTGCCGTGTCATCGTGCACGCCTTGACTGCTTGAAGTTTTATCGAATTTGTCTCCTTTATATTTCTCCGGGTCATTCATTCTCCCTAGTCTCAAATAATTGTCTTTAACTATCCTGCATAGAAAGACGAATCACAAGTCTCCAGGCGGCTTACCGCCCTGAGAATCATATGTTTGAGATGTATAACCTGGAATATGAATCAAAAAAGACTGGTCCTCAAATATATCCTTAATACAGCCGTAATAACACACTTAGCGGCCTGCAAGCATACTTCCGGTTTAGATAACCCGGGTAATAAGGTTGGTACCTCAATTCCGATTTACTTGTCTTAATGACTCCCATTGTGTTCAACTAACACTGTAAACAAAGTTAAGCCGGCAAAGTAAGACCCGGCCGTACACACTTTGAAATAATTAGAAGAAACTTGCTATGAAACAGGAGAACTTTAGGGGCTTCCGGTTCGAATACGACCAGAGACCCGACCCGAAGGGGTTATGCTAGGATTCGAATACGATCATATAGCCCCCAGTGGGTGTGGCGATGCCAATCAAGAGGGTATCGACAGCTATGTTCTCTTTGGTTCGAATACGACCCATGTTTGAACAGGAAGCCCCCAAATGACTTTAAGAATTGTTTAACGACGCTGATTCGAATACGATCCACGTCGGTTCTCAAAGGGGTTAAACTAAGATTCAAATATGATCAAAGAAAACTTCCCAATGAGCTCGGCACTTTGCCAATCAAATGGGTATCGACAGCTGTGTTCTCTTTGGTTCGAATACGACCTATGTTTGAACAGGAAGCCCCCAAGTGACCTTATCGCCTACGGCTAGATTCGAATACGATCATAAGCCGGATCCTCCTTCCAGTTATCATGTAATCTGGCAATGAAAACAATACGTGCACATTTGGAGGAGAAAAAAAGGATAGAGGTCCTGCTTTATTGCTTATCATAATATATACATGGTTTAGAGAAGTATGTACATCATGAGAGCCGGTGGCTCAAGTGTAGTAAGGCCGAAGCTGAGCTATGTTCCACGGCCGACGGGTCTCTTCCTCCGACTTACGTGAATCTTTGTGCTCCCGAATGTCAATGAGGTAATATGACCCGTTGTGCAAATTCTTGCTGACCACAAAGGGCCCTTCCCAAGGCGGGGATAGCTTGTGCGCATCTGTTTGATCCTGGATGAGCCGGAGCACGAGATCACCTTCCTGGAAGACCCGGGATTTAACCCGGCGGCTATGATAACGGCGCAGGTCTTGTTGGTAAATTGCCGAACGGGCTGCTGCCACATCACGCTGTTCGTCCACCAAGTCAAGAGCATCTTGGCACGCCTGTTCATTATCCGTCTCAACATAAGCCGCCACTCGAGGTGAGTCATGACGGATGTCGCTGGGGAGGACTGCTTCTGCCCCATAAACCATGAAGAAAGGCGTAAAACCTGTAGACCTGTTAGGAGTAGTGTTGATGCTCCATAACACGGAAGGCAACTCCTCCACCCAACAACCCGGCGTCCGTTGCAAAGGGACCAAAAGCCGGGGCTTGATGCCCTTCAGAATCTCCTGATTAGCTCTCTCAGCTTGACCATTGGATTGAGGATGAGCCACTGAGGAAACATCAAGTCGGATATGCTCTCGCTGACAAAACTCCTCCATGGCGCCTTTGGAGAGATTGGTGCCATTGTCAGTTATAATGCTGTGTGGAAAACCGAAGCGAAAGATCACCTTTTTCATAAACTGAACCGCCATGGCTGCATCACACTTGCTAACTGGCTCCGCTTCAACCCACTTGGTAAACTTGTCAACTGCCACCAAAAGGTGGGTCTTCTTATCCTTGGATCTTTTGAAAGGCCCAACCATATCCAGCCCCCAGACCGCAAAGGGCCAAGTAATTGGGATCATCCTCAGCTCTTGAGCCGGTACATGAGCCCGTCGTGAGAACCTTTGCCAACCATCACACTTACTGACCAAGTCCTCCGCATCAGCATGAGCCGTCAACCAATAAAAACCATGACGAAAAGCCTTGGCCACAAGGGACTTTGAGCCGGCGTGATGGCCACAATCCCCTTCATGGATCTCACGCAAAATCTCTTGCCCTTCCTCAGGGGAAACACAATGCTGAAATGCTCCCGTAACACTGCGGTGGTGTAGCTCACCATTGATAACAATCATTGACTTAGCCCGCCGGGTTATTTGCCTGGCCAAAGTTTCATCCTCAGGCAATTCGCCCCGGGTCATGTAAGCCTGATAGGGCATTGTCCAGTCTGGTATGATATGGAGAGCCGCCACCAGCCGTGCCTCCGGGTCAGGGACAGCCAAGTTTTCCTCTGTAGGCAACTTAACAGAAGGATTATACAGGACATCCAGGAAAGTATTAGGCGGCACCGGCTTTCGCTGAGAGCCGAGCCGGCTTAAAGCATCAGCCGCCTCGTTCTTCCTGCGATCAATGTGCTCTACTTGGTAGCCCTGAAAGTGCCCAGCAATGGCATCAACTTCGCGGCGATAAGCTGCCATGAGAGGGTCCTTAGAGTCCCACTTGCCTGATACTTGTTGAGCCACGAAGTCTGAGTCACCAAAACATCTTACCCGGCTCAAGCTCATCTCCTTAGCCATCCGAAGACCGTGGAGCAAGGCCTCGTACTCAGCCGCATTGTTAGTGCAAGGAAACATCAACTGTAGCACATAATGGAACTTGTCACCTTTAGGGGAAGCCAATACAACTCCAGCCCCCGAGCCCTCCAACTGCCTGGACCCATCGAAGTGAATAGTCCAATACGTGTTATCCGGCTTCTGCTCGGGCACCTGTGACTCTGTCCAATCATTGATGAAATCCACTAGGGCCTGAGATTTAACAGCAGTGCGTGGCACATATTTGAGACCATGAGGTCCGAGCTCAATAGCCCACTTAGCCACTCTTCCTGTGGCCTCTCTGTTTTGAATGATATCACCAAGAGGGGCAGAACTGACCACGGTTATGGGATGACCCTGGAAATAGTGCTTAAGCTTCTGACTTGCCATGAACACACCATAAACAAGCTTCTGCCAATGCGGGTACCGCTGTTTGGACTCGATAAGCACTTCGCTGACATAATAAACCGGCCGCTGAACCGGATGCTCCTTACCCTCTTCCTTGCGTTCCACCACCACAGCCACACTGACAGCTCGTGCGTTAGCAGCCACATACAACAATAAGGGCTCCCTATCAACCGGACCTGCAAGGACTGGGGGCTCTGCCAGCTGCTTCTTCAAATCCTCAAAGGCAGTATTAGCTGCATCATGCCAGACAAAGTTATCAGTTTTCTTCATCAACTGATATAATGGCATGGCCTTCTCACCCAAACGGCTTATAAACCGGCTTAAAGCAGCAATGCGACCCGCCAAACGCTGAACGTCATTTATACACGCCGGCTTAGCCAGGGAGGTGATGGCCTTGATCTTCTCCGGATTAGCTTCAATCCCTCTGTCAGAAACCAAAAAACCCAAGAGCTTGCCTGCAGGGACACCAAAGACACACTTGGCCGGGTTAAGCATCATCTTATAGACCCGGAGATTATCAAAGGTTTCCCTTAAATCATCTATCAGGGTTTCCTCTTTTATGGACTTGACCACAATATCGTCCACATAAGCATGAACATTGCGCCCAATCTGTTTATGAAGGCAGTTCTGTACACAACGCTGGTAAGTCGCCTGTGCACACTTGAGCCCAAAGGGCATGGATACATAGCAGAAGGCTCCAAAGGGAGAGATGAACGCCGTCTTCTCCAGGTCCTTAACTGCCATTTTAATCTGATGATATCCAGAATAAGCATCCAAGAAACTTAAGCGCGCACAACCTGCCGTAGCATCAATAATTTGATCAATACGGGGGAGGGCAAAAGGATCAGCCGGACACGCCTTGTTTAAGTCCGTATAATCCACACACATCCGCCAAGTGTCATTCTTCTTGAGCATGAGCACCGGCTTAGCCAACCACTCTGGGTGAAAAACTTCAACAATAAACCCGGCCGCCAAGAGCCGGGCCACCTCTTCACCAATAGCTTTTCTCCTCTCCTCATTGAACCACCGAAGGAACTGCCTGACCGGCTTAAATTTTGGATCAACATTGAGAGTGTGCTCAGCGAGTTCTCTAGGTACACCTGGCATGTCAGAAGGTTTCCATGCGAAGATGTCCCTATTCTCACGGATGAACTCGATGAGCGCGCTTTCCTATTTTGGATCCAGGTTGGCACTGATGCTAAACTGCTGAGATGAATCTCCTGGAATGAAATCAACAAGTTTAGTCTCATCAGCCGACTTAAATTTCATTGTCAGCTCATGCTCCGTAGTCGGCTTTTTTAGAGAGGTCATATCTGTTGGGTCAACGTTGTCTTTGTAAAACTTCAACTCCTCTGTTGCACAAACAGATTCTGCATAAGCCGCATCGCCTTCCTCACATTCCAAGGCTACCTTCCGGCTGCCGTGAACCGTAATGGTCCCATTATGACCCGGCATCTTGAGCTGTAAGTAAACATAACACGGCCGTGCCATGAACTTGGTGTAGGCCGGCTGCCCAAATATAGCATGGTACGGACTTCTTATCTTGACCACCTCAAAGGTCAATTTCTCCACCCTGTAATTGCTCTCATCTCCAAAGGCCACTTCCAACTTGATCTTGCCGACTGGATAAGCCGACTTACCAGGTACCACACCATGGAAGATAGTATTTGACTGGCTGAGGTTCTTATCAACCAACCCCATACGGCGAAAAGTCTCATAATAGAGGATGTTGATGCTGCTGCCTCCATCCATGAGCACCTTAGTGAACTTATATCCTCCCACTTGAGGAGCCACCACTACAAGTGGCCCAGGTTATCCACCAGGGGAGGGTGATCCTCCCTACTCCACACTATAGGCTGCTCAGACCACCGCAAGTAGCGTGGAACCGCCGGCTCAACAGCATTTACAGCCCTCTTATGAAGCTTCTGATCTCGCTTACACAGACTGGTGGTAAACACATGATACTGTCCACCGCTAAGCTACTTTGGATTGGTTTGATAACCCCCTGCTGCTGTTGATGACCCTGGCCAGGCTGCTGATTAAAGCCCCCTTGACCGTTCTGAGGGTTAGAATTTGAGCCGCCGCCCGGGCCATGAAAGCCGCCGGCGCCTGAGCCGCCGCCCAGGCCATTGTAACTCTTAAAGGCCTTCATGATTGCGCAATCGTTCCATAGATGAGTTGCTGGCTTCTCTCTAGAGCCATGCCTTGGACAAGGCTCATTCAACAGTTGTTCCAGCGTCGGGCCTGACCCGCCGCCTCGGGGAGGGGGCCTCCCCTTGCGTCGCTGGTTATTACCTTGTGAGCTGGCGTTGGCTACAAACTCGAGGCTGCCATCGGCCTTGCGCTTGCCTCCTCCTTGGTTCCCTGGGTTATGCTAAGGACCCTTGCCATTGCCATTCTTCTTTCCCTTCCCTGCCCTTTCATCATCTGAAGGGGGATCCTTGGTACCATCGGAATCGGCGTACTTGACAAGAGCCGCCATTAGCGTACCCATATCACTGCAGTCGCGCTTAAGCCGCCCGAGTTTCTTCTTCAGGGGCACGAAGCGACAATTCTGTTCCAACATTAAGACCGCTGAGCCGGCATCCATCTTATCTGATGAATGTATGATCTCCTTGACCCGGCGAACCCAGTGTGTCATGTATTCACCCTCCTGCTGCTTACAGTTAGTCAAATCTACAATTGACATTGACTGCCTACAGGTATCTTTGAAGTTTTGGATGAACCGGGCTTTCAGCTCAGCCCAAGACCCGATGGAATTCGGTGCTAGCCCTTTCAACCAAGTGCGGGCAGTCCCATCCAACATCATGGTGAAGTACTTAGCCATGGCCGCCTCACTGACCTCCAGCAGCTCCATAGCCATCTCGTAACTCTCGATCCAGGCTGCGGGTTGTAAGTCTGCTGTGTAATTAGGCACCTTCCTAGGGCCTTTGAAGTCCTTGGGTAGACGCTCATTGCGGATAGCTGGCACTAAACAAGGGACACCCCAGTCCTGGTAGGGATACCCACGTCGACGGAAGTCGTCGGATAAGCCGGGGGGGTCTGGTAAGCCGTCAATTGAGGCACCTGCTCCGCCTCTTGCCGCGCTCTGTCCTGGTCTGCTGCGTGAAAGGCTCCGTTATGAACCGGGCCATGGCCAGGGGGCGGGTCATGGCGTCGGACATTACTTGAGCCGGTCGCGGAGACCATGTGTCTGCTGTAACTCGGGCTCCGGCCTGGCCGAGGGGTCGAGTGGATCCTGTCCCGGCTGTAGGAGTACGCCTCTTGCTGCGCCAATGCTGTCTGAAGGAGTTCCCTGACCCGGCGGGTTTCAATGGCCGTCGGAGAGTCGCCGTCGACTGGGAGAGCCGCCAGCCGTGCTGCCGCGGCGACCATGTTCTCCAGCGGGTTATTATAATGACCCGGGGGTATTGGCACGTACTGAGGCGGGGCAGGGGGTACCTGGGGAGGCCCCATCACTATTGGCTGAATAGGGGTTCCAGACCCGGGCACTATGACCCCTGGCGGGTTACTAGACCCTGCACCTGGCGTGTTGAAGAGGTTGCGTGGGTCGTAGACCGGAGGGAGTCGAGATTGGGTCTTTTGATGCCTCCTTCTCATGACCTCATTGGACGCGTTCTGATCCATCGTGAGTCGGAAGGACTGCGCCTGGATCAACTGAGTTTGGACATCGAGAGCCGCCCTCTCCGCAGCCATCCTGATCCCTTCCGCTGCCAGATCCTCCTTAGCTTTCACTAGATCCAATTTCAACTGTGCCACCTCCGCATCATGCTGAGCTTGATCCGCCGGGTCAACCGTAGCGGTTAACAGCGCCGTCATCTTATCCGTGAGATCCATTAGCACCTGAGCCGGAGAAGGCACCGGGTTTCCCGCTCCAGCAGCGGGGTTCTGAACAGGCTGCGCACCGGCCATAAAGACTCCAACCTGGTTTGGCGGCTCAAACGGGTCCGGAATACTGTCACCATCGGAACAACCCATGAGCCTGCCATCTTGAAGTTGATACAACGAGTTTGATTCGTCGGTGGACGACTCGCCGTCAGAGCCGGCAGCCGCCTCATCACCAGATCCAGATCGATCAGAAGGCCCTCCATGAATACATCCCACAAAAGCGTGCCTCAAGGCAGGCCGGGCCCGGGCGGGTGGTGCACGCTGAGCCGTCTCGATGAGATCGGCGCAGAGATCCGGCTCAGGGCCCGGCTCACCATTCTTGCCAATGAAAACATGAATTCTGCCGAAGGGGACCCGGTACCCGTACTCAATTGAGCCGGCGTCGGGGCCCCAGTTTGCATCGTCGATATAGAGCTTGCCGCGACGACTCTTGGTCATCCAGCCCAGATCGTATCCCTTGAGCCCTTGGAAGCTACCCTTCAAGAACTCAAATCCGCCGTGCGCTGGCCCCACGGTGGGCGCCAACTGTCGTGGAATTGTCACGGCAGATGTCCTCGAGCTAGGACTTAGTCGTGGAGCCATCGCAGCTAGGAAGCTTGAACGGGTTAATGCGGGACAAGGAACACGGGGGTTTATACTGGTTCGGCCCCTGACGGTGAAGGTAAAAGCCTACGTCCAGTTTGAGGTGGTATTGATTAGGGTTACGATCACCGGGGAGCTAAACTGCTATGCCCGGCTTTCGATGAGATTGTTCTCTGCCCTAAACTGCTGCCGGGTCGTCCCTTTATATAGGGAGGCGGACGCCCTGCAGCTCTCAGAGTCCCGGCCGGCTCATAAGAGTGTCCGGCTCGGACTCTCAACTATTCTTGCCTTACACTACAAGTTCTACCATAATAATGATTGTAACTACGGGCTTTAAGCCATATCCGGGTCATAAGCCCATCTTTGGCCCACCGTCTTTAAGCTTGGCGCCGGGCTTCTGGCAATGACCATATGAGTAACCCAGCCCCTCCTGGCGGGTGACTCTAAGGTCTATATCCTGAACAGGTTTTGTTTGGCCAACATGATCTATTTATCTTGCAATGGGAAGATGTGCTTTGTAGTGGGTTCGATCTTACGGTGCTTGATCCCAGTGACAGAAAGGGAACCGACACGTATGTATCATTGCTAGTAAGGATAAAACGATGGGGTCTATCTCTACATAGATAGATCTTGTCTACATCATGCCATCGTTCTTATTCCATTACTCCGTTTATCCATGAACTTAATACACTAGATGCATGCTGGATAGCTTTTGATGTGTGGAGTAATAGTAGTGGATGCAGGCAGGAGTCGGTCTACTAATCTTTGACGTGATGCCTATATAATTATCATTGCCTGGATATCGTTGAGGGAGTCCTGGATTATGGGGTCCCCGGGCGCCCGGGCTATGTGACATGGGCCTGACTAATGGGCCGTGAAGATACAAGATAGAAGGCCTTCCCCCGTGTCTGGATGGGACTCTCCTTTGCGTGGATGGCAAGCTTGGCGTCCAAATGTGTAGTTTCCTTTCTCTGTAAACCGACTCTGTATAACCCTAGGCCCCTCCGGTGTCTATATAAGCCATAGGGTTTAGTCCGTAGAGGAAATCATAATCATACAGGCTAGACATCTAGGGTTTAGCCATTACGATCTCGAGGTAGATCAACTCTTGTAACCCCTATACTCATCAAAGTCAATCAAGCAGGAAGTAGGGTATTACCTCCATCATGAGGGCCTGAACCTGGGTAAACATCGTGTCCCCTTTGTCTTTTGTTACCTTCGAATCTCAAACGCACATTTCGAGACCCCCTACCCGAGATCGGCCGGTTTTGACACTGACATTGGTGCTTTCATTGAGAGTTCCACTGTGCCGTCGACAGAAGGTTTGATGGCTCGTTCTATAATCAACAATGATGCTATTTCTGGGGAAACTTTTCTCCCCGGCAAGATTTTTGTGTTCGGCGGCTTCGCTCTGCATGCCAACTCGATTGGTCACCTCGAACAGATCAACAGCTACGCCCCTGGTCATCAGATCAGTTTCGGGAACCTAAATTATGTCGCTGATATCCGAGGAGACTTGATCTTCGAAGGGTTTGCGGCCCCGACCACCGCTCTGGCCTTAGATCCGGAGCGAACCGCCATGTCTGAAGATGAGAGTTTGGAGGCCACCGGACTCTCCGCTGCAAACCGCACTATCGAAGATCCGAAGGCGATTGTTTTCGCAATGAACTCAGAATCAGACTGGGTTCCACCTATCACTGAACGGCCGGACTTGCCCCCGGACTCTAGGTCCACGGACTCTCGTTTCCCCGTCCAAACCTCGCTCTTAAACGAGACACTGGACTTAATGCGATCCCTCGCCATCGCAGAGGAATCACCTCCGAACTACGCCCATCCCGGACTAGGGGCTGAAAGCGGGGAATTTTACGTCCCACCCACCACCCACTTCATAGCCACTGTCAAAGATTTAACCGACATGCTGGACTATGCCTCCGAAGACATCGACGGCATGGACGACGATGCCAGAGACGAACAAGGCCAAAACCCGCCGTTTACCGGACGCTGGACGGCCACCTCCACATACGACCTGTATATGGTGGATACACCCAAAGAGGATGATGGTGAAGGCAGGAATGATCCGGTTGACGACAAACCTGCTGAGGCCCCACCGAAGTGTCGACGCTAGCGACGCTGCTCAAAATCGCGTCGTGGCAAAGACAGTAATACCGGCACCGGAGACGGTAACACTCTAGAGGATGCCGAAGACCCTGAAGCCCCCGTCGAGCCCACATCCGTACATGATGATGTGGAGGAGAGGCAAGTTAACCCCGACGATCCGGTCGGGAACGAGGACTCGAAAGACAGTAATTATCTACCGCTCTCCAAGGATGATCTGAGCCTCGGCGACGAAGACTTCATCATGCCAGAGGAACCACTCGAGCACGAGTGCTTTAAGCGCCAGCTAATCGCCACTGCGAGAAGCCTAAAAAAGAAGCAGCAACAACTCCAAGCCGAACAGGATACACTCAACGACAGATGGACCCAGGTCCTAGCTGCCGAAGAGTATGGCCTTCAACGCCCAACAAAGAGTTATCTGAAGCGTCGGCTACTACCACAATTTGACGACGAGACCCTCGAGCCCATACCGTCAACATGACCGTGCTGATGAACCAGACCGGCCACCACACGGGCGAGATAAAGCGGCCACCTACACCGAACACCAACCCGCACCACCTCGCCGTAGAGGCAGAGAGACAGCGGCTCCAGGATACACCTACGACCTACGACATGACATAGACAACAGAGCAGGCCAAGCCAGATCAATCTATGGATCAAGGGGGCGTGCCCCAACGCGAGAAGACAGCCATCAGGCCTGGTGCGACAGGCACAACCTCACCCATGCCGAAAACCGCATACGGACTTCATCCGAACTGCGTCGTGACGTCACCCGATACAGAGGCGCCACACACTCCTTATGCTTCACTAATGAGGTAATGGAGCACCAGTTCCCAGAAGGGTTTAAACCCGTGAACATTGAATCATACAACGGAACGACAGATCCCGCAGTATGGATCGAAGATTTTCTTCTCCACATCCACATGGCTCGCGGTGACGATCTCCATGCCATCAAGTACCTCCCCCTCAAACTAAAGGGACCAGCACGGCACTGGTTAAACAGCCTCCCAGAAAACTCCATTGGTAGCTGGGAAGATTTGGAAGTTGCCTTTAGAGACAACTTCCAAGGTACCTATGTTCAGCCTCCAGACGCCGATGACCTTAGTCACATAGTCCAGCAACCCGGAGTGTCAGCTCGGAAGCTCTAGACCAGGTTCTTAATTAAAAAGAACCAAATTGTAGACTGTCTAGACGCTAAAGCCCTCGCGACCTTTAAACACAGCGTCCGGGACGAGTGGCTCGCCTGACACCTCGGCCAAGAAAAACCGAAGTCCATGGCAGCTCTCACCGCACTTATGACCCGCTTTTGGGCGGGACAAGATAGCTGGCTAGCTCGTAGAAGCAACAGCACCAGCGACCCCAGCACCTCCGAAGCCAGAGATGGCAACGGCAGGCCACGACGCAATAAACACAAGCATTGAAACAACAATGAAGATACCGAAGACACAACGGTCAACGACGGATTCAGTGGCTCTAAACACGGTCAACGGAAGAAGCCATTCAAAGGAAACAAAGATGGTCCATCTAGTTTGGACCAAATACTAGATCGGGCTTGCCATATCCCTGGCATCCCTGACACGCCTGCCAATCATACCAACAGAAATTCTTGGGTCTTTAAACAGGCCGGTAAAATAAACACCGAGCATAAGGGGAAAGGGCCACCTAGCGAGGATGATGATGAGCCTCGCCCAACAAACACAGGGGGCAAAAGAAATTCCCCCCCCCCCCGAAGTAAAAACAGTGAATATGATCTACGTCACTCATATCCCCAAGTGGGAGCGCAAGCATGCACTAAGGGACGTTTACGCCATAGAGCCAGTCGCCCCAAAATTCAACCCATGGTCGGCTTGTCCGATCACCTTTGAACGCAGAGACAATCCGACTAGTATCCGTCATGGAGTTTCGGCAGCATTGGTCCTCGACCCAATCATCGACAGATTCCACCTCACACGAGTGCTCATGGACGACGGCAGCAGTCTTAACCTGCATTATCAGGACACTATCCATAAAATGGGTATTGATCCATCAAGAATCAAGCCCACCAAAACCACCTTCAAAGGAGTGATACCTAGCGTAGAGGCCTGATGCACAGGGTCCATAACGCTAGAGGTAGTCTTCGGCTCACCGGATAATTTCCAAAGCGAAGACTTGATCTTCGACATCGTCCCTTTACGCAGTGGCTATCACGCACTGCTCAGACGAACTGTGTTCGCCCGTTTCAATGCGGTCCCGCACTATGCTTATCTAAAGCTCAAGATGCCCGGACCACGCGGCGTTATGACAGTCAATGGAAACATGGAGCACTCCCTCCATACTGAGGAGTATACTGCGGCCCTCGCAGCTGAAGTACAGGGTGGCCTTATCAAGCCGAATACTACATCGGCAGTCAAGCCCCAGGACACTGCCAAACGAGTCCGGTCTACCCTGCAGAATGACAGTCTGGCTTGTCCAAAGCTAGATTAGCAATTCGGCCTCCATCAAAACCCCAAACTTATTGCAGCATACGTACCGCTCATACATAACTACGCACTAAAAATACCATGGGCAAAGACGGAGGCACACTAAAAACAGGGTCCACAATACGACCCGACCCTATCCGGACCCTCATATTCTAGGCCCCTTATGTATACTCAACCGATTGATCCTCTCAAAGGATCGTACACCAAGGCGAAAAGCGGCGTAGGCGTGCGGCAGAGTGTCCAAAGGATCTTCAAGATCACCTTTTCCTTTTTAGGACCTGTATATAGCTTTCCCTTATTCTCAAATTCTTGGCATATAAAATAGCCTTCATAATCATGGCATTGTCTGTAAAGAGCACGTTTGACGTATCAATCAGAATATAGCGGAAATAGTTTTGTCCTACCTTATTCGGTATTGGCCTACTCCATAATCTGTATTCCGTCTTCACAATTGATTGACATATACAAATTGGCATTAATTGCCAGGGGCTTTTATTTGGCCACATATATTCAAAAACAAGAAGTCCGAACACTTTCATAGTACACTTCGGCGTCCCGAATACCGCATTATATGCATCGGCTCCGAATCATGTCTTTGGTCTTTAGTTGGGTCGCCCGGCTCCTGTGGTTACCACCTTACGTCCCGCTCGTTCGGCTAAGGTAGTAAAGGGAGAACTACTGCGATTGTATTTCTGGCTCATCCAGTCAAATACCTCAGTAGAGAAAGATGAAAACTGACTGTCATGATACGGCGAGAGCGGGTCAGCGGTTCGGTGACTCATTAAATCTTTCGCGATTTTCTCCATATTTTACAAAGGACTAGTCTCCACCCGGTCAGCCATCTAAAGCACCCAAGTTTGGATAATCGAACAAACACCAGGGGCTAAGCCTATAATCCCATTGTCAAACTCCTATGGCTAAGTGAGAGTGATAAAGCTGCATAGTCCTATTGCCTAGTTCGCCGCACGATCACCTCCTTTATGGACCAAGACGTTGGGTCAAGAGTGGTCAAGTGCTATTCCGAACACCCCCGTAGTATCTACGTGGGGGCTGAAACCGACGAATGGCAAACTTTCAGATATAAATACGACCGCACAAGAGGAAAATATTTAAGATAAAAGCACAAGTACATCACAAAGAACTTGTTTCATAACACAAATTCTAGGTACCTCGGATACATTTATTAAAACATAATGTCCTTCGAGCATCGACCCTCTTTCAAACGGGTACCCTCCAGGACGTCCTCGAAGTATCGCTCCGGCTTGCGGTAGTCCTTGCCTTCGGGCGGACCCTCGACTGCCATGACGGCGGCCTTCATCTTCACCCAGTGCATCTTGACACGCGCAAAGTGAAAGGATCAAGAAGAGGTGTCTAGAGGGGGGTGAATAGACTCTTAACAAGTGCAATTTTTATTTTCTTCAAGTTAAGGTAGATTTTTAGCACAAGTTTAAACATTCACAATACATTCAAGCAAGCAAGGCAAGAGTATATGACCAGCGGAAAGTAAAGCATGCAAGTTGCAAGAATGTAAAGGGATGGGATTGGAGTGTGCAAACGCAATTGGAGACACGAAGATTTTTTCCGTGGTTCCGGTAGGTGGTGCTATCGTACATCCACGTTGATGGAGACTTCAACCCACGAAGGGTAACGGTTGTGCGAGTCCACGGAGGGCTCCACCCACGAAGGGTCCACGAAGAAGCAACCTTGTCTATCCCTCCAGGGCCATCGCCCACGAAGGACTTGCCTCACTAGGGTAGATCTTCATGAAGTAGGCGATCTCCTTGCCCGTACAAACTCCTTGATTCAACTCCACAATCTTGACGGAGGCTCCCAAGTGACACCTAACCAATCTAGGAGACACCACTCTCCAAAAGGTAATAGATGGTGTGTTGATGATGAACTCCTTGTTCTTGTGCTTCAAATGATAGTCTCCCCAACACTCAACTCTCTCTCACATATTTGGATTTGGTGGAAAGATGATTTGAGTGGAAAGCAAGTTGGAGAAGGCTAGAGATCAAGATTTATGTGGTTGGAATGGAATATCTTGACCTCAACACAAGAGTAGGTGGTTCTCTCTCAGAAAATGTATGCCGATGGCTCTCCTCACGAATGAAGAGTGGGTGGAGGGGTATATATAGCCTCCACACAAAATCTAACTGTTACACACAATTCACCAAACTCGGTGGGACCGAATCGGAAAACTCGGTCGGGCCGATTCTGTGCATAATGTGACCGTTAGGCATTTCAGTGGGACCGATATGTTCAACTCGGTGAGACCGATGTGCTAGGGTTAGGGTAAAACCTCATCTCGGTTTGATCGATTACACAAACTCGGTGAGACCGATTTTGGTAACAGGCTAACCAGAGAGTTGGTCAAGCAAACTCGGTGAGACCGATTACAAATCTTGGTAAGACCGATCTTATTCAATAGGAACCAGGGAGTTTGCAAGCACATCTCGTTAAGACCGGGATCCCATCGGTGAGACCGAATTGATTAGGGTTTCTGGCAGTGGTTGTGTCAAGTGAACTCGGTGGCGCCGGATAGAATATTTCAGTGGGGCCGAGTTTGACTTTTGGTTTGGGACATATGTGGATATGAGAAAGTGGTTGAGGGCTTTGGAGCATATCACTAAGCACTTTGAGCAAGCAAGCCATTAAGCAACACCTCATCCCCTTTTAATAGTATTGGCTTTCCTAAGGACTCAATGTGATCTTGGATTACTAAAATGTAGATGTAGAGTCTTGAGCTTTTGAGCTTGAGCCAATCCATTGTCCTTAGCATCTTGAAGGGGTTCCACATCCTCTTGTCCACGCCACTCCATCTGTTGAACTTAACTGAAATATACTAGATGAAAATAGTAGTCCAACAAGAGATATGTTGACATTAATTACCAAAACCACCCAGGGACACTTCTGCTTTAAATCTCCCCCTTTTTGGTAACTGATGACAACATACATCAAAACTTTAGATAAAGATATAGAGATATTCAAGTAAAACTTTGGAAGGACATGTAACATGCATAGGATCCCCCTACATGTATGCACTCATGTAAATAGAAATGTAAGAGCATGTGAATGCATAAACATGACAGAACAAGCAATGAATTACATGTATCTAATCTATATGCATCAGAGCAAATGATGTGAATATATGAAGTTGTAACTTCATGTTCATGATTCCTTCTTGCAAACAATATGTACAGCAGCAAGAGATCTTCATGCACATGAGTGTGATGCATATACTTACCTTGTGGTCTTGAGCTGACTTAGGAAGAGATGAACCTGAGTAAACAAGGTTAGATAACACAGAGACATCTACTAAACAGAGCAAGAGCAGGAAACCACAAGAGTACCAAGACTGGGATGACATGTAGAGAGTGAGTACTAGGTACTCTAGTTTGATATAGACATGTCCCCAAGAGTAAAAGTTATGCAATGAATTCAAGGATTTACTTCCCCAGAAGTCTTTCTCCCCCTGAATCTTACATTTGATAATGGGAGAAAATAGGGAAACAAAATCAGAGCAGAATAGATCAGATCACAGAAACATAACACAAACATGTCTTTCCCCTCTTGAAGACATCTGACTTCTCTCCTCTTGAAAACCAAACATCTAGGGCCTTTGATGTGATTACCTCTCTCCCCTTGTTGAAGTACTCTCTACCCCTTTTTAAGTGATTAAGCTTTGATGTGATCTCTCTCTCCCCCTTTGACATCAATTTCCAAGAAGGGATCTTCTGGAGTGTGAGTCACTAGGTTTGATCCTTGAGTCACAGAGCAAAGAAGCATATAGAATATGATGCTGGTAGAGGACAAGAATCATTGAGTGGAGCTGGAACAAAAGTGCAGGAACAAGTGGCAAATTGTCTCCTCTGCAGTGAAATCGGTGACACCGAGTTATATTTTTGGTTGCACCGAAATGGTTCGGTTTGACCAAAAGTGATAGATCGGTGTGACCGAGTTCTATACAGAGAAAGAGCAATTTTCACCTCAGCTCACTAGGAAAATAAGATCTCACAAAGATTTGCAAGGAATTGAATGCAGGGAATGGAGAACAAAATAGAGAAAAGAAAATCTAGATGAAGTTTTTTTTGATTAAAGGAAGGGGAACAAAAATGCAAGGGACACATGCAAAAACTCAGAAACACTAGAGAACTTCATCTAGAATTGGGCGGTGATGAAGTCACCTATGTTAGAGTGAGGAGTCAAGTGAGAACACTTGATCATAAGTCATACTCATTGTTTAAGCTCAAAATGGGGTTACCATTTTTCGATTAAGCATTTTGATGTATTCGCATCTCGTTAAGCTGCTTTGACCCATCGCTTGGGGTAAAGCTTCTCTAAGATGGAATATCATACCTTGTTTGGTGGAGTTGATCTTGATCATGTAGTTGAACTTGTGTGTGATGCTCAAGGTTGATGTAGCGCATCATTGGCTTGGAGCACCTCTCATAGTTTGAGTTCATCTACCTACATGGGTTAGTCTTTCAAGGAAGAGCACTTGTGTATCCAAAATGACAATCATGAAATTTGACACCAAATGAAATTTTATATATAGAATCTGTCAAAGGATATGGTGAAGGGTTTCCTGCTTCCTTGTCTTCAACCACCATGGTGTAGAGACTTGGTGATGTAGAGATTGCTCAAGATGTGAGTGAGTTACAATCCCATGGATTTAGATTCATCCAAGTACCTACAAGGGTTAGATAGCATGCAAGGGTACAAATGTATCCAAGATATATGATTATCATCATAAGAGAAGAAACAAGGATTAGTCATAGGCTCATGCCTTGCATGTATCCACATGGAGTTCCTACTCCAAGTTAGAAGCATCAATGATGTTCAATTCACCTCTCAAACGACAAAATACTTTATCATCAAGCGGTTTGGTGAATATATCCGCCAATTGCTTATCGGTACGAACATGCTTAAGATCAATGTCCCCTTTAGCAACATGATCTCGAATAAAATGATGACGAACCTCAATGTGCTTAGTTCGAGAATGTTGCACGGGATTATGAGCAATCTTAATATCACTCTCATTGTCACAAAGTAATGGAACATGTGTCGCTGTACAAAAGTAGGGGCTCTCCTTTTGACCCCTTTACTTGTGCACGGACAGTCAGAGCCGCGCCCGCAGCCACACTGAGCAGGGCAGGAAAGGGGAGCCGGGGCACAAGGCGATCAGAGAAACGCCAAGACCAGAGACCACAAAGAGCAAAGGGGCGAGGCGGGCTCCCCTGGCAAGACCCTTGCCGGGTGGCCTCCGTGGCCCCGGCAAGAGCCTTTCCGGGGCAACTTGCCTGACGCCAGCAGAGCGTGCCACCCTTGAGCCCAAGGGTTTCCAACAACCACCTTGGGACCGGGGCCCGGGAGGCACCTCCGTGGTGGCATGCAGATCTTCGTAAAGATCATAAACACACAAGATCAGATGAGGACCAGAAGATGATGATCTTCGGCGGGATCCTAGCCGAGGAAATCCACAAGACCCCCGGCAAGGCGCTTGCCGGGGATGACTACGATGCCACGGCGAGACCCTTGTCGGGGCCCCGGCAAGGCTCTTGCCGAAGACACCTATGGGGCCACAGCCAGGCCCGCGTCTGCCAAGACTCCGCCGTTGTTCCCATGTAGCTGTCAGCCCGACCAGCTAGGCAGGCACCTGCATGGCAACATGCAGCTTCCAGGCCAGCTCAACAAGCACCTGCGTGGTGGCATGCAGATCTTCGTGAAGACTCTACCACCACGCCATCTCAGCAGCCTGCCAGCCTACATGGCACCGCATGCATCGTTGGCCTGGACACGTGTTGGAGCAGGGCGGGGCGGTGACGGACGGGACGGGCCTCGTTGCCATCTCCAATAAAGCAACGGGACACCTATGGGGGTGCATTTAATGCGTGTTGTCCCATAATGACAGGCGATAAGCTTGTGTACTGTAGACCTTTCCACCTCCTGTGTGCCACTGTGGCAACCCCTTTTGCCTATAAAAGGAGGCCCGAGGCGACTAGGAGAAGGATTCAGATTTTTGGGGCTACCCACGCACCGTAGCTAGCTCAAGAACTCAAGAACACTCAAATACATACACCAAAGCAGGACTAGGGTATTACGCATCCTCGCAGCCCGTACCTGGGTAAACGATCTTTGTGCTTCCTGCCAGACCCGCTCTTTGCACAACCCCGCGCCTGCCAACCGTAGAAGGGGTCCCAGTGATCCCATAGGTGTCATTCCCACCGACATCTTTGGCGCGCCAGGTAGGGGGCGCGGTTGTGAAAATCCGGTCTAGCAGTTAGCCTAGCAGTTCCTCATCGCCATGGCTCCGAGGAAGAAGACGACCAAGTGGGCAGCGTTGCCTGCGAACGCGGTGAACACCCGCGCAACGACGAAAAAGATAAGTCGCACGAAATCTGGGCTATTTTCACTTATATAAGGCTGTTCTCCCCGAGTCTTTCTTTGTACGGGAAACCTGCACGCGATGGGACCCTTCCGCTGTTGGCAACGCCTTTGTTTCTGTCTCGAGCCCGCTCGACAGTTCATGCGGTCACGCTAGTAGCGGCAAGGTGACTACCCATTGCCAGCAGCGCTCTTGTCCTGCTTCGAGTCTACTCGACAGTTCAAGAGACCGCTCTGGCAGCGGCAAGGTGGCTTGCCCGGCAGCAAGCGCCCTTCCGGCAAGGTGCAAGGTATCCATCCCAAAGAACCACGCATGGGTTTACGCGCTGGCGGCCTTATCTCAACAAATGTAGGGTGTGAACATACAAGGGGAGATCTAACGGAAAGATAGCATGCATAATATCAAAAGTGCTGCAGAGTTATATTACATCAATTGTTGATGTGGTTCTAACTAAAGATAAAAATTGTCTTGGTCATGAAGCTGCAGCGGCGGTGAGAGATGGGGTGCCTAATCCCGGCACTGGCCCTCTATCCTCTGAATTCCATCGATGCGACTGATGATGGGCTCGATACGCTCCTTGAGCACCGCGAGGTCCGATCCTCCGGCAAGCTCTCCAGCACGGCGTTGAAGTCGAGGTTGGGATTCCAGTGCGCCACCTTGGTGAGGACCTTGGTCATGGCACCCCGGCAAAGCCTCCGGGACTCATTGGGCAGAGAGGCCGCCCGGTTGGAGTGGAGCCGCTCCAGGGAACCAACAACCCTCTCGAAGAACAGGGTCAGGTTGCAGTTGGGGCTCAAGTTCGGCTCCGGGGTGTACCTCACATCCAACATCCCCATAGTAGCCAGCTGCGTGGTGGCCCTGTATGCAACATCGGCAAGGCGGCTGAGCCAGCGGTTTTCGCCCTCCACGTATTCCTTGTGGGTGGCGGCGTCGTTCCTCTGCAGTTGCTTCTCGGCCTCCAGGTCCTTGGTCAGGGTCTCCTCCCGGGCTTTGGCCTCCGACAGCGCTCCCTCGAGGCCCTCCAGCTTCAGCTTGAGGTCTTTTATGGAGTTGTTGGCCTCCGAAAGCTGCACAGCCTTGCCGAGGACTGCGCCTCAACCAGAGCGCCGTTGAGCGTGTCCTTCTCCTTGGACAGCTTCAGGACCTGGTCCTTCAGCCCGTGCCGCTCCACCTCCAGCTCCTTCACCCTGCCGGCGTGGACTAGGGCTTGGGCATCGAGCGCCTCCCTGTGCCTCTGATCCAGCTCCTAGGTCCGCTGCACGAGAAGCTTCTCGACCTCCCCGTCCTTGCCGTGGAGTGTCGCAACAAGCTTCTCCTCGCGAGCGGCAAGGTCCTCCTCCTGGGAGTTTAGCGCAGCCTGCTGCTGGTGCCGAGCAGCCTCGGCTTGGGCGGCCTGCTGCTCCACCAGTTCCTGGGCCTTCTCGATATCGGCCTGCTTCATGACGAGCTCCAGGTTGCGCTCAGCCAGCACGTCCTGGGTGGACTTCAAGTCCTTGTGGGCCTGGCGGAACCGAGCCTGTGCCTCAGCGACGCGCTCCTCGAGGTCCGCCTCCCCCTTGTCCTCCACCGCCTTCCTAGACTTGGCCTTGTCCAGGCGGGCGCGGTGAAGCACCTGGAGCTTCTGGAAGTTGGCACTCATGGCCTGGAGGAGCCGCTCTTCCTGGGAACCGCCGCCACCGGCACTTGGCTCATCAACAACCTCAAGCCCGGCGGTGGCGAGCACTTCGTCATCAAACACCTCCCCCTCGGCGGGCGCCCCGGTGCTCGCCGTCCCTGGGAGGTGGACGAACAGGTCATCTCTCACCCTCAGGTACCTGCCTGAGCCAGAAGCAAAGGAGGAGGAAGGTTGGTCGTCGACCGCTCCCTCCTCGGCGGTGGCCTTGCCGGCCTCTCCGGCAGGCCCCTCGCCGGCCTCCTCAGCCGCAGTCTTGCCGGTCTCCTCAGCAGACCCCTTGGCGGCCTCTTCAGCGGCAGCCTTGGCGGACTCCTCGGCAGCAATCTTGTCAGCCTCGGCCGCGGCGTCCCTGGCAACCTCCTCGATGACAGTATCAACGTCCTCCGGGTCCCCCGGGGAAGGACCTAGATGCCGAGAAGGGGAGTGAGGCGAGGCCAAGACCAAGATTCAGAAAAAGAAGAAGAAAAGAAGAAACATGAATGAACAAGGACAGAAGGCGGATCACTTACCCCTGCCGGGCTGGGAAGAAGTAGCCCCTTCCCCGCCAACGTCTGGCGCCGGGACAAAGCCACCAGCACCCGGGTTCTCCTCCTCCTCTGTACGCATAAGCTCGACGCTTGGCGCCCTTGCCGGGGATGCCCCTTGGGGCGGCGTAGTTGATGGAGGCGGCGTGTTGGGGGTGGCCCCCAATGGCTCCTCCGGCTGTTGTCCTCCTCTTGCGACCACGGCAAGGTCAGCACCAAGGGATCGTACCCCAGCACGCGTTGAGGGGGAGCGAGTGGTGAACTTACGCTGGGGGCTGCCCCGGGGGCTGCTGTCCGGGCTGCTCACCACCACCAGCGGCGTACTCGAAGTGCTCGCCGGGGGTTGACCGACCGTCGAGGCCCTGGCCCTCTTCACCCTCTAGGCCAGCGTCTCCGCATCCCTGCGAAAGCAAAAACAAATCAAGATAAGCGGCACAGTCTGAGGAGACGGAGATGACAAAAAAAGAGCAAGATACTTACTCATCCTCCACCTCCTCTTCTGTTGCCTTCCTCTTCCTCCTTGGGCTGAGGGACCTAAAAATCGAAGACGACCTCCACGTCGGCGTCTTCCGGAGGAGGGGAGGCGGGTGGAGTCTGGCCACGCTTGGACAAAGAAGAGGCAGTTGCTTTCTTCTTTGCCACCGCGGCCTTTACCAACTTCCTCGCCGCCGCGGCCCTCGTTTGGCGCACGGACGCCTCCTGGGCTTGCTGCGGTTGCACGGCCCTGCCGGGCCGGACCGGCTCGCCAGAGCTGGCCCGCCGCAGGACTCGCCCTCTCCCCGTGACCGGAGGGTCGATAGCCTCGACCTCCTCCTCCTCCTACGGCTCGTCGACCACATCTTTAATGAGAGGGGCCTCGGTGCCGGTGCTGCTGGCCTCCCCAGCGAACTCCACCCACTGGGCAAGCTCCCTCTCCTTCGCGGTCGCCGCGGCCTCGTCCTCCATGCCACCGGCGCTGCCGGCCTCCCTGGCGAGCTCCGCCTCCACCGCCCTGGCGGCGATGTAGTCCAGCTCCGCCTGGGTGGTGTCCTGGACGAGCAGCGGCTCGTCGCGGACGTACCTCTCCACCAAGGTATCAAAGAACCTGCACTTGATCCGCCGGCGGCTCGGCCCAACTTGGGACGAGGCCGTGCGTGTTGAACTCCGGCATCATGGCAATGATGTCGGTTTGGCGCGACTTATTGCTCAGCGGGACCACCCCCGCCGGCAACCCAAAGAAGGGCCCCTTGGCGACCTTACCGGCCTTCGCGGCCTTGCTGGACCTCTCGACCTTGCCGTCACGGTTCACGTCGAGCTGGAAGAGTCGCTAGCAGAAGTGGGCGTGCCCCATCACCGTGAAGTTGTGATTCAAGCCGGGGCGAAGCCTCATGATGTCAGCCGCATTCCTAAAAAGCCAGGCCGGCCTCCCCTTGTTGTGCAGAGGAGCGATTCGACGGCGGATGAAGTCTGCCCCAATCATCTCCAGGGTGAGCCCGGCAACGGTGAGGCGATGAATCCTGGTGGTGGCGACCGTGAGCTTCCCGTCGTCGGCGTGGACATCGCCCCAGTCGTTTCTGCGAACCGGCGGCGCCTAGCGATCCTGGCAGAATTCCTGTGGGTCCTCCTCTTCAATCCAGCACCACCGGCCCCACCACTCCTCCCACCTCTCCTTCTGAGCGCCCTCTGGGTATGTCCCCTTGGACCTTGGGATCCAGGTGACACAACCAGAGATGGTGCCTCCCTTTTGGATTCGAGGATAAAAGTAGTGGCGAAAGAGCGCCGTGTTGGGGAGCACTCCGGCGAACCCCTCGCAGAGACGCGCAAAAAGAGCCATGCACGCCACGGCGTTTGGAGTGAAATCCAGAAGGTGGAAGCCAAAGGTGTGCATGATATCATTGAAGAAATCAGAGAAGGGGGGTAGAGGCTGCAGAAAAAGTAGTCGACGAAGGATGGGTACCGATTCGGGCCGGCTTCGGCGAAAGCATCAGGGATGACGCGCGTGGCCGGATGCCCCATCGTCTCCCCACCCGTCTTGCACCCCCATAGGTGCTTGAAGTAGTCCCGGAGATGGAACGTGTCGACCGTCGAGGGGAAGTAGGCGGATTGCATCCGCCGCGCCACCAACTCGCTCTCCGGCAGCTCCTTCGCCCCGGCGTCCTTGGCCACTCCCTTGCCTCTACTGGTTTTGGGTGCCATGGCGGCTGCGAGAGGCAAAGGGGGAAGGACAACAAAGACGTGGCGGCAGCGAGCAAAGGCAAGAGCTAGAGAGGGAGGAAGAAGGGGACGGTGGTTCCGAGATTGGAGAAAGCACAGAGGGTAAATGAGCAGCACGCCTGCAGTTATTCCTTTTTATGGGGAAGGCGCGGGCCGCCTCTTTACCATTTACTGTGATGTGACGCATGCGTGCGGGAACCGTCCCACGCATGCCCCCCACGTCATGCACGACCCTCCACGACGCGCATTGCGGGTCGTGGGGAAGCACAAGCGAGCGAAAAAGTTAACGTGGTAAAAATCCGCCCCGCCTTCCCGCGCACCATTCTGGGCCTGGCCCAAGAACGTGTCGCGCTTATGTGTGGCCCAGGCCCGGGGCTCCAGTCGGTGTACAAAAGTAGGGGCTCTCCTTTTGACCCCTTTACATGTGCACGGACAGTCGGAGCCGCGCCCACGGCCACACTGAGCAGGGCAGGAAAGGGGAGCCGGGGCACAAGGCGATCAGAGCAACGCCAAGACCAGAGACTCCCCTGGCAGGACCCTTGCCGGGTGGCCTCCGTGGCCCCGGCAAGAGCCTTGCCGGGGCAACTTGCCCGACGCCAGCGGAGCGCGCCACCCTTGAGCCCAAGGGTTTCCAACAACCACCTTGGGACCGGGGCTCGGGAGGCACCTCCGTGGTGGCATGCAGATCTTCATCAAGATCATAAACACACGGGATCAGATGAGGACCAGAAGACGGCGATCCTCGGCGGGATCCTAGCCGAGGAAATCCACGAGACCCCCGGCAAGGCGGTTGCCGGGGATGACTACAATACCACGGCGAGACCCTTGCCGGGGCTCCGGCAAGGCTCTTGCCGAAGACACCTATGGGGCCACAGCCAGGCCCGCGTCTGCCAAGACTCCCGTTCCCATGCAGCTGCCAGCCCAACCAGCTGGGCAGGCACATGCGTGGCGACATGCAGCTTCCAGGCCAGCTCAACAAACACATGCGTGGTGTCCTGCAGATCTTCTTGAAGACCCTACCGCCACGCCATCTCAGCAACCCGCCAGCCTACATGGCACCGCATGCATCGTTGGCCTGGACGTGTGTTGGAGCAGAGCGGGGCGGCGACGGACGGGACGGGCCTCGTTCCCATCTCCAATAAAGCAACGGGACACCTATGGGGGCGCGTTTAATGCGTCTTGTCTTGTAATGACATGCGATAAGCTTGTGTACTGTAGACCTTTCCACCTCCTGTGTGCCACTATGGCAACCCCTTTTGCCTACAAAAGGAGGCCCGAGGCGACCAGGAGAAGGATTCAGATTTTTTTGGGCTACCCACGTACCGTAGCTAGCTCAAGAACACTCAAATACATACACCAAAGCAGGACTAGGATATTACGCATCCTCGCGGCCTGAACCTGGGTAAACAATCTTTGTGCTTCCTACCAGACCCGCTCTTTGCACAACCCCGCGCCCGCCAACCTTAGAAGGGGTCCCAGTGATCCCATAGGTGTCGTTCCCACCGACAACATGTTTCATAAAGATCCCATAATCTTTAAGAGTTTGGGTCATCCAAAGTAATTGAGCACCACATGAACCGGCAGCAATGTATTCCGCTTCGGTAGTGGATAAGGATACCGATTTTTGTTTCTTGGAGGACCAAGACACAAGAGATTTACCAAGAAATTGACAACTACCCGAAGTGGACTTTCTATCAACCTTGTCACCGGCATAGTCTGAGTCGGAATAGCCCACAAGATCAAAAGAAGACCTCTTAGGATACCAAATGCCAACATTTTGTGTATGTATTAAGTATCTCACTATCCTTTTCATAGCCTTAAGATGACATTCTTTGGGGGTCGCTTGATATAGTGCACACATGTACACACTTAGCATAATATCGGGACGGGAGGCACATAGATATAACAATGAACGAATCATAGATCGGTAAACCTTTTGGTCAACCGATTTGCCATCCTTGGTCAAGTCAAGAGGTCCACTAGTAGGCATGGGGCTTTCATACCTTTGCTTTCTTGCATGTTGAACTTCTTGAATAAGTCCTTGGTGTACTTTGTTTGAGAAACAAAGGTGCCTTCCTTAGTTTGCTTGATTTGCAAACCAAGAAAGAACTTGAGTTCACTCATCATGGACTTCTTCGACATTAGCTTCCCGAACTTTTCACTAAAATGAGGGCTAGTCGAACCAAATATGATATCATCAACATAAATTTGGCACACAAATAATTCACCATTAACCCTTTTAGTAAAAGAGTAGAATCTATCTTTCCAATCTCAAAGCCTTTTTCAATAAGGAACTTGGTCAAGCATTTATACCACGCTCTAGGAGCTTATTTAAGACCATAAAGAGCTTTGTGAAGTTTGTAAACATGATCAGGTTTCTTAGGATTGACAAAACAGGGAGGTTGTTTAACATAAACTTCCTCCTCTAGTTCACCATTTAGAAAGGCACTTTTAATGTCCATTTGGTACAAGGTGATATCATGGTGATTAACATAGGCAAGTAAGATGAGGATGGACTCAAGTCTAGCAACGGGGGCATATGTCTCACCGTAGTCCATACCTTCGACTTGAGTGTAGCCTTGGGCGATGAGACGTGCTTTGTTGCGAACGACTTGACCATCTTTGTCTTGCTTATTGCGAAACACCCATTTGGTACCAATGATGTTGTGGTTGTTCGGGCTTCTCGACCAATGTCCACACTTGGTTTCTCTCAAAGTTGTGTAGCTCTTCATGCATGGCATTTATCCAATCCAGATCTTCCAATTCTTCTTCAACCTTCATAGGTTCAATGCTAGAGATGAATGAATAATGTTCACAAAAATTAGCCAAACAAGTTTTAGAGCGAGTGATTCTCCTGGTTTGGATATCATTGAAGATTTGCTCGATGGGGTGGTCTCTTGAAACTCGTGCTCGAACTCGTGAGAGCTTTTGCTTGGGTCGGGGTGGAACATCTTGTTCATCATCTTGTTCTTCTTCTTGGCCTTATTCATTGTTGACGTTGTCATTCTCTTGTCGTGGTGGAGAAGGAGGTTGATGAGGTTCATCTTGGTGTACTTCCTCATTTTCTTCATCTTGGCGTGTGCCACTTGTGGATGCTTCCATGTCAACTCTTGGTTCACCTTGACGTGAGGTAGAAGCTTCCACTTGGACGGACGAGGTACTCTCCTTTACCTCCGTTGGACGAATCTTGCCGATAGATAAGTCTTGGATTGCTTCCGAAGGATCTCTATCTCCTACATCAATTGGCTAATGCTCTACTTGCGAGCCGTTAGATTCATCAAACTTCACATCTACCATCTCTTCAACCTTTCAGGTGAAATTGTTGTAGACACGGTAAGTGTGAGAGTTTGAGCCAACCAAGTAGGAAACCTTCATGAGACTTAGGAGCAAATTTAGAACGACGATGCTTATCAAGAATGTAACACTTTGATCCGAGTACTCGAAAGTATCCAACTTGGGGTTTGTTACCGGTGAGGAGCGCGTATGCCGTCTTGCCTAGTAGCTTGTGCAGATATAGGCGATTTGTTGCATGGCAAGCCGTCTCAACCGCTTCCACCCAAAAGTGATTTGGAGTCTTGTAGTCATCAAGCATTATTCTTGCCATCTCAATAAGAGTCCGGTTCTTCCTCTCAACAACTCCATTTTGTTGAGGTGTGTATGTGGCCGAGAACTCATGTGAGATACCTTCTTCGTCAAGAAAGATATCCACATTTGCGTTCTTGAACTCCGTTCCGTTATCGCTTCGAACCTTCTTGATCTTCACTTCAAATTGATTTTGGGCCTTCCTAGCGAAGTTCTTGAAGATCTTTTGGACCTGCGATTTATCATCAAGAAAGAACACCCACGTAAATCTTGAAAAATCAACAACTATGACTAGACCAAATGAGTTACCCCCGAGACTTTTGTAGGCATTGGGACCAACGAGATCCATATGAAGTAGCTCGAGCGGTCTTCTCGTGGTCATGATGTTCTCCACGGGGTGACTTCCTCCTACTTGTTTTCCTGCTTGACAAGCACTACACAATCTATCCTTGTCAAATATAACATCTTTCACTCCAAGGATATGATCACCTTTAATAAGCTTATCAAGATTTCGCATGCCCACATGACCAAATCTTCTATGCCACAACCAACCTTTAGAAGATTTAGCAATTAAGCAAGTTCTAGGTTGAGCCTTTTTAGTGAAATCAACAATGTAAAGATCACCTCTACGTATACCGATAAAGACCATTTTATGACTATCACTATGAAACACTTGGCAATCTACTTCAGTGAATAGGACATTGAAACCAAAGTCAGCAAGTCTAGATATGGAAAGTAGATTATAGCCAAGAGAGTCAACGAGCATAACATTTTGTATGGAGCTATCATGTGAGATGGCCACCTTACCAAGGCCAACCACCTTACCCTTTGAGTTATCATCGAAAGTGACGTACTTTCGAGGGCCGTCGTTTTCAGCAAGCTCACGGAACATATCCTTATCTCCGGTCATATGATTGGTACATCCACTATCAAGGACCCATTCCTTTCCTCCAGCCATGTAGCCGCGAAGATTAGCCATAAGGCCAAAGTGTCTCATAGACTCATCGAGATCAAAGTCACTATCATCATCCTCATCATAGTATCCATATTCAACATTGTCTTGTGATGGATCAATTCCTAGAGAAGGTAATTCATTAGAAGTATGACCGTAACAATGTTCATCTCTATGGATTCTAATGACTTCGGAAACGATATTGCTAATAATTCCAACATCTCCTTTGGCACGCATGAGATCACGAAGCTCAAACATGCAATCATCAAACTTAGGATCACTAGTACTCATCCTATTCAAGGCAATAGACTTATGGAGAATCTCATCTAGATTTTTCAAGGAATAATTTGGGAATCGTTCCTCAAGAAATCTCCATATGGTGTAAGCACAATCAAGAGCAGGTAAGCTAGCAATCAAATTTTTAGGCAATCCTCTAATGATAAGATTGATAGTTCTAAGATTGTGAATCATGTCAAGATCCTCATCGAGAGAGGGATGCAAAGGATCACTAGGGGGATGCAAGGACTAGTAATATACTTGTTCAAGTGATATTAATTGAAAATCTCAAGCGTCTCATTTTCCACTCATGAAAGTACTCTCCATCAAGAACAGGCACTCTACGTCTAAGGCTCCCCAACGTAGACTCATCCATCTTCCTCCAAAGTTGTTTAAACCAAAGAAATGGAGATCAAAGCTCTGATACCAATTGAAGGATCGAGAAGAGGTGTCTAGAGGGGGGTGAATAGGCTCTTAACAAAGAAAAGTTGCAGTTTTTATTTTCTTCAAGTTAAGGTAGAGTTTTAGCACAAGTTTAAACATTCACAATACATTCGAGCAAGCATGGCAAGAGTATATGAGCAGTGGAAAGTAAAGCATGCAAGTTGCAAGAATGTAAAGGGATGGGATTGGAGTGTGCAAACGCAATTGGAGACACGAACATTTTTTCCGTGGTTCCGATAGGTGGTGCTATCGTACATCCACGTTGATGGAGACTTCAACCCACGAAGGGTAACGGTTGCGCGAGTCCACGGAGGGCTCCACCCATGAAGGGTCCACGAAGAAGCAACCTTGTCTATCCCACCATGACCATCGCACACGAAGGACTTGACTCACTAGGGTAGATCTTCACGAAGTAGGCGATCTCCTTGCCTGTACAAACTCCTTGGTTCAACTCCACAATCTTGACGGAGGCTCCCAAGTGACACCTAAACAATCTAGGAGACACCACTCTCCAAAAGGTAATAGATGGTGTGTTGATGATGAACTCCTTGTTCTTGTGCTTCAAATGATAGTCTCCCCAACACTCAACTCTCTCTCACATATTTGGATTTGGTGGAAAGATGATTTGAGTGGAAAGCAAGTTGGAGAAGGCTAGAGATCAAGATTTATGTGGTTGGAATGGAATATCTTGACCTCAACACATGAGTAGGTGGTTCTCTCCCAGAAAATGTATGCTGGAAGTGTAGGCATGTTCTGATGGCTCTCCTCACGAATGAAGAGTGGTAGAGGGGTATATATAGCCTCCACACAAAATTTAAATGTTACACACAATTCACCAAACTCGGTGGGACCGAATCAGTAAACTCGGTCGGACCGATTCAGTTCATAATGTGACCGTTAGGCATTCGATGGGACCGATATGATCAACTCGGTGAGACCGATGTGCTAGGGTTAGGGTAAAACCTCATCTCGGTTTGACCGATTACACAAACTCGATGAGACCAATGTGCTAGGGTTAGGGTAAAACCTCATCTCGGTTTGACTGATTACACAAACTCGGTGAGACCGATTTTGGTAATGGGCTAACCAAAGAGTTGGTCAAGCAAACTTGGTGAGACCGATTACAAATCTCGGTAAGACCGATCTTTTTGCGACAGGAACCAGAGAGTTTGCAAGCTCATCTCGATGAGACCGGGATCCCATCGGTGAGACCGAATTGATTAGGGTTTCTGGCAGTGGCTATGTCAAGTGAACTCGGTGGCGCCGGATAGAATATTTCGATGGGGCCGAGTTTGACTTTTGGTTTGGGACATATGTGGATATGAGAAAGTGGTTGAGGGCTTTGGAGCATATCACTAAGCACTTTGAGCAAGCAAAGCCATTAAGCAACACCTCATCCCTTTTAATAGTATTGTGTTTCCTAAGGACTCAATGTGATCTTGGATCACTAAAATGAAGATGTAGAGTCTTGAGCTTTTGAGCTTGAGCCAATCCTTTTTCCTTAGCATCTTGAAGGGGTTCCACATCCTCTTGTCCACGCCACTCCATCTGTTGAACTTATCTGAAATATACTAGATGAAAATATTAGTCCAACAAGAGATATGTTGACACTAATTACCAAAACCACCCAGGGAGCACTTGTGCTTTCACAAAGGCCATCCGCGTATGCCGAGCACTTCACAGCCTCCACTCGGGGCAAGGCGTCGCCGAGCCGCTTGACCAGACCGAAGTAGCTGCTTGGAATGGGTCCGGCTGGCCATAGCCGGACTATAAGGTCCTTCATGGCCAAACCAGACATCCTATGCAGCTCCGCCAGCTGCATCATCTGGTTGTTTATCAGCGCTGGCCGCTCTGGCGCCAGGTACTGTGACCAGAGGAGCTTCTCCTTTGCGTTCCCTTCGTGGGCCCAGAAATACTGTGCGGCATCGGCAGCACTCCTCGGGAGATTCGCAAAGGCGTCTGGAGCACTCCATAGTCGATTTAGCAAAGCATATCTTCGACCGCCAAATATACTCTGTAAAAGAAAAGGCTTACCAGCCGCTATTTGTCCGGCCTGCTTGACCTACTCGCGGGCTGCCCGAGACTCGGTCCGCGCCTCCTTTGCCTCTTGAAGAGCCTTCGTGAGTTCGGCCGCCTGGGTCTTATTACTCTCCTCCAAGGCCTCACACTTGTTGGCGGCATCCTGGAGCACCTGCTGCACTTCGGTCACCCACTCCTCATACTTACGGCGGGTGACTTGCTCGGCCTCTAAATCCGCAGACGCTTTGTCAGCGGCCGCTTGGCTCACCCTCGCCTTCTCCTTGGCTTGGGAAAGGGCGCTCTTCAGGTCCTCGACCTCGGTCGCCCTATCTGCAAATATGATCAGCAACACAGGAGATTAGACTCTGCATTGACATATTCCTTTAAGTGTGTTAATAATTTTTTCCAAGCATCACTACAAAAAAAAGACACATCCATGACATTTTGGGCCAAACGAAATTTTTTTCTGTCATACTTATGACACTTATATGACCATAATTGTGACAAAACCCGGTATCATCATAGATGTGGTGGGGTCCTACTTCCATGACAAAAATCATGACAGAAAATGGGCTTTTCGTCCTGGGCGGGCTGGAGACGCAGCTACATGAAATTCTTTGGGCCGTCCATGACGGAAAAAAATGTGGTAGGAGCGAGGGCGAGGAAAATGTCGGGGAATTCCCGGTTACGGTGGGTGGTCGGGGGCCGAGCGATGCGCATTTCTCTCATACGTACGCGCATGTGTGCGAGGCGTTGGGCTCTAACTGAACCCGAGCGAGGCGTTGAGCTCTAACTGAACCCGAGCGATTGCACTGCAGGCTACGCGTTACTGAACCCGAGCGATCGATCGA
The DNA here is from genome assembly GCF_002575655.3 of Aegilops tauschii subsp. strangulata. NCBI lineage: Eukaryota > Viridiplantae > Streptophyta > Magnoliopsida > Poales > Poaceae > Aegilops > Aegilops tauschii. The sequence goes on from NC_053041.3 coordinate 223,310,958, forward strand.
TCCCTTGCTGTTAACTGAACCCGAGTGATTCCTTCGCTACTGCTGCTAACTGAAGCCGATCGAACACTGCTGCCTCCTTCCCTGGATGAACAGTGAGCGTTGTTGAGGGGGTTTGGATGAACAGTTCCCGATGGGGGGTTGGATGAACATGACCCCGTGGTAGTAGAGGCCATTGCCGCTGGATGAACAGTACCTCGATCGATCGAGCCGGTGGATGAACAGGACCCCGTGGAGGGCTGGATGAATAGGACCCCGTGGAGGGCTGGTTGAACAATAGCCGGTGGAGGGCTGTTTGAACAGTAGCCGGTGGAGGGCTAGATGAACAGTAGCCCGTGGAGGGGTGGTTGAACAAGACCCCGTGGAGAGGCCTGGTTGAATAGTAGGCAGTGGAGGCTGGATGAACAGGATCCCGTGGATGAACAGTCGCAGGTGGAGGCTGGAGGAGGTCGACGGTGGATGAACAGTAGCCCGTGGAGGCAGTCGACGGTGGAGATGAACAGTATCCCGTGGAGCCCCGTTTTGCGGTACGCCACACCCCTCCCGATGAACAGGACCCTCGTTTCGACCGTAGCGCTCCAACACAAGTCCGTTTCCTTCGTTTTGCAGTACGCCACACCCCCCCGATCACCAGGACCCCGTTTCAACTGTAGGAGGTCCGTTTCCTCCGTTTTGCGGTACGCCAGACCCCTCTCGATGAACAGGATCCTGTTTCCACCGTGGCCGGTCGAACACAAGGCCGTTTCCTCCGTTCTGCGGTATGCCAGGCCTCATTTCCATCGCCTGTTCCGTCCAAGCCGGTTGGCTCCCGATGAACAGCACGCGTTCCGTTGCCTCCCGATGAACACGACGCATTCCGTTGCCTCCCCATGAACATGAGGACGACGCAGTTTCTCCATTTTGATCCAGCCACAGCCATGTACACGAGCCCTGGCCGTACGTATGCGCGAGTAGGCGTTCGAGACCCCGCCCGTATGTACGTACGTGGCCGTATTTACTTTCTTGCAACATGGCCGATGTACGTACATGTACATGCTACGTGCGCGCCTCTACTACGACAAGTGCCCTTCCTTACACGGCCACGGTTCATCGCTGCAGCCTACAGGCAGACCGATCGTATGTACGTACACGTTCGCGACCAGAATAACAACGCTACGTACGCTTTGACCAGGTGGGTCCCGACTATCAGGACTTCCTTGCGTGCGAAGATGTAGCTGGTGGGTCCCAGCAGTCAGGGGGAAACATTTTTTTCATGAAATACGGTGGCCCGTCCGGTGGGTCCCTGCTGTCAGGTGGAGGAATAATTATTTTGTGTGTAATAAGGAGGCACTTCCTTGCTACGGCCGTGGACCCAGCTGTCAGCCTCTCCATGTACAGTACTCTTTCGATGGAAGTCGTTCCTTGACCACGTTGACCACGCCGCGCCGAGAGCACCTGTCGGATTTTGGGTTCCGGCAAAACCCTTGAGGTTTGAACACTGGGGTGCGCACGAAGATTTCCCCCTACCTAATCACGCCCTCAGCCTCATCGCGATCTCAAAGCTTAGCTCGACGAACTTGCAACACAAGAGACACGAGATTTATACTGGTTCGGGCCACCGTTGTGGTGTAATACCCTACTCCAGTGTAGTGTGGTGGATTGCCTCGTGGGCTGAGGATGAACAGTACAAGGGGAAGACAGCCTCCTGAGGAGAGGTGTTCTTGTGCTTGGCGAACTTGTGTGGGTCACGATAGATCTAGCCCAAGCTGAGATCGAGACGAGTTGCCTCCTACTGTGGTGGCTAGTCCTATTTATAGAGGCCCTGGTCCTCTTCCCAAATATTGAGCGGGAAGGGATGCCACAACGAACAGTTTGAAGGGAGACAGCTAGTACAAGCTATCCTGACTAAAGGTGGTCTTCGCCTGCCAAAGGCTCTGGTGGTGACGCCGTCTTGGGCTCCACGGTGACCTCCATCCTGCCGTCGTGTTGGTCTTGGTCTCATTGCACCAATAGGAAAACCTTTGCATGTTGCCTCGGTACTCATCGTCTGTGCTTGCCTCCTTAGCACCAAAGAGGAAGCGAGGACTTTGTGCGCGTTGGTGCCCGCCTGGTCTTGGTCGTCATGGCTTACATCATTGGAACCTCATGAGGTTCGTCTTGCCTTGATCTCTCCGCCCCTCGCGAGCCAGCCTGATGAGGCCGCTCCCGAGGAGGTCTTGTGTCATCCTCCTCGCGAGGCTTGGCCCCTCGCGAGGGTCTTGGGCGTTTGCTAGTGAAGACGGGCCGTACTGGGCCGTGAGTGGAGCCACACCGCGGGCCGCAGGCAGGCAAGTCTGGGGACCCCCGTTCCCACAACGCCGGCAGTAGCCCCCGGGCCCAAGGCGCGCTTGGACTTGGCTTCGAGGCGAAGCCAAAGGGCAAGTGCGGCGCGCCACGGGCCCCAACAGTCTGCGGCCTTGGTCGACGCGTGGCGATTGATTGGATGTGGGCGTCCCCGCTTCCCCACGCCGCCTTGAAATCCGCCTGGCTAGGCGGCCACGGCATCCTACACAGTTATTTCCCCATTGCTGGCTACGCACTCCCCAACTTCTTCGCTTCCTTGTACCTCTGCTTCCTCTTCCAATCCGACTCGAGCTCAGCCTTCTCTACCGCCATGGCGCCAAACCGGACGGAGAAGGGGAAGAAGCCCATGTCCTCAGCCAGCCCGCCTCCGGTCGTCGAGCCCGCCATTGGCCGATCGCGGGTGCTCAACCAGGAGGCCATGGATAAGGTCCGCCCTGCGCTGGCTACCAGCTTCAACGAATGGGGAGGGATAGTGGCCTGGCCTGCGTCCTGAGCCTCCATCGACAGGACGGCCACCGAGGTCCAGTTCTTCATCGACGCCCTGTGGGCTGGCCTGGTTCCTCCCTTCTCCGCCTTCTTCGATGCCGTGCTTTACCATTACCAGATCCATATGCTGCACCTTGATCCCCAATCTATCGCTGTCGGCGTTCTGGGAACGGGGGTCCCCAGACTTGCCTGCCTGCGACCCACGGCGTGGCTCTGTTAGCAGGCCCGTACGACCCATCCACACCAACAAGGCATTCAAGACCCTCGCGAGGGGCCAAGCCTCGCGAGGTGGACGACACAAGACCTCCTCAGGAGCGGCCTGACCGGGCTGGCTCACGAGGGGCGGAGAGATCAAGGGAAGGCAAACCTCACGAGGTTCTCGTGACGTGAGCCATGACGACCGAGACCAGGCGGGCGCCAGCGCGCGCAGTGTCCTAGTTTTCTCTTTGGTGCTAAGGAGGCAAGCGCAGGCATGGAGTACCGAGGCGTCAAGCAAAGGTTTCCATATGAGTGCAACGAGACCAAGACCAGCAGGACAGCAAGACGGAGGTCACGATGGAGCCCAAGACGGAGTCACCACTAGAGCCTTTGCAGGCGAAGACTGCTTTTGTCAGGATAAGCTGTACTAGCTGTCCCCTTTCAAATTGCCGTTGTTGGCTCCCTTCCCGCTCAATATTTGGGGAGAGGACCAGGGCCTCTATAAATAGGACTAGCCACCACAATAGGAGGCATCTCATCTTGAGTAATCCTCACCCACACCAGTTCACCAAGCACAAGAACACCTCAACCTCAGGAGGCTGTTCTTCCCCTTATACTGTTCATCCTCAGCCCAAGAGGCAATCCACCACCACCACACTGGAGTAGGGTATTACACCACAACGGTGGCCCGAACCAGTATAAATCTTGTGTTCTTTGTGTTGCGAGTTCGTCGAGTTAGTCCGTGAGATCTTAGTAAAGCTAGGAGATGGATCGGTAGGGGGAGATCTTCGTCCGCACCCTAGTATTTGAACCTTGAGGGTTTTGCCGGAACCCGTGATCCGACATTTGGCGCGCCAGGTAGGGGTGCGCTGAGGCTTCCCTTCCATTGCTCCGTGTCCCGTTGCTTCATCATCTCCATGGTGGACGCGCGCCGTGCTCGCGCTGAGCGCCGGGCGGCCCTCGCCACCCGCGTTGCTCAGGCAGCTCCCGTCGGCGGGCCACCCCATCGTTCTCCGTCGCCTGCCGCCAATGCCGCCACCGTCCCGGTGGGGAATGAGCAGCAAGCATCCTTGTTGCACCCCTCGGTGCGGCAGGACGGCCGCACCGCCACTCCGTCGCTATCTCCTGCTGGTTCGTCGTCTCACGCTCGCCGCGCTCCCATGGACGCACGGGCCGCACTCCTCATGGTGCACGAGCTCCTGCGCTACCGCCCAGTCGACGACATCTACGAGGACTGGCTCGACCGCATCGCCGAGCTTGTCAGCGCCGCAGGGGGCTCCCCTGCGCCGTCCCTCTCGCTGCCCCGCCCTCCGCCAGCCACAGGAGACGTAGCTCATGGAGCACCTCCACCGCCTCTGCACCAAGATGGCGTCCTGGCCCCAAGGCGCGCGGCTCCACGGCGCGACCCACCGTGTCCGGCGCCCGCGCGTGAAGAAAGAAGCTGTCAAGAAGTCCCTTGACCGCAAGAGAACGCTACACCACTCCCCGCACCTCCACGTCCGGATCGCTTGCCGCGGCAGGGCCCCGCGCCGCTTGCCGTGGCAGTGCGCGGGCGCCAAGACCAAGCTCCGCCTCCAAGACGGGCCCCGGTGACTACGGCCGGCTGCCGCGTCTTCACCCCCGAGATGCGTAGCGTCGCCTGGCCGGGCAAGTTCAAGCCGGATCTACCTCCTCGCTATGACGGCACCCACGACCCTGCGGAGTTCCTGTAGGTCTACGAGCTGAGCATCGAGGCGGCCAACGGCGATGACAAAGTCATGGAGAACTGGTTCCCCATGGCGCTCAAAGACGACGCTCGTTCGTGGCTCCTGAACTTGCCTCCAGGCTCGATCTCCTCCTGGGACGAGATGCGCAACCGCTTCGTCGCCAACTTCCAGGGCACTCACGACCGCCCCCCGGCCGCGGGTGACCTGCGCCGAGTCAAGCAACAACCAGGAGAAACCCTCCAGAAGTACATCCCAGCGCTTCAACAACGTTCGCCTCAAGATCCCCAAGGTGACGGACGAGGCCATCATCTCCACGTTCTCTGATGGAGTCCGCGACGTCAAGATGAAGCAGGAGCTCGCCATCCACGAGGACCTGTGCACGTCTCTGGAGCTGTTCAACCTGGCGACCAAGTGCGCAAGAGCTGAGGAGGGGCGCCTCTCCCTCCTCGAGCTCCCGGCTGTGGACCCAGAGGAGAAGAAAGCCAAGGCCAAAAAGTGAAGCGCAAGGGAGAAGCCGTGCTCGCGGCGGAACCGGACACCAAGCGCGGCAGAGACCAGCCCGAGTCATCCAAGAGCAGCCGACCATTCTGCGCCTTCCACAACCTGCATAGCCACAACACCAGCGACTGTCAAGAGCTCAGAGCCATTCGAGAAGGATGATTCGGTCGACGCCCCGAGCGCAATGACCGGGGCTACGGCCGAGGAGGAGGACGTGGTGGCGGATGCTGGGACGACCGTGACCCACGCCAGGAGTGGCGCGATCGGCCTCGTGAGGACCGCTGGTAGAATCAGCCTCGCGAGGGCGCCTGGAGGGACCAGCCTCGCGAGGATCGTCCTCAGGGCAACGTCGGTCTTCCTCCACTACCTCCACCACCAAGAAGGAACGACGACCACCATCAAGACGAGGGGCTGGGGGCTTCCAGGAGCCGTGAGCAATCGCCTGCATCCTGGGCGGAGCTCAGGCCCCAGCCTCACAGAGTATCTTCAAACAATTTGCTCGTGAAGTGAATGTGGTCCTCCCCAATCTTGAAGCCACACGCCCGCTCAGGTGGTCCAAGTGCGCCATCACCTTCAGTTCGACAGATCAGCTCAAGTGTGCGGCCAGTACTGGTGTTCTCCCCATGCTCTGTTCACCAGTCATCAGCAATGCGCAAGTCACCAAGACCCTCATCGACGGTGGCGCGGGGCTTAACATCTTGTCTGTCGACATGTTCGACAACCTTCAAGTGCCCTACGACCAGCTTCAGCCCGCCAAGCCTTTCTCAGGAATGACCGACGGTTCCACCACACCGAGAGGGCAGGTCCGCCTCCCTGTCACCTTCAGGGAACGCAACAATTACCGCACCGAGCTCATCGACTTCGACGTCGCCTACATCCGCCTGCCATATAATGCCATCCTCGGGTATCCAGCCCTGGCCAAGTTCATGGCGGTGACCCACCACGGCTACAATGTCCACAAGATGCCGGGAAGCGGCGGAATCATCACGGTCCCATGCGAAGAAAGAGATGTGGTGTGCTCCCTCGAGCGCGCCTTCCAAGCTGCAGCAATCGACGACCCCGACAGCAAGGGCGAGCGCCCTCCTGAGGTCACCCCTAAGAAGAAGAAGCAGCTGCTCCGCGTAGGACCTCAGGAGGGTGGTGTCGCGAGTGGTACCTCGTCAGGATCAGTGCCCGCGCCTGGGGCGCCTCCCTCCATCACATAGGAAAGCGCGCCCGGCGCCCTTCTCGGGCAGGGCTCGGGGGCTCTCTTCTGGAGGGCCTCAGACCTTGCCAACATCACGAGGGAGGCGCTTGGGCACCACTTGGAGGCATGTTTCACGGCACGTTTCCCTCAGGAGAACACAGGGCGAGGAGCGCCCACCGCTCAAGAGTTCATCACCGAGACCACACAAGAACTGCAAGACGCAAGGGCCACGCGCGGCGGCCGCTGCTCACCAGGCAAAGCTCCCCATCTAGGCGAGGATGCGGGGCTGCGCGTCTGCATCGACGTCCCAGGGCTCAACAGGGCCGCATCTCAGGAGCTCTTCTGCCTTCGCGCGTGGGATGCTGCGAGGGCCCACCGCACAGCTACGTTCGCATGCCTTTAGGCCTGCCGAGCATGGTGTCCGCCTATCAGCACAACCTGCAGCGTGCCCTGGCGACTCAGGAGGCCAGGCACCACGCCATCCTAACGGAAATGGAGACAGTCCTCAAGGAAACGCCTGGGTCCCCAGAGCCTCCCGAGGCTCAGGGCCCCGGTGGCTCGTGAAGAGCGACCACTTCGCCGTGTACCTCCGACTGCTCCAACATCCCTTCATCAATAGAACCAGGTGACATTTTCCAAGTTCATTTAGCTGGGAGCGCCCTCATGGCTGCATCATTCCCAGGCCACGTGGGTCCGTCCCTGTGGCATGTATCCCTTTTCATGTCTTTTAGCTTACCTTGCTGGGGCCACCCCTCAGGCTGCATCATCCCCAAGGCGCTCGGGTCGGACTCGGTGACATGTATCTTCCCTGCATTTTACCTAAGCCAGTATGCTTTCCATGCTTAATCTACCTATGATTATTACCTGCTCGATCGTCACCCACCATGGGAGCCGCGTGCCAGCCGTCCTTCTTTAGGATCCTTCGCGTGAGTAGGTTAAGCATGGCGTCTGTGCTCGGGCCCGTCCCTGCAGCGTCAGTAAATCCAACGGCTGAGCTCTGTCTGGCGGGCCGGCCCAGTTCATGTCACCTCCTGGGGCCGTTGGTGCTTGTCCTTCTCACGCGATAACCTCAGGAGATTCGTTCGGCGCAGGTTGTCTGACCACCTCGCAGGACCAGCGCAGCGAACAAAAACCAAGACCAGGCACAACCCGCCTTGAGGTAGGGCCTCATGAGTCCCACGCTGGCTCACGAGTGCCCAGATACACCTCGTCTAGCCCTGTCGTGCAAGCAACATGTCAGGGCAGGGCTGTACACGCCCCGGGGGCTCTCCGCAGTAGGGAGTCCCCTCCCACGCACCAGTGGAAGCACCATGCTCCGCGCTGGCCGTCGACACTGCTGAGGAGCGGCTATGCCCATGCACAAGCGGAAGCACTATGCTCCGCGCTGGTGATAAACAACTGAGGGCGGCCTCACGACCGCACCAACCTCAGGGAGCCCCAGAGCTCAATGTCCGGCCTCACCGCAACACCCTCCCCTCGGGAGAGTCGCGCGAGGGGGCTGGGCATGGGGGCTGCGCTCGGGTCACGCCCAAGCGTACGCCACCCAGCCAGGTCCCCCGGACCTGGTCGTCGCGCGCCCCTCCCTAGCCGAGCCTCGGCGAGGGCAAAGGTATGAAGGTTGTTTGCACGTCAAGTGGGACTCCTGAGCATCGCGACTCGGGAGCCTAACTGGCCACGTAGCCCCTCACTCCTTGGGTCATCCTGGTCTCCGGTCGGCCCAGCGGCGGTTGAGGTATGCGCGGGGCCGGGCTCTGCCGATGTAGAACACCAAACCTATCCCCACGTCTCCTTCCTATAAGCTGTTTGCGTGTCAAGGGGGACTCCTGAGCATCGCGACTCAGGAGCCTAACTAGTCATGTAGCCCCTCACTCCTTGGGTCCCTCCTGGTCTCCGGTCGGCTCAACGGCGGCTGAGGTATGCGCGGGGCCGGGCTCTGCCGACGCAGAACGCAAAGCAAATAGGAAGAAAAATCACAAAATCTCAAAGTAAATATTACAAGACATATTGTTCTCACAATATCAAACGCAAGTTTAACGCCTCCATGAGGCACGATGCATGCTGCAGGAATAAAACAGGAAAGGAGCCGTAGGTAATCCCTGGACACCATCGACGCTCGCGAGAGGCACTCCTCCCTTGATGGCGCCGCCGTCGTCTTGGCCACTGGCCGGAGCTGCAGGAATGGCGGCGCCTTCGGTCGAAGGCGTGGAAGTGAAGCCATGGAAACTCTTCAGCAGGACCTCCTCAAGCGCGGCAACCAGGTAGGGAAGTAGCCGAGCGGGGCCTTCCTCATCGGTGGTCAGCAGCCTCTCCAAGCCCCTTTCATAGAGTCACTTTAGAGCCTCGCGGGACCTCTTCTCGAGAAGCGCGAAGGCCGCGCGGTCCTCAGTCAGGACCTTCGCCTTGGCGTCAAGATCGGCTTTCCTCGCCTCCACCTTCCGCTCCAGCTCCTCCAGCCTGCTGCGTTCAGTGGCCTGCGTCTTCGCCAACTCCCCCAGCTCGGCGTCGCAGTTCTTGATGGCGTCCTCCCGGGCCTTCATCTCCTCCTCCTTCACCCGGCGGCCATGAGCTTCCTCTGCGTACTCAGCGCGCAGACCCTTCAGCTCATCCTCCAGCGCCCGGTAGCGGTCGTGGGCGACCTCGGCATCCTTCAGCGCCGCCTCGGGATCGGCCGCAGATTGTGTGGCGGCTCGCTTCTCCTTCTCGGAAGCCGTCGCGGCTTGGTTCAGCGTCGCTCGGACCGCCGTGTCAGACTGAAGCGAGCCGGAGGCCAGCTCCAGGCGCCCGGCTACCAGGCGCGGATCCGTGCCCAGGAGATCTTCCCGCAGCTAGGTCATCTCTGAAAGGGCACGCTCCAAGACAGCAGAAGAAGCAGAAGAACCTGGGAGCAATGGCATGGCAGTAGAAGGAGGCGACGCCGTCACCAAGGCCTGGGAGACCAAGGGCTCCTGAGCCTTTGGAACCTCGGCAGCCGAGCCGGACATCGGCACTTCCGGAGCCAGCGGGACCTCGGGGGCTGACTCCTCGTGATGACGCTCCTCCTGGTCTCGCGAGGGCGACGGAGCCAGGGAGGTGCGAGTGTTGTCGCCCCCTTTCTTCGCGGAGGGGGGCGCGGCCGCTGCATCCTCCTTCCTCTTCTTCGCCGAAGGCAGTGGCCTAGACAACCAAGGACGAACGTCAGGAAGCAGCAGCATAAGCAAGGACAAGGCAAAGCTCGAGCACTTACTGGTCCACCGCGGCGTAGTCCACCCTCCGCTTGGTGAGCTTGAAGCCCGAGAGCCTCGAGGCTTGAGGTGCGGGCGTGCTGGCTCCAGGAGCAGAAAATGGCGCAGCAGAGGGACCGGAAGCAGCTTCAGACGGCGCCAAGGCGGGGGTGCCATCTCGAGAGACCAGCGACGATCTGCCCCTTGTCGGGATGACGGGCAGCTCCCCCTCCTCCTGGCGGGTGTCAGCCTCGGCGTCATCTGGCAGGGCGTGGAGGATGTCAGCTTTGCTCAAGGGGGAGGTTCCCCCATCCCTTCGGGGTTCACCTCCAAGTCTTCCTCCTCCCCCTCTTCCTCCCCACGGGACTCGTCAGAAGGCAGCTCCACCGGCTTCGGCGCCGCAGGGGCCCCGGTAGGTGCCAGCGACACCAGTCCGCGACCGTTGAAAGTCGGCCTAGAAGCCACGACCTGCTCCTAGTCCTTGCGACGGAATAGGGGAACGAAGGCGCTCGGCGGATACTCATGGTTGTCCCCGACCAAGAGGCGCAAAACCGCGGACATCTCATTGTCGGGAAAGGCCTCCGGGCTCAGGCGAATCTTGTCCTCTTCATCTCCAAGCCTCCACAAGGGGCGCGCACGCGCCTGAAGTGGAGCAACGCGCAGCGTCAAGAATTCCCTCAGAAGCATGGCCCCTGTCACTTTGGCCGCCCTCGCGTTGACCGGCTTCAAGTCGGCCTTCATCTGCTCCAACACCGACGACGCCCGCTCGTCAGTAAGCTTCGCACAAGACCACCCCTTGTCGGACTGGGGCATCTTCGTCTGCAGCGCCAAGCGCGGATGGACGCACTAGGCGCCCATCATGACCCATTTGGCCCTGAGATTGTCGGCCTCCTTCCCGGTGTTCGAGATCGAGTTGGCCTTGCCGGACGCGATGAAATTGGCGCACCCGGAGATATGACCATCGCTGACGCGGAGGAACAAGAGGTGGCGAAGCAGAGCCACGGATGGCATCACACCCAGATACGCCTCGCAATAGTAGGCGAAGATGGACAAGAGAAGGATGGAGTTGGGATGAAGGTGCAGCGCGTGCAGCCCGTAGTGGCCAAGGACCTCATAGAAGAAGTCAGAAAAGGGGGGAACCAGTCCCGCGGCGATGCTACTCGTGAAGAAGGGGAAAAATGTACTCCCCTCAGGCTCCAGCGTGTCGGAGGCAACCCGGAGCTCCGTCTTCCCCCTTTTGTTGCTCTCCCCCGCCGTCAGCAAGCGTGTGGCGGCGAGGCTCTTCTCCGAGACATTGGGCGCGTCAAGAGCTGGTTCGTACCAAGCCGGCGACGAGGAGGGCTTGACCTTGCGCGGCGCCATTGGTCGCTGATGCGGTGGAGGATGGAAGCAGATCTGGGATTTCGAAGGGAGGGCGCAAGAAGGGGGATCCGAGCAAGGCAAAGGGAAGCAGTGAAGACAAGCGCTGTCCACGCCAGCCTTTTTGCTAGGCCGGGCAGTTGCCGAGGCAGCATGGGGAAGTGGAGACGCCCACGTCCAATCAACCGCCACGCGTCGACCAAGGCCGCAGGCTATTGGGGCCCGCGATGCTCCGCACTTGAGCTTTGGCTTCGCCTTGAAGCCAAGCCCGAGCGCGCCTTGGGCCCGGGGGCTACTGTCAGCGTTCTGGGAACGGGGGTCCACAGACTTGCCTGACTGCGGCCCACGGCGTGGCTCTAATAGCAGGCCCGTACGACCCATCTTCACCAACAAGGCATTCAAGACCCTCGCGAGGGGCCAAGCCTCGCGAGGCGGACGACACAAGACCTCCTCAGGAGCGGCCTAACCAGGTGCACATTCGTGCGCAACAACAACTTATCAATGTTTTCAGAGACAGTGTAGCAAAGCAGCAGGAACTTGCCCACATGCTTATGGGCGTCATCCGCGCTGAGGTTGCAGATTGTGATGTTGTAGATCGTTAGGTTCTGTTCATTTGTTTGCACTGGCATCAATCTGTGATTGCCCAGTGGATGTAATTTCCTGTAATATATGTTGGATGTGCAACGTTTTTCCCAGTATGCCGTACCTTTGCTTGATCGGTTTTGGTCCTGTGCATAATTGCTCGTCGTAATGGGCTCAAATTATCTAATTGGGCCTAAAGACATGTACGAACTTTAGTGGGCCCATTAAGTTAATGGGCCGTTACCAAGCCGAAAGTTAATGGTCGACCCTCTTACCTCCCGGGTCGTTAACAGGCCGACATCAAAGCGGGCAACAGGTGGGCCCATTTGATTTTACGGGCCATTAACAGGCCGTTACTAAGGTCGGGCTACATATGGCCCAACTATACTGTGGGCCTTTAGCAGGACAAAAGAGACAGTGGGCTCGTACTGGACCATGAAGAGCATGGGCCGCTAAGAGGCCGAAAGTCAGGTCGTACTATAAATGGCCCAACTTTGTTGTGGGCCTTTAGCAGGCCGAAAGAGAAACCGGGATGGTATTGGACCATGAAGAGCATGGGCCGTTAAAAGGCCAAAACTCAGGTCCGACTACAAATGGCCCAAATCATTTATGGACCGTCAACAGGCTGAAAGACACAGTGGGTCCGGAATTGGCCCAACACTTAAATGGGTTGCTAAAAGGTCAAAGCTAAGGTCCAATTACAAATGGCCCAACACATTTATGGGCCATCAACAGGCTGAAAAACACACCGGGCTGGAAATTGGCCCAACACTTAAATGGGTCGCTAAAAGGCCGAAAGATGTACATCCTGAAAATTGGCCCATCCCTTGAATGGGCCGTTAACAGGCCGAAATCACATCGGGCCGATATCGAGCCCAAATATATAGTGGGCTGTTAACGGGCTCGAACTAACGATGGGCTGCAATGGTGTCAAATCTTTAACGGGCCGTTGACGGGCCGAATTGGCACATCTCGTATGGGCCGTGGGCTAAAATGGACCTGACACAAGTAGGCCTTATATGGGCCGGCCTGCTAATTTTTACTGGGCCGACCTTTTTCACCGGAATGGGCCACTGTTGGGCCGTGCCACGTGTTGACCTATCATAGGCGCCTCCTATCCAATGAATGGATGACATCTGTCCCAACGGTTATCCAACACGTGTTTCCTCCGGCCAACAAGCATTTTACACGTGGAAAATCCTCATTGGTCCGGGATGTTAGCGGGTTATCGGATCCAAAATCGGACCCGATAGCTTAACGGCGTTCCGTTACGGTGGATGCCACGTGCCGGTCACCCTTGACAAAAGCACTTCCATGACGCGTGATTTATCATCATGGAAGTGGACACTTCCGTGATGATAATTTTGGTAATGCCATGGAACACGTCTACGACATCACAGGTATGACTATCTTGATTCTGTCATAAAATTGTCATGGATGTACATGCATGACAGAAAACGTGACCTACTATGACAAACATGTATCATCATGGAAGTGTCTTTTTTTGTAGTGCATACCTTGCGATTCCTCAAATCGCTTGTTGGTGCGGATGAGTTCTTCATCGGCCCGCTCCAACTTCCGCTTAAGTTCGGACACTATGGTGGCCTGGGCGGTTGCCGCTAACAGTGAAGCATGTTTATCAACATAGACATGTATCTTATCTCCTGCGAATAAATATTTGATCCTCTGTTCGACCCGTCTTTGCAAAAGCCGAACAGAGTCTCTGGGGCTACTACCTATACACAGGCATATTTTTCGTATATACAAAACAGCTAAGAATACTATATCACATACCTTGAAGCCTGTTAATAGGCTGGTGAAGGCTTCGTTCAGTCCGCTTTTGGCAGACTGAACCTTCTCAAGCACCGTACCCATCAGGGTACGGTGCTACTCCACGACGGAAGCACGTCGAAGTGCTTCCCTCAAAATGTCTGGCGCCTCCGGATTGATGGAGGTCGCCGGTGGAGTTGGCACTCCCCCTCCTTTAAAGGGGGTAGCTCGCTCGACTCTAGAGTCGTATGGGTCTCCGGAGTGGTATTCGGCTGGGGACCGGACTGGTCCGGGCCCCCGTCATGAGTCTCCATGGGGGTTGTACCCCCCATGTTCTCGGCAGCCGAGGCATTACCCTTTGGCGCCGTCTTGGCAGCCTTCCGCACTTCTCCTTGGCCGGAGAAGTCCTTTGGGATAACACCTCGGTGTCATCTGCGACATGTGGTGGAGAAGCTCATGGAGGCGTCTCGCTCTCCACCATCTTCGGCGCCAGAGAATTCCCCGAAGATGATGATTGTTGGGGGAGATCTCGTGCCGGACTGCAGCATGAAACTTAAAGGTGTTAAAACTGCAATCATGAATGCTGAATATGTATACGATATTTTTGGGCACTTACGATGCGGCCAGGTGCTTCGACCTGGGGCGCCACTCGGGGATGGCTTCGGCGTCCGAGTTTGAATCGTCGGAAAGGGAGATCTTCCCCTTCTTGGATGCCTCCGCCTCTAGGTCCACGGAAGCCGCCCTTTTCTTCTCCCCCCTTAAGGGGAGAATTTCTCTCCTCCTCTTCCTCTTCATCTTCATCTCCCTTGTGGGAGGAGAGAGCTTCGGTATCTCCGGACGCAGCGTCTGAAGTACCTTTATGGCGAAGGCCACTTTTGGCCTCCTTGCCCTTCTTCTTGGCCTTCTTCTCCGGCGCCTGGTACGGCGCCGAGACCAGCATCCTCGTTAGAAGAGGAATGGCTGGGTCTTCGGGCAGCGGAGCCGGACATCGGATCTGCTCCGCCTTCTTTGTCCATCCCTGAGGGAAGAATGGAAGGCTCAGCATACCCCTTGGATTTACAAGTTGAAGTTATGTTCAGAAATCAAAAAATTTACTGGAGTGGCCGGATGAGCGCAGTCAAGGCCGAAGTGGGGGGAATGCGGGGGAGCACCTCGCACACGACGATGAACGCTGAAATGTGGAGAAAGGATTTGGGGCTAGATCGTGGAAATCTAGCCCATAATAGAACATGAGGCCGTGGACAAAAGGGTGGAGGGGAAACCCTAGTCCGCGGAGAAAGTGGGGGATGAACACTACCCTCTCGTTGAGCTCCGGAGTAGGGATGATATGCTTTTTGGCAGGGAGCTGATGCGCTATGTTCGCGGCCAAGTACCTCGCTTCCTGGAGTTCCTTGATGTTCCTCTCCGTAATGGAGGAAGCCATCCACTTGCCCTGTGAGCCGGATCCGGACATGGCTGGAGTGTTTGGTGGCAACGGAAAAGATCGAAACTTGGGCGCTGGAGCTTGAGATGGAAGGGTTGAGGAAGAATAAGGCGTGAGGTAAAAAGATGGGTCCTTATCCTCTTATAAGGGCAGTGAATATCAAGCGCCCCCTCACAAGCCTTAAAACTCGCCTATTCCCGAGGGGTCATGCGAACGGCACGGTTGGATTACCCAAACCCGTATTGAAGAGAATCCCACAATAAGGGGACACGATCTCTGCTTCGACGAGACGTTGGAGGCCGCGCCTCGAAATGCGAAGTGGGAGACCAAAAAACGGTTCAAAATAATAATAAGGCCAGACATGACGTCTTGCCGAAAAAGCTGTCAGTGGACATGACTTATTTTGGATAAAGTAGCTTGTCCCTGTGGTTGGGGGTTGTAACTATTATACAGAGCCGGATTCGGTTCTGTTGTTCGGGAGACTGCTTTGGTATATTCACAGGAGGAACCCGCCTGGCAATGTCGAAGACAATTTGTGCGCCGGACACATTGTCATTGAAGCCTGGTTCAGGGGCTACTGAGGGAGTCCTGGATTATGGGGTCCCCGGCGTCCGGGCTATGTGACATGTGCTGGACTGATGGTCCATGAAGATACAAGATAGAAGGCCTTCCCTCGTGTCCGGATGGGACTCTCCTTTGCGTGGATGGCAAGCTTGGCCTCCGTATGTGTAGTTTCCTTTCTCTGTAAACCGACTTTGTATAACCCTGATAACCCACAAGTATAGGGGATCGATTGTAGCCTCTTTCGATAAGTAAGAGTGTCGAACCCAACGAGGAGCTAAAGGTAGAACAAATATTCCCTCAAGTTCTATCGACCACTGATACAACTCTACGCATGCTTGACGTTCGCTTTACCTAGAACAAGTATGAAACTGGAAGTACTTTGTAGGTGTTGTTGGGTAGGTTTGCAAGTAATAAAGAGCGTGTAAATAAAAACTAGGGGCTGTTTATATAAAGACATAATGAAGTTAGTATAGCGAGTGTGGAAAAGTGGTGGTAGGAGTTGCGAAATTGTCCCTAAGCAATTGACTATTTTACTAGACCGATAGCAAGTTTTATGTGGGAGAGGCCACTGCTAGCATGTAATACCTGACTTAGAATTCTATGCACTTATGATTGGAACTATTAGCAAGCATCCGCAACTACTGACGTTCATTAAGGTAAAACCCAACCATAGCATTAAGATATATTGGTCCCCCTTCAATCCCGTATGCATCAATTTCTATGCTAGGTTGAAGCTTCTGTCACTCTTGCCCTCCAATACATAGTCCTATCAACATACAACTAACCCTATGGTGTGATCCACGCGCGCGCTCATATGATGGGCACCAAAGGAATGAAACATAACCACAAGCAAATTAGACCAATCATAGCAATTCACCAATTACCGATAGGACAACGAAAATCTACTCAGACATCATAGGATGGCAACACATCATTGGATAATAATATGAAGCATAAAGCACCATGTTCAAGTAGAGGGTACAGCGGGTTGTGGGAGAGTGGACCGCTGTAGATAGATGGGGGAAGGTGATGAAGATGTTGGTGAAGATGACGGAGCTGTTGGTGTAGATCGCCGTCACATGATGATGGCCTCGGCAGCGTTCCGACGCCACCGGAAGAGAGGGGGATAGGGCCCCCCTTCTTCTTCTTCTTCCTTGACCTTCTCCCTAGATGCGAGAAGGGTTTTCCCTCTGGTCCTTGGCTTCCATGGCATGGGAGGGGCGAGAGCCCCTCCGAGATTGGATCTTTCTCTCTGTCTCTCTCTCTGTTTCTGCGTTCCTCATTCTGCCCTTTCACCATTTCTTATATTCCCGGAGATCCGTAACTCCGATTGGGCTGAAATTTGGACAAGATTTTTATCCGTATATTGGCTTTCTTGCGGAGAAACAAGGGCACCAACTGCCTTACAGAGTGGCCACGAGGGCCAAGGGCGCGCCTGACCTCCTGGGGCGCGCCCCTCATGTTGGGGAACGTAGTAATTTCAAAAAAATCCTACGCACACGCAAGATCATGGTGATGAATAGCAACGAGAGGGGAGAGTGTCGTCCATGTACCCTCGTAGACCGTAAGCGGAAGCGTTATGAGAATGCCGTTGATGTAGTCGTACGTCTTCGCGATCCGACCGATCCAAGTACCTAACGCACGGCACCTCCGAGTTTAGCACACGTTCAGCTCGGTGACGTCCCACGAACTCCGATCCAGCAGAGCTTTGAGGGAGAGTTCCGTCAGCACGATGGCGTGATGACGGTGATGATGATGCTACCGACATAGAGCTTCGCCTAAGCACCGCTACGATATGACCGAGGTGGATTATGGTGGAGGGGGCACAGCACCCGGCTAAAAGATCAACTGATCAACTTGTGTGTCTGTGTCTTGCCCCCCTCCCCCGTATATAAAGGAGTGGAGGAGGGGGGAGGGCCGGCCCTCTATGGTGCGCCCTGGAGGAGTCCTACTCCCACCGGGAGTAGGATTCCCCCCCTTCCCTAGTTGGACTAGGAGAGAAGGAAGGGGGAGAGAGGGAGGAAGGAAAGGGGGGCGCCGCCCCCCTCCTAGTCCAATTAGGACCAGAGGGAGAGGGGGCGCGCGGCCTGCCCTGGTCTCCTCTCTCTCTCCACTATGGCCCAATAAGGCCCATACACTTACCGGGGGGTCCGGTAACCTCCCGGTACTCCGGTAAAATCCCGATTTCACCCGGAACTATTCCGATGTCCAAATATAGGCTTCCAATATATCGATCTTTATGTCTCGATCATTTCGAGACTCCTCGTCATGTCTGTGATCATATCCCGGACTCCGAACTACCTTCGGTACATCAAAACACATAAACTCATATTACCGATCATCACCGAACGTTAAGCGTGCGGACCCTACGGGTTCAAGAACTATGTAGACATGACAGAGACTCGTCTCCGGTCAATAACCAATAGCGGAACCTGGATGCTCTATTGGCTCCTACATATTCTACAAAGATCTTTATTGGTCAAACCGCATAACAACATACGTTGTTCCCTTTGTCATCGGTATGTTACTTGCCCGAGATCCGATCGTCGGTATCTCAATACCTAGTTCAATCTCGTTACCGGCAAGTCTCTTTACTCGTTCCGTAATACATCATCCCACAACAAACTCATTAGTTGTATTGCTTGCAAGGCTTATAGTGATGTGCATTACCGAGAGGGCCCAGAGATACCTCTCCGACAATCGGAGTGACAAATCCTAATCTCGATCTATGCCAACTCAACAAGTACCATCGGAGACACCTGTAGAGCACCTCTATAATCACCCAGTTACGTTGTGACATTTGGTAGCACACAAAGTGTTCCTCCGGTATTCGGGAGTTGCATAATCTCATAGTCGTAGGAACATGTATAAGTCATGAAGAAAGCAATAGCAATATGCTAAACGATCGAATGCTAAGCTAACGGAATGGGTCAAGTCAATCACATCATTCTCTAAGGATGTGATCCCGTTAATCAAATGACAACTCATGTCTATGGCTAGGAAACTTAACCATCTTTGATTCAACGAGCTAGTCAAGTAGAGGCATACTAGTGACACTTAGTTTGTCTATGTATTGAAACATGTACTAAGTTTCCGGTTAATACAATTCTAGCATGAATAATAAACATTTATCATGATATAAGGAAATATAAATAACAACTTTATTATTGCCTCTAGGGCATATTTCCTTTCAGTCTCCCACTTGCACTAGAGTCAATAATCTAGATTACATAGTAATGATTCTAACACCCATGGAGTCTTGGTGCTGGTCATGTTTTGCTCGTGAGAGAGGCTTAGTCAACGGGTCTGCAACATTCAGATCCGTATGTATCTTGCAAATCTCTATGTCTCCCTCCTTGACTTGGTCGCGGATGGAATTGAAGCGTCTCTTGATGTGCTTGGTTCTCTTGTGAAATCTGGATTCCTTTGCCAAGGCAATTGCACCATTGTCACAAAAGATTTTCATTGGACCAGATGCACTAGGTATGACACCTAGATCGGATATGAACTCCTTCATCCAGACTCCTTCATTTGCTGCTTCCGAAGCAGCTATGTACTCCGCTTCACACATAGATCCCGCCACGACGCTTTGTTTAGAACTGCACCAACTGACAGCTCCATCGTTCAATATAAACACGTATCCGATTTGTGACTTAGAGTCATCCGAATCAGTGTCAAAGCTTGCATCGACGTAACCATTTACGACGAGCTCTTTGTCATCTCCATAAACGAGAAAAATATCCTTCGTCCTTTTCAGGTATTTCAGGATGTTCTTGACCGCTGTCTAGTGATCCACTCCTGGATTACTTTGGTACCTCCCTGCTAAGCTAATAGCAAGGCACACATCAGGTCTGGTACACAGCATTGCATACATGATAGAGCCTATGGCTGAAGCATAGGGAACATCTTTCATTTTCTCTCTATCTTCTGCAGTGGTCGGGCATTGAGTCCGACTCAACTTCACACCTTATAACACAAGCAAGAACCCTTTCTTTGCTTGATCCATTTTGAACTTCTTCAAAACTTTATCAAGGTATGTGCTTTGTGAAAGTCCAATTAGGCGTCTTGATCTATCTCTATAGATCTTGATGCCCAATATATAAGCATCTTCACCGAGGACTTTCATTGAAAAACTCTTATTCAAGTATCCTTTTATGCTATCTAGAAATTCTATATCATTTCCAATCAAGAATATGTCATCCACATATAATATTAGAAATGCTACAGAGCTCCCACTCAATTTCTTGTAAATACAGGCTTCTCCAAAAGTCTGTATAAAACCATATGCTTTGACCACACTATCAAAACGTTTATTCCAACTCCGAGATGCTTGCACCAGTCCATAGATGGATCGCTTGAGCTTGCACACTTTGTTAGTATCCTTTGGATCGATAAAACTTTTAGGTTGCATCATATACAACTCTTCTTCCAGAAATCCATTGAGGAATGCAGTCTTTACATCCATTTGCCAAATTACATAATCATAAAATGCGGCAATTGCTAACATGATTCAGACGGACTTAAGCATCGCTACGGGTGAGAAAGTCTCATCGTAGTCAACTCCTTGAACTTGCCGAAAACCTTTCGCAACAAGTCAAGCTTTGTAGACAGTAACATTACCGTCAGCGTCAGTCTTCTTCTTGAAGATCCATTTATTCTCTATGGCTTGCCGATCATCGGGCAAGTCAACCAAAGTCCACACTTTGTTCTCATACATGGATCCCCTCTCAGATTTCATGGCCTCAAGCCATTTTGCGGAATCTGGGCTCATCATCGCTTCCTCATAGTTCGTAGGTTCGTCATGGTCAAGTAACATGACCTCCAAAACAGGATTACCGTACCACTCTGGTGCGGATCTTTCTCCGGTTGACCTACGAGGTTCAATAGAAACTTGATCTGAAAATACATGATTATCATCATTAGCTTCCTCACAAATTGGTGTAGGAGTCACAGGAACAGATTTCTGTGATGAACTACTTTCCAATAAGGGAGCAGGTACAATTACCTCATCAAGTTCTACTTTCCTCCCACTCACTTCTTTCGAGAGAAACTCCTTCTCTAGAAAGGATCCATTTTTAGCAACGAATGTTGTAACTCCCGGATAATTAAGCTACAGTAATCCCATGTTAATGGTGCCGAGTCATCGCAATTACTATTGCTAATCTTACTTTCGTTCAAACACGAATCGAATTCAACTTCCAAAACAAGTCAAATTCTTATTCCTTCAAACGGTAAAACAAAAATGTCTCTTGGGTTGCAAATATTCACTAGCTAATTATCATGTGGCAACCAACATCATTTGGCTCTGCCTTTAATCCCTAGGAAAATATAAGTGGCCCAGCAACATATTAATTGGCCTTTTCAATTTCTAAAAATGCTTGAACAATTCCTTTGGCTCTGAAACTTTTTATTCAACACTACAATGTTGTGCCTGAATTATATGTTAAGTTTCACATTCAACTAAATTCATTTGGTCACTCATTTGAATACAAATGAGTAGCTAATTAGATACAGAAAAGGAAAAGGAGAAACTAAAGAGAAAGGCCCCTCCCCTCCCCCCGGGCACTTGGCCCAGATGGCCTGCTGGCCGAGCAGCCCAACTCCCCCGACTCATCCTGTTCCTCCCGCTATAGGAGACAACAGGGGATCGTGGAGGCCATCCATGGCGCCCCGGCCAGGTGCCGGCCATCCACGGCCTCCCCTCTCATCTACAGTACCCCGACGCCCCTCCTCCCTTGTCGGTATTCTGGGAACGGGGGTCCCCAGTCTTGCCTGCCTGCGGCCCACAGCGTGGCTAAGCTAGCAGGCCGTACGGCCCATCTTCATCAACAAGGCATCCAAGACCCTCGCGAGGGTCCAAGCCTCGCGAGGCGGACGACGCAAGACCTCCTCTGGAGTAGCCTAGTCAGGCAGGCTCGCGAGGAGCGGAGATATCAAGGCGGGGCTCTCGTGACGTGAGCCATGACGCACGACACCAGGCAGGCGCCAGCGCGCGCAGCGTCCTTATTTCCTCCTTTGGTGCTAAGGAGGCCAGCGCAGGCGAAGAGTACCGAGGCATCATGCAAAGGTTGCTATATTGGTGCAATGAGACCAAGACCAGGAGGACGGCAAGATGGAGGTCATCATGTTGCCCAAGACGGCGTCACCACCAGAGCTTTTCGCAGGCGAAGACCACTTTTGTCAGGATAGCTTGTACTAGCTGTCCCCCTTCAAATTTGCCCGCCGTTGTTGGCTCCCTTCCCGCTCGATATTTGGGAGGAGGACCAGGACCTATATAAGTAGAGCTAGCCACCATAGTGGGGCATCTCATCTTAGCTTGACCCAACCCAATCGAGAGCCTAGCCACAAGAACACCTCAACCTCAGGAGGCTGTTCTTCCCTTGTACCGTTCATCATCAGCCCAAGAGGCAATCCACCACCACCACCACACTGGAGTAGGGTATTACACCACAACGGTGGCCCGAACCAGTATAAACCTCGTGTCTTTCTGTGTTGCAAGTTCGTCGAGTTCGTCCGCGAGATCTTAGCGAGCTAGGGTGTAGATCGGTAGGAGGGAAAGACTTCACACGCACCCCAGTGTTCGAACCTTAAGGGTTTGCCGGAACCCCACATCCGACATCCCTCACCGAAACCCTAGCCCCCAAATCCCCCATCTCCCTCTCCCTCTCCCTCTCAGATTCGCTCTGGCCCCTCT
The DNA here is from genome assembly GCF_002575655.3 of Aegilops tauschii subsp. strangulata. Taxonomy (NCBI): domain Eukaryota; kingdom Viridiplantae; phylum Streptophyta; class Magnoliopsida; order Poales; family Poaceae; genus Aegilops; species Aegilops tauschii. The sequence goes on from NC_053041.3 coordinate 223,332,943, forward strand.
TCTCGATCTGGAGGAAACCGTCACCGCCGTCACCATGGGTTCGCCGCCCGCATAGCCACCGAGCACCCCGCAGCAATCCACCGCGTCCACCGGCCCCGCCGTCGACTCCCTCGTCATCGGCAACAGCGTGTTGGAGTTGGGAGCCCCTGCATCGCCCTCGACGCTGCCCTCTTCTTCCTCGGGTCGCCGGCAAATCTCGGTGATTCCAGCAAGCCTGCAGCTACTAAGCCGTCACCGGGCCCCCTTGCGCCTCCCGAGTGAGCTCCTCCTCCGAATCCCCCTTACCCCGATCTCGATCCGTCGTCGTAGTCGCCTGTACGAGCCGGTGGCCGCCATGCTGTAGTTCAACGTCCGCGTACGTGCTCCTGATGTTCCTTGCTATGCTTCCGCTACTGCCCCTGCTCTGCCTTGTTGCTTTGCTGCCTATTGTCGCTACAGCCGGCCCGCCGGCGACCGCATCCACTTCCGCTCGCCAACGGCTACCCCCGCCGCTGCTCCCCTGGGCCGTCCACGCGCGCGCCACGCCCGCTCGGCCATGCCCGAGTGCGGCTGCCGCTGCTATTTGTGCTCGTTACTTCTGCCAGCTGCTACCCATGCCGCAGCTGCTCTTCTCTCCTACTTCTCTGCTACTGCAGATTTGCCGCTGCTGGAGCCGCCGCCGCTGCCGTGGCTGCTTGCCTGCTGCTGCGCCGCGTCTTGCTACTGCTTTGCTGCTGTTCCTAGCCGCTACCTCTGCTGCTCCATGTTGCCCGCGCTAGCGCATGCTCGCTGTTGTCCATGCACCTCGTGTGCGTGCTGGCCATGGCCGTGTGCCTGTGTGTGCACAACCAAGTGCATGAAGGCCGTGGCAACACAGCCATGGGCATAGCCGGTTGTGCCACTGCCACATGTGGCTGGCCGTTTAATTATTCTAATTAGGTATTAGTGGTAACTTTAGATGCTAATTAGAGTATGTCTTGTGGGTCCCCTTGCTAAATAAACCTTTTTAGCACTTTGGTTAAAATATCAGTCTATGACAGGTGTACCCAGTCAACACATTGACCAGTCAACTGCTGAGTCAGCAATTGACCAGGCCTACATGTCAGCCTCTCCATGACACTACTTGGTACACTCTCTGTGTACCGGTAGCAATTTAACAATTTATTTTCGAATCAATAATAATTTTAGAATATTGTTTAAATCTTTGAAAAATTGTATAAAATAATCCGTAACTCGGATGGAAAAGTTTTATACATGAAATTTGCTCAGAAAAGCGAGACTAATACGGATACGCTCTCCATTTGCCTGTCGCATGCCTCTAGCATAGTGAACATGCAACATTTCCCCTCCGTTTCATCTGTCCAAAAAATGACTAACCCCCGGGAAAACTTTCTCGGATGTTATCCCCCTTCGCCGGTATCGTGTAGCACTGCGTTAGAGCACTCCTAGCGCTGCTTATTGCTTGTCATGCATCTGTTTGCTCTGTATTTACTGTTTCTCCCCCCTCTTCTCTTCGGTAAACCCCGTGATGGCTGCCGATGCCGCTGTGATTGACTACGTCACCGACGACCCCTCCTTCTCGTCTGAGCAACCAGGCAAGCCCCACCCCCCTTTGATCATCCTGATATCGCCCATTTCCTTTCTCTCGTGCTTGCATTAGATTTTGCTACTGTAATTGTTTGCTCCTATTCTGATGCATAGCCTGCTTTTGTAACCTACTTATTGTTACCTATCTGCTTATCCTAAACTGCTTAGTATAGGTTGGTTAGTGATCCATCAGTGCCCCCACCTTGTCCTTGTTGCCCCTGCTTCATCACCGAAGACCCGATCAAAGTGATCGAAGACCAGGCCCCGACACCGCACATCACTTTCCCCTTAGTTGCTCGACACTACTGCGTTACTATCGAGTGCCAAGGGTGAGAGCTCATCAGCACTTCTGATGTTAACCCTGTAGTGTAGCTATTCGGTCGTGGTCATCGAGGGTGATTCCGCCTTAACCACTTCTGATATGACTCTGTCGTGCAACCCCTCTAGTGTGAACCTCGAGGGTGGATCCTCTTATGTTCACCTTGATGATTACATCGAGTGGAATCCGTCAAGGGTGATTCCTCAGGTTTCCCCCTTGGTGTTAGACACACGGTTACTATGGTTACTATGACTTTACCCTGAACCAAGTTACAAAAGACAGGTCGCCCCTGAGGGGTACCCGCACGAGCATATTTGCGAGTGATGATGAGTCGGGTTGACCTGGAGGGTGCCCACGAGATAATTACGAGGCATGGCCGAGCATTCTTAGCCTTGGCCACAAGTCCTCGAGACGGGGCGACGGGGTCTCATCTTTCGTGAGTCTCTGCTTGTTACCGCGCGTTCCTAATCCACTACGATTTGGATATTTGATCCGAGGGGCCTCTGGCCTGATAGCACTAACCATCACGTGGGCATAGTATGGGCGTTATGCGTCATATACATCAGCCGAAGCTTAATAGACGTCAGCGACTGAGCGGCGCGCGCCGGGTTGGACTGCGTAAGCACCTGCCTTTTTGAAGGAGGTAGCTAGGTCTGCTCACCGGCCGCGTACGCAACATGCAGGAGTTCCCGGGGCGATGGCCCATGACCCCTGGGGGCATAGGTTTAGTCCGGCGTGTTGACCTCTCTATTAAGCCTAGGTCGGGTTGCGGCGTATTGTTCGGCCGAGGCCGGGCATGACCCGGGAAAGTGTGTTCGGCCGGAGTTAATCGAGCGTGGTGGGTAAGTTGGTGCACACCTGCAGGGAAGAAAACATCTATCGATAGCCTATCCTACGGTAACGGACACTCGGAGTTGTAACCCGATCGATACAACTAGAACTGGATACTTGAGGTGATAACTGGATAGTATGGCTCTGGGATTGCTTTCTCGCAGGGAGTCGAGAAAGGATCTCTGGCCGAGGTTGTTAACACTACTACTACTTTACTTTATGCTACTCTTATCTCTTCTGATGCTGCAAGACGCTTGAAGATGCTAGTCTTTGATAGGCTAGGCTTTTCCCCTTCTCTTCTGACATTCTGCAGTTCAGTCCACATATACTACCCATTTCATTGACACCGATGCATATGTAGTGTAGATCCTTGCTTGCGAGTACTTTGGATGAGTACTCACGGTTTCCTTGCTCCCCCTTTCCCCCCCTTTTCCATTCTTCTCGGATGTCGCAACCAGATGGTGGAGCCCAGGATCCAAACGCCACCTTCGATGACGACTAGTACTACACTGAGGGTCTGAAAGGATCGATATAGTTGACTGGGGGTGAATAGGCAACTAACAATTTTTAGCTTTTCTTTACCAATTTAAACTTTGCATCAAAGTAGGTTGTCTAGATATGCAACTAAGTGAGCAACCTATATGATGCAATGACAACAAGCACACAAGCAAGCAAGGGATTTAACACAAGTAAGCTTGCGAAAGTAAAGGGACGAGATAACCAATAGTGGTGCCGGTGAAGACGAGGGTGTGTTACCGAAGTTCCTTCCTTTTGAAGGGAAGTACGTCTCCGTTGGAGCGGTGTGGAGGCACAATGCTCCCCAAGAAGCCACTAGGGCCACTCCTCACGCCCTCACACAATGCGAGATGCCGTGATTTCACTATTGGTGCCCTTGAAGGCGGCGACCGGACCTTTACAAACAAGGTTGGGGCAATCTCCACAACTTAATTGGAGGCTCCCAACGACACCACAAAGCTTCACCACAATGGACTATGGCTCCGCGGTGACCTCAACCATCTCGGGTGCTCAAACACCCAAGAGTAACAAGATCCGCTAGGGATAAGTGGGGGGAATCAAATTTCTCTTGGTGGAAGTGTAGATCGGGGCCTTCTCAACCAATCCCGAGCAAATCAACAAGTTTTTTTTTGGCTAGGGAGAGAGATTGGGCGAAAATGGAGCTTGGAGCAACAATGGAGCTTTTGGGGGAAGAGGTAGGTCAACTTTGGGGAAGAAGACCTGCTTATATGGTGGGGGGGACAATCCAACCGTTACCCCCCACAACAGCCCTGCAGAGGGCGGTACTACCGCAGGAGGCAGCGGTACTACCGCTCCCCCCGGGCGGTACTACCGTGGACTCTCGAGGGCAGAAGGGTGACAGACCCGAGCGGTACTGCCGCGGTGGTTGGGCGGTACTACCGCTCATGAGCGGTACTGCCGCCCTACTGCCGTTGCGAAGTACCGCACTATCCGACACGAAAAATGACCCCTCGAGTCGACGCGGTAGGGGCCTGGTACCGTAGCGGTACTACTGCTGAGGACCCATCGGCCGTACTACCGCTGCGGAGCGGTACTGCCGCCTGTGACCCCTAAGCGGTACTACCGCTGGGTACCGCAGTACTACCGATGGGACCAGACTCAGCCCAAAGAGAGAGGAAAGATATCTCCAATGAAGCGGAAAGGCTCAGAGGGTGTAAAGAGGATGTGTACGTGTTGATTCCACCCTAGCCTTACCAAAGCGGACCCCCTCTTGATAGTACGGTGACTCCTACGAAACTAATCCACCAAAAGAAGCGAAAGAGCCACACCGTCTTGAATGACACTCCGAGAGGAAAGAAATCGTCTCGTGCCAAATGATGAATCTCTGAAATGCTCAAAGCACACGATTAGTCCGCAAACATGTTGTCATCAATCACCAAAACTACATCTGGAGAGATATGCCTTAACAATCTCCCCCTTTTTGGTGGATTGATGACAACCAGGGATTTGCACAAGGATATATCATGAAAGTACAGATACTTAGAAGTACAAAATATAGACGGGCTCCCCGTGAATGTGTGCACCTAGTTAGTAGTGCCTTTGGAATGTAGGACACACACATTAGGATCAACACTCCCCCTATATTTTATAGTCCAACAACCTAAGCATAGGTTACATGAGAGCAGGTAATATAACAGGATAGACAAGCAACTCATAAGATACCAAAGTACTAGAAAGACATAGATCTTTATAAGGTAGCATATGTCTTACACCATATGTCTGGAACTTAGGTCTCACTGGCACACAACCAAACAAGGCAAATCGCGAGAAAACACAATGACACAACAAAGAAAACGACGACACCATAAAGCACACCATAAAGCAAATCCCTAAGCTCTCTCCCCCTTTGGCATCGAGACACCAAAAGGGCAAAGAGCGACGCTACGGCTCCAGGTGAAGGCAAACCGAGGAGCTCTCTCATCACATCCCGGCAGGGTCATCTGCACTGCCATCCTCAGTCAGAAATTGCTCGGTGTCGGAATCGGTCCACGGACAGTGCTGCTGAATCCACTCCTCTTCCTCAATGATCTGGCCCTCAAACCCACTGACAACGGTCGCACCTAGCTGACGCATGAGCTCCTTGTGACGCCCCCTGGCCTTCTTCTCAGCCACATGAGTCATGTACTAACCACGAGACTCCATGCAGAAGAGCTTCTTCATCTTGCGCTTGATCTTCTTTGCCCAAGAGGGCTCTGTCCCAGAAGGCTCATAATCCTCATCGTCATCATCGGCCTCAGCCCCGTCCTCGGTCTCCATGTCAGCAGCAGTAGATGGACCCCCGGATTTAGGGGCTGTGACGCCCCAACTGTCCTTCTTCCTCAGACGCTTGATCTCACGAGAAACCAATTCTCCAGTTTCCAGCATCACCTGGGGATGGACACGTACCCAGGCCTTCTCAATGAGCAGCATGATGAACGGACCATAGATCGGGCACTTGCGCTCAGAAATGGCAGTGAGAAGTTCAGACCACATAACATGAGAAATGTCCAGGGACTCGCGAGTGTTTGCTTCCTTCTCATGCTGGCAAAAGAGAAGCATATCCACGAGATAGGAGTGGATCATATCCAGATTCCCGATGCGAGGAAAGAGGGTCTCTCGAAAGACACGATGAAGGATGTCCAGGTAGGTAGACAACTCATAGGTTTCCTTCTTAGTCACAGGGTGAACCTTCACAGTGCAGTAGGCCAGAGGGCTTGCTTGTGAGTGGAGTTGACGTTGCGGTAGGGCGAAAGCCGACAGGAGTCTCAAGACCGCGATCTTCCACCTGAAGTAACTCCATGAAGGCCTTCCACTTGACAGACAGTAACTTGACATTTGTCATCCAGGTCAGAGTCCTTTCTTCATCAGTGCCAAGATGGATAGTAGCATAGAATTGAGCCACCAAATCTGCATCAAAGTCCTTGTTGAACTGCATGATTCTGAGAATGTTTAGCTGAGCACACATCTGAAGAGCTTCACCAAAGTATTCAGGATCCTTTTCCATGGCATCCATGTCAATGGAGCGAACATCAACATAGAGATTCTTCTTGGCCTTGATCACATCAAAGTAGATGGAAAACTGAAAGTGGTTCCAGAATGGGCGGTTGACAAAATTGGGTTCTTGGTCTTCCGCATAGGGGTTGCGGCGACGCCTTTCCCAGAACTCCTTAGCAGACAACTCAGTCACAGTCTTGCCCCTTGGCTTCGGCCTGTTGGCAAGTTTCTTCTGGTGTGGAGGCGGAGGTGCCGCACTTGAGGAAGCACCTACTGACTCAGAGGTGCGGTAGCGCTTTGATGTTGCACGACCGGGGTTGACACGGCGGACTTGCTCCTCGGGACGTTCACCACCTGGAACCAAACACATGAACAGAAAAACCAACATGAAAGAAAAAGCGTAAGCCTCCAAACAAAACAACATGGATCAAATAGTGGTAGAGGAATGATGGAATCTGGCAGGCAGCGGTAGTACCGCTGGCCATAGGCGGCAGTACCGCTCCAGCGGGAGCGGTAGTACCTTGCAAGACTGGTAACCGGCGGTTCCTACTGCCGTGGTCAGATCCGGCACTACCGGACTGCCAAATTCAAAAATAATCCTACCAAAACTTAATCCACACAGTCTAGACGCCTTCTCCAAACTACTCAAGCCGAGATTTAGCCAAAAATCTAGAGATGCAACCACTGTTGCCCCAAAAACGCTAGATCTGAGAACTAGACAAAAAGAGAGAAGGAACGAGGGCAATACCGGCATCCATGGCAAGAGGACGAGGTGGGGATCGACTCCACCGAAGGGAATGGAGAGGGATGGTCCGGAGACGGCGGCCCGCCGGATCCCTCCGGCAGCAAGGAGTCGCTGGAGAGAGGAAGAGGGACGAGGGGGCGGTGCGAATGGGTATGGGGGAGGAGAAACCTCCCCCTGCCCCGACATAACCCCTTGATCCCGCCCCCAGCGGTAGTACCGCTCGGGTGGGCGGTAGTACCGCTTGTCAACATAAGCGGTAGTACCGCGCACCACCAGCGGTAGTACCGCCCAGCCAATACCCCAAAGACTAGACACAAAAGGCTTAGCTCAAAGAGAAAGGAAAAACAAAAAGGCAAGAAAAGGAGACTAAGACAAGGCAGAGAGAAAGAGAAGCAAGAGACAACGAGGACCAACCACAAGACACAGCCTCTCCAAAGGAGAGGGCGGTGGCCGGAGCCACCTATGTTTGAGTCAATTGGTATGGCACCGCGAAGAATTATCCTTGGGCCCATGACCAAAACTCATCTTTGAAGCACAAGTACCATCGAAAATGGCTAATGTGAAAGAGTTGATCAATTTATGCATAATAAGGGCAGGGAGAGTTCATTAAGAGAACAACACTCCCCCTATGTCCATGCCTACACCTAAACAAGATAACAAGTTGAGTATGGTGGGGAGTGCAAGTGTTCAAGCAACATTGCTTGAATCAATGATATTTAGCTCATGCCTTAACTCGCGAAATCTTGCTTCATCCAACGGCTTCGTGAAAATATCTGCAAGGTTATCATGAGTGTTGACATAGTTGAGCTCGATCTCCCCTCGCCTAATATGATCCCGGATGAAGTGATACCGAATCTCAATATGCTTCGTCTTGAAGTGTTGCACCGGGTTGAGAGAAATCTTGATGGCACTTTCATTGTCACACCAAAGAGGCACTTTGTCACAAATGACACCGTAATCCTTTAAAGTTTGCCTCATCCATAAGAGTTGTGCACAACAACTCCCGGCTGGCACATACTCCGCTTCGGTGGACGACAGAGACACACAACTTTGCTTTTTAGAAGACCAACCTACCAAAGAGCAACCAAGGAATTAGCACCCTCCGGAAGTGGACTTCCTATCCACTTTGTCTCCCGCCCAATCCGAGTCCGAAAACCCTACAAGCTTGAAGTTTGCTCCTCTTGGGTACCATAACCCAAAGTTTGGGGTATGAGCCAAATATCGAAAGATTCGCTTGACCGCCACAAAGTGGCTTTCCTTAGGAGCGGATTGAAAACGTGCACAAATTCCCACACTCAACATGATATCCGGTCTAGATGCACAAAGGTAAAGTAATGAACCAATCATGGAGCGATATACCTTTTGATCCACCGCTTTACCATTGGGATCGATGTTAAGTTGGCACTTGGTGGGCATTGGAGTGCACGCCGGCTTGACATCACTTAGCTTGAATCTCTTGAGCATGTCTTGAGTGTATTTGCCTTGGTTGATGAAGGTTCCTTCTCTTCTTTGCTTTACTTCGAAACCGAGAAAGAACTTCAACTCTCCCATGGAAGATATCTTGAACTTTGAGGTCATGAGTGCGGCAAATTCCTCATTGAAAGCTTTGTTACAAAGATAATGTCATCAACATATAGTTGGCACACAAACAACTCCCCTTTGACCTTCTTAGTAAAAAGAGTGGGGTCGATTAGCCCAACTTCAAACCCACGATCTTGTAACAACTCGGTAAGGTGGTCATACCACGCACGTGGGGCTTGTTTAAGGTCATAGAGTGCCTTATCGAGTTGATACACATGATCGGGAAAGTAGGGATCCTCGAACCCGGGGGGTTGCTTGACATACACCAACTCATTAATAGGACCATTAAGAAAAGCACTCTTCACATCCATTTGTTGCAACTTAAAGTTGTGATGAGAAGCATAAGCAATCAACAAACGAATAGATTCAAGGCGAGCAACGGGAGCAAAGGTTTCACCATAGTCGATACCCTCGACTTGGGAGTAGCCTTGTGCCACCAATCGTGCCTTGTTGCGGATGATGGTCCCATGAGCATCTTGCTTTTTCTTGAATATCCACTTGGTTCCAATGAAATTGTGGTTCTCCGTTGGCCTTGGCACTAATCTCCACACCTTGTTGTACTCGAAGTTGTTGAGTTCTTCATGCATGGCATTGAGCCAATCCGGATCTTCGAGAGCTTCATATACCTTTTGGGGTTCCACACAAGAGACAAACGCGTGATGTTCACAATAGTTTGCCAATTGTCTACGAGTGCTTACCCCCTTTTGAATGCTTCCAAGCACATTCTTCATGAGACGACCCTTGGTGGAGAGCTTGGAAGCAATCTTGGCGGCACGACGCTCCAATTCCTCCTCGGAGGTGAGTTGAGGAGCGGTCACTTGATCATCTTGAGCGCCATCTTGAGCTTGTTGTTGATCTTGAACTCGCTCGGAGGAGAGAACTTGACCTTGGGCATCACTTGGTGTGTCTCCACCGTCTTAAGCATGATCTTGCCCTTTGTCTTGTTCATGAGGTTGAGGGCCTTCACTTTGTTCTTCGGAAGCGTGTGGGCCTTGGGTTGGTGATGGCTCCACTTGAGTGAAGCTTTGTCCTTCTCCTTAGGCCACAAGGGGTTCCTCAATGGGTAGGATAAAACCAACACCCATTCTTCTTATGGCTTGAGGAGGAATTTCATCACCTATATCACAAGTGCCACTTTGCTCCACTTGGGAGCTGTTATTCTCATCAAACTCCACGTTACACGTCTCCTCAATAAGTCCCATGGATTTATTGAGGACATGGTAAGTATGAGAGTTTGTAGCATAACCAACAAATATGCCCTCATATGCTCTAGCCTCAAATTTAGACAACCGAACATCTTTCTTGAGAATGAAACACTTACACCCGAACACCCGAAAGTACTTGAGGTTGGGCTTGTTATCGGTGAGTATCTCATATGGAGTCTTGTTCAAGCCCTGGCGGAGGTAGAGCCGATTGGATGCATGACACGCGGTGTTGATGGCTTCGGCCCAAAAGTTGTATGGAGACTTGAACTCCGCCATCATGGTCCTTGCGGCATCCATCAACGTCCGGTTCTTCCTCTCTGCAACACTGTTTTGTTAAGGGGTGTAAGGTGCGGAATATTGATGCTTGATCCCCTCATCACTAAGAAACTCATCCAAGGTGTAGTTCTTGAACTCGGTGCCGTTCTCACTTCTTATTGTCAAGATCTTTGCATTGTGTTGACGTTGGGCTTCATTTGCAAAGTCAATGACGGTTTGTTGGGTCTCACTCTACCTCTTGAAGAAATACACCCAAGTGTATCTTGAATAGTCATCCACAATCACCAAGAAATACTTTCTACCCCCAAGACTATCAAAGGACGGAGGCCCAAAGAGATCCAAATGAAGGAGCTCCAAAGGCCTCTTCGAGTAAATGAGAGTCGTGGGAGGGTGAGCCTTCTCATGAAGCTTTCCTTCGATACAAGCACTGCAAGCACGATCTTTAGCAAAACTAACGTTCGTTAGTCCACAAACATAGTCCCCCTTGAGAAGACTTTGCAAAGATCTCATATTGACATGGGCTAAACGGCGATGCCAAAGCCATCCCACGTCAACTTTAGCCATTAGGCATGTCGCGGTCTTAGTGGGTCGCTCCGAAAAGTTAATCACATAGAGACCGTTCTCGACATGCCCAACAAAGGCTACTTTAAGAGTCTTGCTCCACAAGAGGGCCATGGTATCAATATCAAAGAAGGTGGCAAAACCCATGATTGCAAGTTGACGAACGGAAAGTAAATTGTATGCAAGGGACTCAACAAGCATGACTTTCTCGATCGTGAGATCATGAGAAATGACTACTTTTCCGAGTCCCAATACCTTAGAAGACGAGGCGTCACCCCACTCGACAGTGGTGGGCATAGATGGAATCTTGTGCACGTCCACCACCAAGTCCTTGCTTCCGGTCATATGATTTGTAGCTCCACTATCGAGCAACCATGATCCCCCACAAGAAGCAAACACCTACAAGAGATCAATGCTTGGTTTTAGGTACCCATTTTGTAATGGGTCCTTTGATGTTAGTAACAAGGGTCTTAGGAACCCAAATAGACCATTCAATATACTCATGAGGAGAACCAACAAATTTGGCATAAACATGCCCATCACTAGCACGGCATAGCACATAAGAAGGATTAAAGTCGCCGACTTTGTTGGAAGAGGTGGCATTGCCCTTCTTGATACCACCACCCTTCGCATTATTCTTCTCCTTGGAAGCACCCTCTCCCTCCTTCACAAAAGTTTGCTTGAGAGGAGGAGGTCGTTTGGTCTTGTCATTCTTCTTCTTGTTCTTGGGCTTGGGTGCGAACCCAATCCCCTCCTTGGCCACAACTTCCTTTTGATTGCTCAAAAGGTCGTTGAGGTTCTTCTCACCTTGTATGCATGACACAAGGCCTTTCTCAAGTTGCTCCTTCAACTTAGCATTCTCCTCAACAAGATGCACATGATCACAACAAGAGTTAGTAGCATTTGCATTATCAATTAACACCATATGAGGAAAGGTGGCTTTCTCCTTAGTTAGCTTCACTTGGAGTTGATCATGAGACTCCTTGAGGCTAGCATGAACACCCTTCAAGACTTTGTGAGCCTTGTCGAGAATGTCAAACTCCTCTTTGAGTCTAGCAAGATCAACCCAAAGCTTTGCCTTCTCGGAGTTTAGCACACGAGACACAACAAGAGCATGATCAAGGTCTTTATTTAACTTAGCATAATCATCGTTGTATGACTCCTCAAGAGCCAAACGAAGACCACACTCTTCGTCAAGAGCATTGGAAAGATCCGAAATCTCATCGGCATAGTCACGACTATGCCCCTCCATCTTAGAGATGGTGTCTTCGTGAGCCTCGATCATGTCATTGGCTTCACCAAGTTGTTCCAAGAGAGCAACGAAGTGCTTCTTGGATTTACCCTTGAGTTTACCCATAAATGTCTCAAACTCATTTTCCTCCACATTTGTCCCCTCATGTTCATCAATGCTATCCGTCGAAGAAGGATGATTAATGATGGTAGTTTCGATGTTGGGGGTTACCTTGTTGGTGGCTTTAGCCATGAGGCACTTGGCGGTGATGTTCTCATTGGGTGAGTCGAAGAGAGACATCCGTGGAGTCATCGCAATGGCAACGGAGGCCATGGCAACCGACTCACCATCTTCATCATCGTCATCATCCTCATTGTACTCTTCTTGTACCACCAATGCCTTGGGAGGAGTCTTCTTGGTGAAGTTTCTCTTGTTGGGGAACGACTTGGCCTTGTCCTTTCGAATGAGCTTGCCACCATTGTCTTCCCTCTTCTCGTAAGGGCACTCCGCAACAAAGTGGCTCACATTGCCACAATTGAAACAAGTCCTTACTCGTTTCTTTCCCTTTGCGCCACTTGAATTGTTCTTGTTGAAGTTTGGCCTTGTGTTCTTCTTGCTCCAAAATTGCCTTGAAGCAAGAGCCATATGTTCATGATAGGCATACTTCGTATCTTCGAGGTTGCTCTCTTCTTCTTCCTCTTCATCCTCTTCCTCCATACTAACCTTGGCCTTTAGAGCAAGGTTGGGCTTCTTTACTCTTTGAGAGCGAAGAACCGCATTGTCGGCGGTCTTGTCCAAGATGCTCATAGCAACGAACTCATCCAACACTTCACTTGAGGACAAGGTGTGGAAGTCCGACCTTTGACGAATGACGGAGGACATGGCTTTGTGGTAGGGCATCATTGCCTTGAGGAATTTGCGCTTGATCCAATTGTCATCCATGTCCTTACTACCATGATCTCGGAGAGAGACCGCGAGTTTGGTTACTCTCCGAAAAAGCTCATGAGGTTCTTCATCTTCTTTCATTGCAAACTCATCGGCTTCATCTTGCACCACTTCATAGTTAGAGCGTTGAATGCTTGCGCTTCCCCGATAGAGGGAAACAACTTGGAGCCAAGCATCTTTGGCCACGGTGTAGGGCCGGAGATGAGGAAGATCTTCGGGTGGGATTGCTTCTTGGATGATGAAGAGAGCATTCTCATTGAATTGATGATCCACAACTTCTCTAGGAGTGAAGTTACTTCGGTCATGCGGATAAAAACCTTCTTCAATGATTCTCCAAAGGTTAGTGTTCACATGATTTAAATGACGCTTAAAACGGTAGACCCAAGAATCAAAATATACATTCTTCTCAATCTTAGGGGCCGGGCCGGCATGATTCAAATGAGTGGAAGGGAGCGGTCCACCATAGACAGGTGGAGGTTCCACATGGGCAAAGATGTCGGTGCCATTTTTACCACTAGAAGAAGGAGCTTTCTCGGTAGTAGCTTCCCCTTTGTCGGAGGTAGCATCCGTCACCTTGTTGGCGGGATCACCCACTTTCAACGGTGCGGTGGAAAGTTTAAGCCCTTCTAAGTATTTATTAAACATGCTTTCGACCTCGGTAGTCATGGAGGTTTTCAATGTGTCCAACGCCACATTTAATTCCTCACGAGAGACCGCGGTTCCCCCATCTCCCGTAGACGAGACCGGATTCACACCGGAGTGCTCCTCCACACCGTCTACGACGTCAACCATACTCTTCGGACGGTAAAGTCCTTAATAAAGAGACGAGGCTCTGATACCAATTGAAAGGATCGATATAGTTGACTAGAGGGGGTGAATAGGCAACTAACAATTTTTAGCTTTTCTTTACCAATTTAAACTTTGCATCAAAGTAGGTTGTCTAGATATGCAACTAAGTGAGCAACCTATATGATGCAATGACAACAAGCACACAAGCAAGCAAGGGATTTAAAACAAGTAAGCTTGCGAAAGTAAAGGGACGAGATAACCAAGAGTGGAGCCGGTGAAGACGAGGATGTGTTACCGAAGTTCCTTCCTTTTGAAGGGAAGTACGTCTTCGTTGGAGCGGTGTGGAGGCACAATGCTCCCCAAGAAGCCACTAGGGCCACCGTATTCTCCTCACGCCCTCACACAATGCGAGATGCCATGATTCCACTATTGGTGCCCTTGAAGGCGGCAACCGTACCTTTACAAACAAGGTTGGGGCAATCTCCACAACTTAATTGGAGGCTCCCAACGACACCACAAAGCTTCACCACAATGGACTATGGCTCCGCGGTGACCTCAACTGTCAAGGGTGCTCAAACACCCAAGAGTAACAAGATCCGCTAGGGATAAGTGGGGGGAATCAAATTTCTCTTGGTGGAACTGTAGATCGGGGCCTTCTCAACCAATCCCGAGCAAATCAACAAGTTTGATTGGCTAGGGAGAGAGATTGGGCGAAAATGGAGCTTGGAGCAACAATGGAGCTTTTGGGGGAAGAGGTAGGTCAACTTTGGGGAAGAAGACCTCCTTATATAGTGGGGGGAACAGTCCAACCGTTACCCCCCACAACAGCCCCGCAGAGGGCGGTACTACCGAAGGAGGCAGCGGTACTACCGCTGATCACAGCGGTACTACCGCTCCCCCAGGCGGTACTACCGTGGAGTCTGGACGGTAGGAGAGTGACAGACCCGAGCGGTACTGCCGCGGTGGTTGGGCGGTACTACCGCTCGTGAGCAGTACTGCCGCCCTACTGCCGCTGCGAAATACCGCACTATCCGACACGAAAAATGACCCCTCGAGTCGACGCGGTAGGGGCCTGGTACCGTAGCGGTACTACTACTGAGGACCCACCGGCGGTACTATCGCTGCGGAGCGGTACTGCCGCCTGTGACCCCTAAGCGGTACTACTGCTGGGTACCGCGGTACTACCGCTGGGACCAAACTCAGCCCAAAGAGAGAGGAAAGATATCTCCAATGAAGCGGAAAGGCTCAGAGGGTGTAAAGAGGATGTGTACGTGTTGATTCCACCGTAGCCTTACCAAAGCGGACCCCCTCTTGATAGTACGGTGACTCCTACGAAACTAATCCACCCTAAGAAGCGAAAGTGCTACACCGTCTTGAATGACACTCCGAGGGGAAAGAAATTGTCTCGTGCCAAATGATGAATCTCTGAAATGCTCAAAGCACATCATTAGTCCGCAAACATGTTGTCATCAATCACCAAAACTACATCTAGAGAGATATGCCTTAACAGGGTCCCTATGTGGAGGCTGCTGATGACCAGGAGTAGTTAGGAGGCTCCCAGGCAGGAGGCCTTGCCTTTTCGATCGATGTTGCTTTTGTGCTAGCCTTCTTAAGGCAGACTTGTCTAACATATGTTTGTACTCAGATATTGTTGCTTCCGCTGACTCGTGTGTATTCGAGCCCTCGAGGCCCATGGCTTGTAATATAAAGCTTGTATTATTTTATTTGTGTCTAGAGTTGTGTTGTGATATCTTCCCGTGAGTCCTTGATCTTGATCGTACACATTTGCGTGTATGATTAGTGTATGATTGAATCGAGGGCGTCACAAGTTGGTATCAGAGCCGACTGCCTATAGGTTGCCCCTTTCCAACTCCTTGGCCGAAGTTGAGTCTAGTCATTGAAAAACTCTTACTAACATGGTTGTGTGGCTTACGGGCCCACGTCGCCATTGGGTGGTATTAGGATCTTTTATTCCTCGTCTATACTCTGAGAAATCTGATCTCTCTTCTATTCGGGTTAAATATTTTACTAACTCTAACCTTAGGTTCTCGTAACTACTTCCTCCCGGAGAGCCCCTCATTCCAGATGGTCGCTTGGTGCACCAGAAGATTCCGAAGATACTCTTCGATGTTTTCCCGAGACCATTGTGCCCCTCGCCGTTGCAATTCCCTACCACCAATGAATCCCTATGGATAGCCACATACACTTGCCGTCCAAACCTTCTTTTCCAATTGCTCTTGTTATTACAAGATACCCTGAAATACTTTTTGATATTCCGAAATTCCGTTGCGCCGCTGCCTTGCAGCTCCTTTTCCGCAATGAATACATGTTCGAATAATTCCTCACACTTATCGAGGATTTGTTCATTCCTAGTTATTCATGTGTTTCACAAAATATCCTGAAATGCTATTCGATCTTCCAAAATCCTCAGTAGCCTATTACTCTTGTTCCTCCTTACCTGCTTACATTATGGTTACTTCCATTTGTCTAGCAATATTCATTAAAATCCTTTGCGATTGAGATCCTTACCCTATTGTTTCAACATGTGTGTGAATGCAGGCAATCGTCAGTTGTTCCCTAGAATTGTCTTTCCGGCTCAGACGTCACCCAGGGCATGAGCTGGTGTTTGACAAATCAAACCTTGATTGATTGTCGATCTATGTCTTTTCAACTTACTTGTGTTTGATTAGAGCCTATGCTTCTGATCCCCCGATTTGGGCGTAATTCCGTTACATTTGAGCTTTGAATTAGTCAGTTGTTTCTATAATCTGATCTTCTTGCATTCTTTCTTCTTCTGGGTGAGTACCAATACTCACACTAGAACCATTGTGGACCACCAGATCCTTTGTTGGATTTTAGCCGACAACGTCCTTCATATTCAATCACCTTGTGAGCCTTTCCTCGGATATGTAATGCCTTTGGTAAATTGTATCTTCTGCTTCTCAACCATGCTCTACTTTCGAGCTTGAGTTAATTATTCCTAAAGTTTGTGGTATATGTTCCTAAGATGCCCCGATGGGTTGAATCTATGTCTTCCCTAAATCTGCATGAACTCGAAAGCAATGCGGGTTATACTCTACTGGCTTTCCGTCAGGTGAAATTTCAACACTACAACTTCTTCGAATATGAGAAGTAAATGGAAGGTTATGCATTGATGAAGTGGGAGTCGACCTTGAACCTTTGTGTTCATGCCCATCGACCCGATGTGGAACTTATCATGGAAGCTTCTTGTTATAATAATAATCCCCTTGTGATAAGTTAATCTGGTATCTATGTTTGGTCCTTTGCAACCGTGGCTCTGACCATGATTGTTCCCCTTTGATTCCATTTCTCAGACAAGTTAAAGCACTTGTCTTTTACAGATCAATGCATCTCCTCAACCTCTATTTTGATATTCCTTCGGGTATTACCCCTGGTATCTCGAGGATATCATGCCATTGCACTACATCTTATGAACTTTTGATGAAGCACTACCTTTCCCTGTCATTATCACTTCACGGGTTCTAGGTTGTTTATCAACCGAGAACACCGATAAGTGAATCAATTCCACACTTTGATTCAATAACTCTAAGTAAATTTTGTTGCTTACGAGTTTAATAATCCTTCAAGTCATCCTAGCCTGATCGGCTATATCATTATCGTGCTAAATTTTAATTATGCTACCTGGTCCTTCTTCCCGGAACAGAAATTTCGACGACGAGCTAAGCCTACGTCGATCTTCCTCGTCATATCATTTCTCCTTGAAAAGCAAGCTTGATTTCGAGTTTGTGTCGTACCCGTGGTTCCAATAACCTTTCGCTTCATCATTCCTTTGACTTGATGTCATCGCCGATCGATTACATCTTCATGAAATCTCTCGACAAATGTGGCATGATCATCGTCAACATTCTGAGCTCTTCCAGCATATGAATCGAATTCGTGATGAGAAATACCATCCTTGACCTTCGATGATTTGGGTTATCATCGACAACATTCTTGCCTTCCCCCCAACAAAAACTTGTTCATATAAAATTTTGGAAACACATCTTTTTCACATGTCGATGGATTGCTGCTTAACCCATCGGCCACCTCCTCATCTTTTCCCTGATAAAATTGCATGAGATGTTCTAAAAATTCCCGATGTATCCTTTGTGTTCCCAAGGTCCGACCTTTACCTGATGACCATGTCAATGCTATCCCGAAGCATGACTCCAAACATCTTTAAGAACATTGTTGGCGCAATGCTAAATGTTTCTTGATCACTTATCCAAACACCATTGTATGGGTAAACCTCCTAAATTTCTTGCCCCTTTGTCTAATTGGTTTTATACTTGGAGCCCTATCATGTAAATCATGCTCTGCCTTTCCTTCTGAAAAATATACTCCTGATACTCGGGTATAAACACATTTTCCTTTCCATTGTTTTGTTTAACCTTTCTGGTAATCTATATGATATAAACAGTAATATTTCCCTGCTTATGTAAACACCTCGGTGTACAACACAGTCAGTAAGACCTTGTTACTATTGTTGTTGACATTCCGGTGGCCACCGATGGACGAGAACTTTGCCTATTGGTCCGCCTCGTCTTAGCGAGCAGGAAAATGGTTCTCTTCGTCCCTCACCCTTAGTACCAACGTGGTTTCCAACATAACTGACATGCTATCCTCTGACCTGCCTTGTTATCATGATCATGCAAAATGTTAGCGCCCTTCCTGCTTTTGACCCACATGGTGGGCCCATAACCCATAGTTCCATAGGATCGAAACCTAACTCCTGTACATCCCTATGTTCCAAAGTTGTTACTCGCGCTTGGCTTCGTATGTAACTCATGAGCGACCTACCTATTGATCTATTTTGGTATCGGACGCAATATCTATTCCCATTGCTCTGAACCCCTTTCACCCTCTGATTCAGGCAACGAACGGTTGCCTACCCGCTTGAAACTTCTTATTGCACTTTCTTACCTTGCTCTCGATGACTTTCTTGAATTTCAACTCAAGAGATGCCTCTATGCCATGTTCACTAAGATAGCCCCCACGTACCTATCTTGTGATTGAGCTCCGTCCTTCCCGAGTCTTTCCCCTTACTCCACCCCTTAAATCTCGGGACGAGATTTCTTGTAGTGGAGGAGATTTGTAACGCCTGGATAATTAAGCTACAGTAATCCCATGTTAATGGTGTCGAGTCATCATACTGTTGCTAATCTTACTTTGGTTCAAACACGAATCAAATTCAACTTCCAAAACAAGTCAAATTCTTATTCCTTCAAACGGTAAAACAAAAATGTTTGTTGGGTTGCAAATATTCACTAGCTAATTATCATGTGGCAACCAACATCATTTGGCTCTCCCTTTAAGCCCTAGAAAAATATAAGTGGCCCAGCAACATATTAATTGGCCTTTTCCATTTCTAAAAATGCTTGAACAATTCCTTTGGCTCTGATTCAACTAAATTCATTTGGTCACTCATTTGAATACAAATGAGTAGCTAATTAGATACAGAAAAGGAAAAGGAGCAACCAAAAGAGAAACAAAAGAGAAAGGCCCCTCCCCTCCCCCCGGGCACTTGGCCCAGATGGCCTGCTGGCCCAGCAGCCCAACTCCCCCCACTCATCCTGTTCCTCCCGCTACAGGAGACAACAGGGGATCGTGGAGGCCATCCATGGCGCCCCGGCCAGGTGCCGGCCATCCACGGCCTCCCCTCTCGTCTACAAGACTCCACCGCCCCTCCTCCCTCCCCGAAACCCTAGCCCCCAAATCCCCCATCTCCCTCTCCCTCTCCCTCTCCCTCTCAGATTCGCTCTGGCCCCTCTTCTCGATCTGGAGGAAATCGTCGCCGCCGTCGCCATGGGTTCGCCGCCCGCATAGCCACCGAGCACCCCGCAGCAATCCACCGCGTCCACCGACACCGCCGTCGACTCCCTTGTCATCGGCAACAGCGTGTTGGAGTTGGGAGCCCCTGCATCACCCTCGACGCCGCCCTCTTCTTCCTCGGGTCGCCGGCAAATCTCGGCGATTCCGGCAAGCCTGCAGCTACTAAGCCGTCACCGGGCCCCCTTGCGCCTCCCCAGTGAGCTCCTCCTCTGAATCCCCCTTACCCCGATCTCGTCCGTCGTCGTAGTCGCCTGTATGAGCCGGTGGCCGCCATGGCTGTAGTTCAACGTCCGCGTATGTGCTCCTGCTGTTCCTTGTGATGCTTCCGCTGCTGCCCTTGCTCTGCCTTGTTGCTTTGCTGCCTGCTGTCGCTACAGCCGGCCCGCCGGCGACCGCATCCACTTCCGCTCGCCAATGGCTACCCCCGCCGCTGCTCCCCCGGGCCGTCCACGCGCGCGCCACGCCCGCTCGGCCATGCCCGAGTGCTGCTGCTCCTGCTATTTGTGCTCGTTACTGCTGCCTGCTGCTACCCATGCCGCAACTGCTCTTCTCTACTGCTTCTCTGCTACTGCAGCTTTGCCGCTGCTGGCGCCGCCGCCGCTGCCGTGGCTGCTTGCCTGCTGCTGCGCCGCGTCTTGCTATACTGCTTTGCTGCTGTTCCTAGCCGCTACCTCTGCTGCTCCATGTTGCCTGCGCTAGCGCATGCTCGCTGCGGTCCATGCACCTCGTGTGCGTGCTGGCCATGGTCGTGTGCCTGTGTGTGCACAACCAAGTGCATGATGGCCGTGGCAACACAGCCATGGGCATAGCCGGTTGTGCCACTGCCACATGTGGCTGGCCGTTTAATTATTCTAATTAGGTATTAGTGGTAACTTTAGATGCTAATTAGAGTATGTCTTGTGGGTCCCCTTGCTAAATAAACCTTTTTAGCACTTTGGTTAAAATATCAGTCTATAACAGGTGGACTCAGTCAACACCTTGACCAGTCAACTGCTGAGTCAGCAGTCGACCAGGCCTACATGTCAGCCTCTCCATGCCACTACTGGGTACACTCTCTGTGTACCGGTAGCAATTTAACAATTTATTTTCGAATTAATAATAATTTTAGAATATTGTTTAAATCTTTGAAAAATTGTATAAAATAATCCGTAACTCGGATGGAAAAGTTTTATACATGAAAGTTGCTCAGAAAAGCAAGACTAATCCGGATACGCTCTCCATTTGCTTGTCGCATGCCTCTAGCATAGCGAACATGCAACCTTTCCCCTCTGTTTCATCTGTCCAAAAAATGCCTAACCCCGGGAAAATTTCTCGGATGTTATCCCCCTTCGCCGGTATCGTGTAGCACTGCGTTAGAGCACCCCTAGCGCTGCTTATTGCATGTCAAGCATCTGTTTGCTCTGTATTTACTATTTCTCCCCCCTTTTCTCTTCGGTAGACCCCGTGATGGCTGTCAATGCCGCTGTGATTGACTACGTCACCGACGACCCCTCCTCGTCTGAGCAACCAGGCAAGCCCCCCCCTTTGATCATCCTGATATCGCCCATTTCCTTTCTCTCATGCTTGCATTAGATTTTGCTACTGTAATTGTTTGCTCCTATTCTGATGCATAGCCTGCTTTTGTAACCTGCTTATTGTTACCTACCTGCTTATCCTAAACTGCTTAGTATAGGTTGGTTAGTGATCCATCAGTGACCCCCACCATGTCCTTTTTGCCCCTGCTTCATCATCAAAGACCCGATCAACGGGATCGAAGACCAGGTCCCGGCACCGCACATCACTTTCCCCTTAGTTGCTCGACACTACTACGTTACTATCGAGTGCCGAGGGTGAGACCTCATCAGCACTTCTGATGTTAGCCCTGTAGTGTAGCTATTCGGTCGTGGTCATCGAGGGTGATTCTGCCTTAACCACTTCTGATACGACTCTGTCGTGCAACCCCTCAAGTGTGAACCTCGAGGGTGGATCCTCTTACATTCACCTTGATGATTACATCGAGTGGAATCCATCAAGGGTGATTCCTCAGGTTTTCCCCTTGGTGTTAGACACACGGTTACTATGGTTACTATGACTTTACCCTGAACCATGTTACTAAAGACGGGTCACCCCTGAGGGGTACCCGAGCGAGCATATTTGCGAGTGATGAGGAGTCGGGTTGACCAGGAGGGTGCCCGCAAGATAATTACGAGGCGTGGCCGGGCATTCTTAGCCCTGGCCGCAAGTCCTCGAGACAGGGCGACGGGGTCACATCTTTCGTGATTCTCTGCTTGTTACCGCGCGTTCCTAATCCACTACGATTTGGATATTTGATCCGAGGGGCCTCTGGCCTGATAGCACTAACCATCATGTGGGCATAGTATGGGCATTCTGCGTTGTATACATCAGCCGAAGCTTAATAGACGTCAGCGACTGAGCGGCGTGCGCCGGGTTGGACTGCGTAAGCACCTGCCTTTTTGAAGGAGGTAGCTAGGTCTACTCACCGGCCGCGTACGCAACGTGCAAGAGTTCTCGGGGCGATGGACCATGACCCCTCGGGGCATAGGTTTAGTCCGGCGTGTTGACCTCTCTATTAAGCCTAGGTCGGGTTGCGGCGTATTGTTTGGCCGAGGCTGGGCATGACCCAGGAAAGTGTGTCCGGCCGGAGTTAATCGAGCGTGGTGGGTAAGTTGGTGCACCCCTGCAGGGAAGAAAACATATATCGATAGCCTATCCTACGACAACGCATACTCGGAGTTGTATCCCGATCGATACAACTAGAACTGGATACTTGAGGTGATAACTGGATAGTATGGATCTGGGATTGCTTTCTCGCAGGGAGTCGAGAAAAGATCTCTGGCCGAGGTTGTTAACACTATTACTACTTTACTTTATGCTACTCTTATCTCTTCTGATGCTGCAAGACGCTTGAAGATACTAGTTTTTGATAGGCTAGGCTTTTCCCCTTCTCTTCTGGCATTCTGCAGTTCAGTCCACATATACTACCCATTTCATTGACACCGATGCATATGTAGTGTAGATCCTTGCTTGCGAGTACTTTGGATGAGTACTCACGGTTGCTTTGCTCCCCCTTTCCCCCCCTTTTCCATTCTTCTCGGATGTCGCAACCAAATGGTGGAGCCCAGGATCCAGACGCCACCTTCGACGATGACTGCTACTACACTGAGGGTCCCTACGTGGAGGCCGTTGATGACCAGGAGTAGTTAGGAGGCTCCCAGGCAGGAGGCCTTGCCTTTTCGATCGATGTTGCTTTTGTGCTAGCTTTCTTAAGGCAGACTTGTCTAACCTATGTCTGTACTTAGATATTGTTGCTTCCGCTGACTCTTGTGTATTCGAGCTTATGTATTCGAGTCCTCGAGGCCCATGGCTTGTAATATAAAGCTTGTATTATTTTATTTGTGTCTAGATTTGTGTTGTGATATCTTCCCGTGAGTCCTTGATCTTGATCGTACACATTTGCGCGTTTGATTAGTGTGCGATTGAATCGAGGGCGTCACAAATGTCTTGCCTTCGGATCTGTCATAGAAGGTGTACCCAACAGTCTCCTTTGGGTATCCTATGAAGACACATTTCTCCGATTTGGGTTCGAGCTTATCAGGTTTAAGCTTTTTCACATAAGCATCGCAGCCCCAAACTTTAAGAAACGACAACTTTGGTTTCTTGCCAAACCATAGTTCATAAGGCGTCATCTCAACGGATTTATATGTTGCCCTATTTAACGTGAATGTAGCTATCTCTAAAGCATAACCCCAAAACGATAGCGGTAAATCAGTAAGAGACATCATATATCGCACCATATCCAGTAAAGTACGATTACGACGTTCGGACACACCATTACGCTGTGGTGTTCCGGGTGGCGTGAGTTGCGAAACTATTCCGCATTGCTTCAAATGAAGACCAAACTCGTAAATCAAATATTCTCCTCCACGATCAGATCATAGAAACTTTATTTTCTTGTTACAATGATTTTCCACTTCACTCTGAAATTCTTTAAACTTTTCAAATGTTTCAGACTTATGTTTCATCAAGTAGATATACCCATATCTGCTCAAATCATCTATGAAGGTGAGAAAATAACAATACCCGCGGCGAGCCTCAATATTCATCGGACCACATACATCAGTATGTATGATTTCCAACAAATCTGTTGCTCGCTCCATAGTTCCGGAGAACGGCGTTTTAGTCATCTTGCCCATGAGGCATGGTTCGCAAGTACCAAGTGAAAGGATCGAGAAGAAGTGTCTAGAGGGGGGTGAATAGACTCTAAGTAAGAAAAGTGGCACTTTTTAAATTCTTTAAGTTGAAGTGAAGTTTTAGCATAAGTTCACACATTCACAATACATATCAAGCAAGCATGACAAGAGTATATGAGCAGCGGAAAGTAAAGCATGCAAGTTGCAAGAATGTAAAGGGATGGGATTGGAGTGTGCAAACGCAATTTGGAGACGCGGAGATTTTTTATCCGTGGTTCCGATAGGTGGTGCTATCGTACATCCACGTTGATGGAGACTTCAACCCACGAAGGGTAACGGTTGCGTGAGTCCACGGAGGGCTCCACCCACGAAGGGTCCACGAAGAAGCAACCTTGTCTATCCCACCATGGCCGTCGCCCACGAAGGACTTGCCTCACTCGGATAGATCTTCACGAAGTAGGCGATCTCCTTGCCCATACAAACTCCTTGGTTCAGCTCCACAATCTTGACGGAGGCTCCCAAGTGACACCTAGCCAATCTAGGAGACACCACTCTCCAAGAGGTAACAAATGGTGTGTTGATGATGAACTCCTTGCTCTTGTGCTTCAAATGATAGTCTCCCCAACACTCAACTCTCTCTCATAGGATTGGATTTGGTGGAAAGATGATTTGAGTGGAAAGCAACTTGGGGAGGGCTAGAGATCAAGATTTATGTGGTTGGAATGGAATATCTTGACCTCAACACAAGTGTAGGTGGTTCTCTCTCAGAAAATATATGTTGGAAGTGTAGGCATGTTCTGATGGCTCTCTTCACGAAAGAAGAGTGGGTGGAGGGGTATATATAGCCTCCACACAAAATCTAACCGTTTCACACAATTTACCAAACTCGGTGGGACCGAATCATGAAACTCGGTCGGACCGATTTGGTTCATAATGTGACCGTTAGGGTTTTCGGTGGGACCGACTTGTCAACTCGGTGGGACCGATGTCATTAGGGTTAGGGCATAACTTAATCTCGGTGAGACCGATTACATAAACTCGGTTGGACTGAAACGTTACGAAAGGGTGACAGAGAGTTTGCATTGCAATCTCGGTGAGACCGATTGCATATTTCGGTGAGACCGAAAATATTGCAATAGGCAACAGAGAGTTTGCAATCCCATCTCGGTGATACCGAGATCCCTATCGGTGAGACCGAATTGATTAGGGTTTCTGGCAGTGGCTATGTCAAAAGAACTCGATGGCGCCGGATAGAAAGTTTCGGTGGGGCCGAGTTTGACTTTTGGTTTGGGACATATGTGGATGTGAGAAAGTGGTTGAGGGCTTTGGAGCATATCACTAAGCACTTTGAGCAAGCAAGCCATTAAGCAAAACCTCATCCCCTCTCAATAGTATTGGCTTTTCTATGGACTCAATGTGATCTTGGATCATTAAAATAGAAAATGTAGAGTCCTGAGCTTTGAGCTTGAGCCAATCCTTTGTCCTCAGCATCTTCAAGGGGTTCCACATCCTCTAGTCCATGCCACTCCGTTGTTGAACTTATCTGAAACATACTAGGTAGAAGCATTAGTCCAACAAGAGATATGTTGACGTTAATTACCAAAATCACCCAGGGATCACTTGTGCTTTCAACCTCCCCCTTTTTGGTAATTGATGACAACATACATCAAAGCTTTAGATAAAGATATAGGGAATAACATGTAAAGTTTTGGAAGGACATGTAACATGCATAGGCTCCCCTTACATGTATGCAATCATGTGAATATGGAACATAAGAGCATATGAGTGCATAATCATGACAGAGCAAGCAATGAGTTACATGTATCTTGGCTATATGCATCAGAGCAAATGATGTGAATATAGGAAATGTACCTTCATGCTCATGAGTCCTTCTTGCAAACAGTATGTACATCAGGAAGAGATCCTCATACACATGACTGTGATGCATATACTTACCTTGTGGTCTTGAGTTGGCTTAGGAAGGAATGAACCTGAGTAAACAAGGTTAGATAACACAGATACACCTACTAGCCAGAGCAAACAAAAGAAACCACACGAGTACCTAGACTGGGATGACATGTAGAGAGTGAGTACTGAGTACCCCAATGGATATAGACATGTCCCCAAAGGTAAAGATGTGCAATGAATTCAAGGATTTCCTTCCCTTAGATGTCTTGCTCCCCCTGAATCTAGCATGGGATACTAGGAGAAGATAGGGAACAGAAAATCAGAGCAAAGAAAAGAAACGGAGCTAAATGCAAACAATCAAATATGAACATGTATTTTCCCTCTTAAACACATGTGACTTCTCTCCTCTTGAACACCAAGCATCTGGGGTTTCTTTCTCCTTGTTGAAGAACATTCTCCCCCTGAGTATTCTCTCCCCTATAGAAATGATTAAGCTTTGATGTGATCTCTCTCTCCCCCTTTGACATCAATTTCCAAGAAGGGTTCTTCTGGATTTTTGTTACAAATGGGTTTGGTCCTTGAGTCAGAGAACAAAGCAGCAAGTCGAATGTGATGCTGGTAGAGGACAAGAATCATTGAGTGGAGCTGGAGCAAAAAGAATGTAGGAACAAGTGGCAAGCTGTGTTTCCTGCAGTGAAATCGGTGGCACCGAAAGAATTCGGTTGGACCGAAGGAAACAAACCGGTGTGACCGAGTTCATCACAGATAAAACACTTGTCACCTCAGCTCACTAGGCAAATAAAATCTCACAAGGATTTGCAAGGAATTAGCTGAAAGATTTGCAATAAGTTGGATGCTGGGAATGCAGAACAGAACAAAGAAAAGAAAATCTAGATGAAGTTTTTTTTTGATAAAGAAGAGGGAATAAATATGCAAAGGACAAAATGCAAAAACTCAAAGAAACACTAGAGAACTTCATCTAGAATTGCGCGGTGACAAAGTCACCTATGTTAGAGTATATTGACTAAGGAGTCAAGTGAGAGCACTTGATCATAAGTCATACTCATCGTTTAACCGCAAAATGGGGTTACCATTTTTCGTTTAAGCATTTGATGTATTCACATCTTGTTGAGTTGCTTTGACCCATGACTTGGAGCAAAGCTTCTCTAAGATGGAATAACATACCTTGGGTGGTGGTGTTGATCTTGATCATGTAGTTGAACTTGTGTGGGTTGCTCAAGGTTGATGTAGCTCATCAAGAGTTGGGAGCACCACTTGGAATTTGAGTTCATCTACCTACATGGGTTAGTCTTGCAAGGAAGAGCACTTGTGTATCCAAAATGACAATCATAAGACTTAATATAGAATTGCAAAGGATATGTTTGAAGGGTTTCGTGCTTCCTTGTCTTCAACCACCATTGTGTAGAGACTTGGTGATGTAGAAATTGCTCAAGATGTAAGTGGGTTGCAATCTCATAGATTTAGATTCATCCAAGTACCTACAAGGGTTAGATAGCATGCAAGGGTGCAAGTATATCCAAGACATATAAGTAGCAACATGAAAGAAATATCAAGGATTAGTCAAAGGCTCATGCCTTGCATGTATCCAAATGGAGTTCCTACTCCAAGTTTGAAGCATCAATGATGTTCAATTCACCTCTCAAACGGCAAAAGACTTTCTCATCAAGAGGTTTGGTGAATATATCTGCCAATTGCTTGTCGGTGCGAACATGCTTAAGATCAATGTCCCCTTTGGCAACGTGATCTCGAATGAAATGATGACGAACTTCAATATGCTTAGTTCAAGAATGTTGCACGGGATTGTGGGAAATTTTGATAGAACTTTCATTGTCACAAAGCAATGGAACATGTTTCACATATATTCCATAATCCTTGAGAGTTTGGGTCATCCAAAGTAACTGAGCACAACATGAACCAGCGGCAATGTATTCCGCTTCGGCGGTGGATAAGGATACTGAGTTTTGTTTCTTGGAGGACCAAGACACAAGAGATCTACCAAGAAATTGACATGTACTCGAAGTGGACTTTCTATCAACCTTGTCTCCGGCATAGTTCGAATTGGAGTAACCAACAAGATCGAAAGAAGACCTCTTAGGATACCAAATGCCAAAATTTGATGTGTGTATTAAGTATCTCACTATCCTTTTCACGGCCTTAAGATGACATTCTTTAGGGGCCGCTTGATATCGTGCACACATGCACACACTTAGGATAATATCGGGACGAGAGGCACATAGATATAACAATGAACCAATCATGGAGTGGTAAACCTTTTGATCAACCGGTTCACCATCTTTGGTCAAATCAAGATGTCCACTAGTAGGCATGGGTGTAGTCATACCTTTGCATTCTTGCATATTGAACTTCTGGAATAAGTCCTTGGTCTACTTTGTTTGAGAGACAAAGGTACCTTCCTTAGTTTGCTTGATTTGCAAACCGAGCAAGAATTTGAGTTCACTCATCATAGACATCTCAAACTTCTCCGACATTAGCTTTCAGAACTTCTCACTAAAGTGAGGGTTAGTCGAACCAAATATAATATCATCAACATAGATTTGGCACACAAATACTTCTCCATTAACCTTTTAGTAAAAAGAGTAAAATCTATTTTTCCAATTTCAAAGCCTTTTTCAATAAGGAACTTGGTCAAGCATTTATACCATGCTCTAGGAGCTTGTTTAAGACCATAAAGAGCTTTGTGAAGTTTGTAAACATGATTAGGTTTCTTAGGATTGACAAAGCCGGGAGGTTGCTTAACATAAACTTCCTCCTCTATTTCACCTTTAGAAAAGCACTTTTAATGTCCATTTGGTACAAGGTGATATCATGGTGATTAGCATAAGCAAGTAAGATGCAAATGGACTCAAGTCTAGCAACGGGGGCATATGTCTCACCATAGTCCATACCTTTGAGTTGAGTGTAGCCTTGGACGACGAGACGTGCTTTGCTGCGAACTACTTGTCCATCTTCATCTTGTTTGTTGCGAAACACCCATTTGGTACCAATGATGTTCTGGTTGTTGTCGGGCTTCTCGACAAATGTCCACACTTGATTTCTCTCAAAGTTGTGTAGCTCTTCATGCATGGCGTTTATCCAATCCGGATCTTCCAATGCTTCTTCAACCTTCATAGGTTCAATGCTAGAGATGAATGAATAATGTTCATAAAAGTTAGCCAAACGAGTTTTAGAGCGAGTGATTCTCCCGGTTTGGATATCATTGTAGATTTGCTCGACGGGATGGTCTTTGGCGACTCTTGCTCGAACTCGTGGGAGCTTTTGCTTTGTTCGGGGTGGAACATATCCTTCATCTTGTTCTTCTTCTTGGCCTTCTTCATTGTTGATGTTGTCATTCTCTTGTCGTGGTGGAGAAGGAGGTTGATGAGGTTCATCTTGGTGTACGTCCTCGTTTTCTTCATTTTGGTGTGTCCCACTCGTGGATGCTTCCATGTCAACTCTTGGTTCACCTTGTCGTGAGGTAGAAGCTTCCACTTGGACGGACGAGGTACTCTCCTTCACCTCCGTTGGACGAATCTTGCCAACAGACAAGTCTTGGATTGCTTCCGAAGGGTCTTTGTCTCCTACATCAATTGGCAATTGCTCTACTTGCGAGCCGTTAGATTCATCAAACTTCACATCTACCGTCTCTTCAACCTTTCGGGTGAAATTGTTGTAAACACGGTAAGTGTGAGAGTTTGAACCATAACCAAGTAGGAAACCTTCATGAGATTTAGGAGCAAATTTAGAACGACGATGCTTATCAAGAATGTAGCACTTTGAGCCGAATACTCGAAAGTATCCAACTTGGGGTTTGTTACCGGTGAGGAGCTCGTATGCCATCTTGCCGAGTAGCTTGTGAAGATACAAACGATTTGTTGCATGACAAGCTGTCTCAACCGCTTCCGACCAAAAGTGTTTTGGAGTCTTGTACTCATCAAGCATCGTTCTTGCCATCTCAATAAGAGTCCGGTTCTTCCTCTCAACAACTCCATTTTGTTGAGGTGTGTACGTGGCCGAGAACTCGTGTGAAATCCCCTCTTCGTCAAGAAAGGTATCCACATTTGCGTTCTTGAACTTTGTTCCGTTGTCGCTCTGAACCTTCTTGATCTTCACTTCAAATTGATTTTGGGCCTTCCTAGCGAAGTTTTTGAAGATCTTTTGGACCTGCGATTTATCATCTAGAAAGAACACCCACATAAATCTTGAAAAATCATCGACTCTGACTAGACCAAATGAGTTACCACCGAGACTCTTGTAGGCATTGGGACCAAAGAGATCCATGTGAAGTAGCTCGAGCGGTCTTCTCGTGGTCATGATGTTCTTCACGGGGCAACTCCCTCCAACTTGTTTTCCTGCTTGACAAGCACTACAAAGTCTATCCTTGTCAAATATAACATCTTTTACTCCAAGGATATGATCACCTTTAATAAGCTTATCAAGATTTCACATGCCCACATGACCTAGCCTTCTATGCCACAACCAGCCTTTAGAAGATTTAGCAATTAAGCAAGTTCTAGGTTGAGCCTTTTTAGTGAAATCAACAATGTAAAGATCACCTCTACGTATACCGGTAAAGACCATTTTATGATTGTCTCTTCGAAACACTTGGCAATCTACTTCAGTAAATAGGACATTGAAACCGAAATCAGCAAGTCTAGATACTGAAAGTAAATTGTACCCAAGAGATTCAACGAGCATGACATTTTGTATGGAGCTATCATGTGAGATGGCCACCTTACCGAGGCCAACCACCTTACCCTTTGAGTTATCACCAAAAGTGACATACTTTCGAGGGCCGTCGTTTTCAGCAAGCTCACGAAACATATCATTGTCTCCGGTCATATGATCAGTACATCCACTATCAAGGACCCATTCCTTTCCTCCAGCCATGTAGCTGCGAAGATTAGCCATAAGAACAAAGTGTCTCATCGTATCGTCAAGATCATAGTCACTATCATCATCCTCATCAGAGTATCCATGTTCAACATCGTCTTGTATTTGATCAATTCCTAGATAGGGTAATTCATTAGATAAATGATCATCAGAATAGTCATCTTTATGAATTCTAATAGCTTCGGATATGATATTGCTAATGATTCCAACATCTCCTTTGGCACGCATGAGATTGGTAAGCTCAAATAGACAATCACCAAATTTAGGATCACTAGAATTCATGTTACTCAAGGCTATAGACTTATGAAGAATTTCATCTAAGTTTTGAAATGAATAATTTGGAAATCTTTCCTCAAGAAATCTCCATATAGTGTAGGCACAATAAAGAGTAGGCAAACATCCAATCAAGTTTCTAGGCAAGCCTCTAGTGATAAGATTAACAGTTCTAAGGTTGCGGATCATGTCAATAGACTCATCAAGGGTAGGATGCAAAGGATCAACATGAGGTGCACAAGGGCTAGTAATGTACTTTGTACAAATGATATTCATTGAAAATCTCAAGCATCTCATTTTTCCACTCATGGAAGAACTCTCCATCAAGAATAGACACTTTATGTCTAAGACTCCCTAATGTAGACACATCCATCTTCCTCCAAAGGTGTTTAAACCAAAGAAATGGAGACCAAGGCTCTGATACCAATTGAAAAGGATCGAGAAGAGGTGTCTAGAGGGCGGTGAATAGACTCTAAGTAAGAAAAGTTGCAGTTTTAAAATTCTTTAAGTTGAAGTGAAGTTTTAGCACAAGTTCACACATTCACAATACATATCAAGCAATCATGACAAGAGTATATGAGTAGCGGAAAGTAAAGCATGCAAGTTGCAAGAATGTAAAGGGATGGGATTGGAGTGTGCAAACGCAATTTGGAGACACGGAGATTTTTTATCCGTGGTTCCGATAGGTGGTGCTATCGTACATCCACGTTGATGGAGACTTCAACCCACGAAGGGTAATGGTTGCGCGAGTCCACGGAGGGCTCCACCCACGAAGGGTCCACGAAGAAGCAACCTTGTCTATCCCACCATGGCCGTCGCCCACGAAGGATTTGCCTCACTCAGGTAGATCTTCACGAAGTAGGCGATCTCCTCGCCCTTACAAACTCCTTGGTTCAGCTCCACAATCTTGACGGAGGCTCTCAAGTGACACCTAGCCAATCTAGGAGACACCACTCTCCAAGAGGTAACAAATGGTGTGTTGATGATGAACTCCTTGCTCTTGTGCTTCAAATGATAGTCTCCCCAACACTCAACTCTCTCTCATAGGATTGGATTTGGTGGAAAGATGATTTGAGTGGAAAGCAACTTGGGGAGGGCTAGACACTACAAAAAAAAAAGACACATCCGTGACATTTTGGGCCGAACGAAAATCTTTTCTGTCATACTTATGACACTTCTATGATGATAATTGTGACAAAACCCGGTATCATCATAGATGTGGTGGAGTCCTACTTCTATGACAAAAAATCATGATAGAAAATGGTCTTTTCATCCTTGGCGGGCCGGAGACGTGGCTGCATGACATTCTTTGGGCCGTCCATGACAGAAAAAACCGTGGTAGAAGCGAGGGCGCGGAAAATATTGGGGAGTCCCCGGTTACGGTGGGTGGTCGGGGGCCGAGCGATGCGTGTTTCTCTCATACACGCACGCGCGTGTGTGCAAGGCGTTGGGCTCTAACTGAACCCGAGCGAGGCGTTGGGCTCTAACTGAACCCGAGCGATTGCACTGCAGGCTACGCGTTACTGAACTCGAGTGATCGATCGATGGCTGTTAACTGAACCCGATCGAGCGATTCCTTCGCTACTGCTGCTAACTGAAGCCGATCGATGCTGCCTCTGGATGAACAGTGAGCGTTGCTAGAGGGTTTGGATGAACAGTTCCTGGTGGGGGTGGATGAACAAGACCCCGTGGCGTTGCCTCTGGATGAACAGTGAGCGTTGCTGGGGGGTTTGGATGAACAGTTCCCGGTGGGGGTGGATGAACAGGACCCCGATTGTTCGAGCCGGTTGGGGCTGGATGAACAGGACCCCATGGAGGGCAGGATGAACAGGACCACCCCGTGGAGGGCAGGATGAACAGTAGACGGTGGAGGGCTGGATGAACAGTAGCCCGTGGAGGGGTGGTTGAACAGGAGCATGTGGAGAGGGCTGGTTGAACAGTAGCCGGTGGAGTAGCGTGCAGTGGAGGCTGGATGAACAGGAGCACGTGGATGAACAGTCGCAGGTGGAGGCTGGAGGAGGTCGACGGTGGATGAACAGTAGCCCGTGGAGGCTGGAGGGGGTCAACAGTGGAGATGAACAGTATCCCGTGGAGTCCCGTTTTGCAGTATGCCACACCCCTCCCGATGAACAGGACCCCCGTTTTGACCGTAGCGCTCCCACACAAGTCCGTTTCCTCAATTTTGCGGTACGCCTCATCCCTCCCGATCAACAGGACCCCCGTTTCGACCATAGGAGGTTCGTTTCCTCCGTTTTGCGGTACACCAGACCCCTCCTGATGAACAGGTCCTGTTTCGAACGTGGCCGGTTGAACACAAGGCCGTTTCCTCCGTTCTGCGGTACGCCAGGCCTCGTTTCCAACGGCTGTTCCGTCCAAGCCGGTTGGCTCCCACGCGTTCTGTTTCCTCCCGATGAACACGACGCATTCCGTTGCCTCCCCATGAACACGACGACGATGCTGTTTCTCCATTTTGACCCAGCCATGTACACGAGCCCTGGCCATACGTACGCGCGAGTAGGCGTTCGAGACCCCGCCCGTATGTACGTACGTGGCCGTATTTACTTTCTTGCACCCTGCACGCTATACGTACGTGTACATGCTACATGCGCGCCTCTACTATGACACGTGCGCGCCTCTACTACGACACGTGCGTGCCTCTACATCGACCAGTATGTACGTACACGTTCGAGACCAGAATGACAACACTACGTATGCTTCGACCAGGTGGGTCCCGAATGTCAGGCACTTCCTTGCCTGCGAAGATGTAGCTGGTGGGTCCCAGCAGTCAGGGGGGCGAATCGTTTTTTTGCCGAACGCACTTCCTTGCGTGCGAAGACGTAGCTAGTGGGTCCCAGCAGTCAGGGGGAAATATTTTTTTCGCGAAATACGGTGGCCCGTCCGGTGGGTCCCCGCTGTCAGGTGGAGGAATAATTATTTTCCGTGCAATAAGGAGGCACTTCCTTGCTGCGGTCGTGGACCCAGCAGTCAGCCTCTCCACGGCAGTACTCTTCCGATGGAAGTCGTTCCTTGACCACGTTGACCACGCCGCGCCGAGAGCACCAGGGCGGTGGACAACGGCGAGGCCTAGGAAGGGGACGACGCAGAGCCGGGGAAGACGCGGCAGTGGAAGCCCGCGCGGAGAGGAGTACGAGGGTTCACTGGTTCGGCTGCGGTGTGAGGCTGCCTTCGCCGCAGGGCCTGGCCAGCGGTGGGAATAGTAGGGGGCGGTGAGGCCTCCACGGCAGCACAGCCGGCCACGGGAGGCAGGAGCATGCGGTACGACCGGCGCTGCTTTGGGCGGCTGGAGCAAGAAGACCAGAGGTTGAAGAAGCACTACGGCCGTTGGATGGACATCGTACGGTCACTGGAGCTAGAATCGTTCATATTGACTAAGTTGACAAAGCACTCCGTCCCCGTCAACTTAGTAGGCCCACAAGTCAGCCTCCCACCAAGGTGGGTCCCAACCAGCAGGGGGAGTATTCATTTTTTTGTGCATAATAAGGAGGCACTTCCGGTGGGTCTGAGCTGACAGCGGGGTGAACATTTTTTCGCGCAATACGGTGGCCCGTCCGGTGGGTCCCAGCAGTCAGGGGGCAAATGTTTTTTCGCGAAATACGGTGGCCCGTCCGGTGGGTCCCTGCTGTCAGGTGGAGGAATCATTATTTTACGCATAATAAGGAGACACTTCCTTGTTGCCGTCGTGGACCCAGCTGTCAGCCTCTCCACGTACAGTCCACGTCCGATGGAAGCCATTCCTTGACCACGTTGACCACGCCGCGCCGAGAGCACCAGGGCGGTGGACGACGGCGAGGCCTAGGAAGGGGACAACACGGAGCTGGGGAAGACGCGGCAGTGGAAGCCCGCGCGGAGAGGAGTACGAGGGTTCACTGGTTCGGCTGCGGTGTGAGGTTGTCGTCGCCGTGGAATAACAAGGGGTGTGGGTGAGTAGAGGGATGGCCTGGCCAGCGGTGGGAGTAGTAGGGGGCGGTGAGGCCTCCGCGGCATCACAGCTGGCCACGGGAGGCAGGAGCACGCGGCATGACTGGCGCTCCTTTGGGCGGCTGGAGCAAGAAGACCAGAGGTTGAAGAAGCACTACGGCCGTTGGATGGACATCATACGGTCACTGCAGCTAGAATCGTTCATATTGACTCAGTTGACAAAGCCCTTGGTACGCGTCAACTTAGTAGGCCCACAGGTCAGCTTCCGAAACGGTGCGCCCCAGATGTCAGGGGGAGGAATCATTTTTTGGGTGGGTGAAGCTAGAATATCCGAGATTGAAGAAGAAGCACGGCATCCGTTGGATGGACATCCAACGGCCACTGCTGCTAGAACCGTGTGTTGACTATAATAAGTTGACAAAGCCTTGCATACGCGTCAACTTCATTTTTTTAGGGGACGCGTCAACTTAGTAGGCCCACAAGTGTGTGGGAGAGAACTTATAGCGCATTTGTGATTTGTAAGATGTACAGCCCATTTTTGAATTCTAACGGAATTTTCTATAGCCCATTTACAGTTTGTTAAAAGTACAGCCCATTTTCAACGATTAATAATTTCAACCAACCGTTCAAGACAGAATTCAATAAAAATTTCCCACATTTTGATCGGATCCGAAATATTTTTATCCCGAAATTT
Organism: Aegilops tauschii subsp. strangulata; assembly: GCF_002575655.3. Taxonomy (NCBI): domain Eukaryota; kingdom Viridiplantae; phylum Streptophyta; class Magnoliopsida; order Poales; family Poaceae; genus Aegilops; species Aegilops tauschii. The sequence goes on from NC_053041.3 coordinate 223,368,270, forward strand.
CTAGTCAGACTAAATATAAGTTTGTATTACGTAAAAATCTAACGAAACATTGCGCGCGCAACAATTAAAAATTAAGATTTTCAAAATCCGTAAATAATATTTTATAAACTAATTCCGTGCTTGGTGCATTTTTTATAGTTACTGCCCAGTTTTTATAATTACATCACATTTATTATTTTTTAAAGCCCATTTTCCTGTTAAGCCTAATGCATCCCTCCTAGGAAAGATTTGCAGCCCAGCGGGGCGGAGAATAACAAGTTGACCTTGCCTGGGTATTCCTAAAAAAACTTATAGCTGGGCTAGCCATTTTCATCTTGAAAAAAATTAATATCTGGGCTGGATATCTGTCTTGGGCTAGACGGGCCACAGCCCGCCCAGTTAATACCCTGCTCTCCTCTGAACAACAATGAAAACATCACCAAGAAAAACTCTGCATTGCTCACGCCTCAAAAACACAAATACTGCTCGAGCTACTTGGTCCCAGTTGTCGGCCGTACCTTGTGCAATTCTCTCGTTTATTGACTACATAGGTTGACAATGGTGTGGGACCGTGATGTCAGGAAACCAGGAGGAAGCAAAAAAATGATAGTTGTACATAATACGGAGGCACTTGCTTACGTACGGCTATGGCCCTAGTGGGTCCCTACTGTCAACCAATCAATATAAAGTCATCTCCTGAATCCTCATGTTCATTGACCATGTTAATAATGCTCGGCACCACGGCGAGCGCAACAACTCGAAGGACGACGGAGAGGGCCTCGCGGCCCCTACGGATGGTCTGATACAGCGCCCGCTGCTCATTCAGGAAGCCAGGATCATCGGACACCTATGAGCACCTTCGAGAGACTGAGACGGCATGAAACGGTAAGGCCGCGCTTGGGAGCTCTGGTTTATTTCACAACTGTATTAAGATACAAGTGTAATTTACTCGTCATCGAAAACAATGCATAAAATACAGGCGTAATGAAACCGAGGGCCCTGGGTCTGTAAGTAAAACCGGCGGGTTACGCGTGTAATTTGAGAGACCGGTGTATATTTTACTAGTCGAAATCGACCAACCAAGCGCTTCGCCCGAGACCATCTGCTTTTATTTAGAAGCGTCAGTTTTACAAGCGGTTTTGGTTGGAAAACGACGATCCAATCACGGCCTAAGATGATGAGTTGGTCGGAAGATCATATGGTTTCACGTCTAACCTACCCGACTTGTTGTATAGGCTATGAATGAAACATAAGACGATGAACTTCTTAAGCACGGAAACAATAGAAGATGATGGTCTTCCTAACAAGCAAATCACTGGCATTAGATCGACATGCAAAACAATATGAAGCATTATTCTCAGGAGGCACGGTGAACAGCTCGTGATGCTGCATGCCACAACATTCCAAGCTCAACATTGCAATCAAACACAAGGCCTGGCATTACATAGACAATATTCAGAACAAACTCTTAAAATATCTTACATAAGTCAACATTCATGTGACTATGCATCTCAGTAGAGTAAATATTTACTTCTGAACTGAAGACAGGAATAGGAAAAAATAATCGATGTTGCTCACAGCAAAGGGCGTCCCACTCAAAAATATCAAATGCATGTCTTCTGGCTAACATCAATCAGCAAAAATTGACAAGGTTTTCCAATTCCAATATATTAAACTAATGTCAACTTTGACAAGCTTTTCCCATTCAAAATATGTAATTCCTATGATTGTGGAACGGGCAGGGTTTGTCATCTGATAGTCCGGTGGCTCAAGGTGACGACGAATGATTAGAGAACTATTCGATGTATTGTGCATGATGAAGTATTATTATGGAGGACACGAACCATCTGAATATTTTGTGCAGTTCCACTAAAATCAAGCTAAGCATCCCTGTGGATTTCGTATTTATATGCTGCCAGAAAACAAAGACACATCAGCACACACATGAATATTGGCCCCAGTGTCAACCCACCAATCGGTGGACTAACAAACTGAAAGTACGGTAAACAGATTACCATACCCAGATGCCCCATCATTGGTGCTTAGAGTGACATTGACAGACTTGGAGTCCTGTTTTGGCTTCTTGGTACTTGTTTGGGCACTTGTTTGCCTAGTGTTCCTCCGTACCACAAGTAAAGCAACCATCTCTGCAGACTAGTCATGTCACCAACGTCTACTAATACTCTGTAAAGCTTCTCGATCATTCCTTGTGTAATGTAGCGCAAACAGTGACTGCTTCTTTCTGCAAAGTGGTAAGACCAACTGGACCCACTAATGCAGCAGTTTGCCTTAGACACATTGGCTCATTTTGTGCAGTTCAAGTAAAATCAAAGTCGGAATAAAACCGAGCTTTAATTTTGATATCCCTGTAAGCAACAAAAGGTATAAGGGAAACAATTACTGAGAAATAACGGTTGATGACTTGTACTCCCAGAAGGAAGAACATCTACTGATCTACCTTATCTTAATGGGAAACAAAGCAGGAGAGTAGCAATTTTCAATCAGTGTGATTCATTCATAGTAACTGAAACATTATCTTAACAATGCCTTGTTTCAACATGTATAAAGAATGACAAAGCAGAAAAGTATCATTCCTAAAACAATGCGACTAATTCATTTTAACAGAGACATTATCTTAACAATACCTTGGTTAAACATGTAGAAAGAACTACAAAGCAGGATAGTACCCTTTGTAAAACATTGTAACTGATATATAATAACAGAGACATTATCTGAACAATACATTTCTTAAACATGTACTCCGGCCGACCCCTAACAGAAATGGTACTCCCGCCGATCCCTAACAAGTGTTGTAGTTTTGAGCTAAGATTCAGTAGTTAATTCTGAGGAAAGTCGGTACTGACCTTTCAAGACCAAGATTTGAAATAACTCGTGAGGAAGATGTAGCGACCAGACCCCAAATGGTCTGTGCTGCTGTGCACCAGTGTCATCCCTGGATCAGTAATGCTGACACGCACAGTACAAATGGAGGATTTATAACAGAGTAGCAATCACACACTTATTACATCGAATATCTCCGAAGAGATTAAGTATGATAAACATGGCTTAAGGCCATCTAATAACGATAACAGCGGAAGACTTGGAAGATAAGTGAGTCCATCAACTCCAGCGGCATCACTGAGTATAAGACCACGACCTAAGGCGCCTTACTCGTCGTCTGAAAAGTCTGCAACATGAAACGTTGCAGCCCGAAAATGGGTCAGCACATAGGATTTGCTGGCAATGTAACACATAGAGAGTAATGAACAATAATAATGCTATACTACATGCATATATGGCTGGTGGAAAGCTCTATGGTTACAGTTTTGCGAAAAGCCAATTTTATCCTACTTCAAAGGAATAAATTTTTTTTACTATCATGGTGGTTGTGAAACATTGAGAAGGTACCTCCAACTCAATCCCAATTAGGTGTCATCATTAACCCAACAAAATTAATTAAAAGTAACGTAGTGATGAGATTCAAATGATAATCCAGGTACTAGATACTCAAGTTGTCCATAACCGGGGACACGGCTAACCATGATTAGTTTGTACACTCGGCAGAGGTTTGCGCACTTTTCCCCACAAGACTCGATCGCCTCCGCTTGATTCTCGCACTGCATGATGTTTGAGAAACGGATGACCGAGACACAGTCTTTCAGGAACAATCACTCTTTACTCCGGGTGGACCGGTACACCTACTTTCCCCTACATCTGCTAGCCCACCTCTTCAAGAGATCTTGTAACCTACTCAGCTATGCTAGAGCCCATAATAGCTTGTGGCTGCACATGGAAGTTTCTAGCATGAATAATCTTATGATCCCTTTGAGCCTGGGTGGCGGACCTTATAAAATCAGACAACACTGGGTTCTCCAGGTGCCTCAATCCACCCAGATGTGAGTTTTAGTTGCCACCTTAAGTTGAACCATTTATAAACATCTCACATCTGTCGTGAATATCACTCAAACCCAATCCACGTCTACGAGCATAGCATGGCAATAATAAAAGCAACGTAGAAGTAACTCCCAAGGGTTTGAATAGAAAACAGGTAATAGGTACTACCTCAACTACTTCCCAGCTCCCACAATTTAATCAGATCCTAATCATGCAATTGTTTGAGGAGTAGATCTAATGCAATAAAACTGGGTATGGAAAGTATGATCAACGTGTTACTTGCCTTGCTGACGATCCGCAAAACCTAGCGATTCGAAGTAACAAGCGGCACACTCCGGGTACTCTATCGCAAACAAACAAACATACAATCAGTACTCATCTAATGCACAGGTAAAACTCGAAAGTTCAACTTAAGAACTCCGGTTTGCAAAAAGAATCAACTCGAAAGAAGCAACGAAAGTCAAATGGCGAAAGAAAGAAGCTTCGTTTACTAATCTGGATCTAGGTCAAATTTTACTATAGCAAAAACTTGTTTGAGTAGGTTAAACGGAAAGAGAATTTCGAGACGAAACTCTAGGCACTTGAATCGCCTGATTCCGATAAACGAGCGAGAAGTTAAACAGAAACGAAGATTCGATCAGAAATCGAATCTGAGATAATCGCAGAAAAATCCGACGAAAAGAAAAACAGACGAACGGTTAAAGAACGGACGTTCGTTAACAGAGAAAAACTGACGAACGCGTTCGTTAAAACAAACGGTTCGGTAAACGCTCGCAAAAGAATAAAACAGAAAAAAAACCGATCTAGGTTTTTTTTTAAACGAACGGTTTTTTTTAAAAGAAAACCGGCAAACCGAAAGGCATCGGGTATACCTCGTCGGGGCGGCTCCGGCGAGGATCCGGCGGGGCTCCGGCGGGGCGCGGGGGGTGCGGGGCTCGGGGAAAGGGCGAGGGCAGCGAGGGGCGGCGGCAAACGGCGGCGGCGGCGGCTCCCGAGCTCACACCGGCGGCGGCGGGGCGGCAAGTGCGGCGGCGGCGGCGAGATGAGAGGAGAGAGAGGGGGGGGTATATATAGGAGGGAGGGGGCTCCGGTGGCTTGGGGGAGGGGGCAAGCCGAGCGGGAGGCGGCTCCCGTGGCCATGGCGGACTCCGGCGGCGGCGGGCGCGTGCTGGAGAAGGAGCGGGGCGCGGGCGGGCCGGCGCTCGGCTGGGCTGCGACCCGGTCGGGCGTCGCGCGTTTTTTTTAAATAAGTTCCGCGGAAAATAATTCGTAGAAAAATAAATAAAAGTCAGAAAAATATAAAATAAATTTTCCCCGTCTAGTTAGAAAATCTAGAATAGGGTGAGCATTTTTTAACACAAAATAAATATTTTGAAAACATGCAATATTTTTTAATGCAACAAAAATTGCAAATAAAATCCAAATAAATTCCAATAAATGATTTTAACATTTTTCCTCCAGTATTTCAATTGTTTTGGAGAAGTCATATTTTCTCCTCTCGTTTATTTTTAGAATGAAATATTATTCCGGAGAGAAAATAATTAAAACCAAAATCCTCGTCTTAATATTTGATGAAAATCAAATATGAAAATTCGAGAAAAATCCCCAACTCTCTCCGAGGGTCCTTGAGTTGCTTAGGATTTATCGAGGATTTGTCAAAATGCAATAAAACATGATATGCAATGATGATCTATGTATAACATACCAAATTGAAAATTTGGGATGTTACAAACCTACCCCCCTTAAGATGAATCTCGCCCTCGAGATTCGGGTTGGCTAGAAAACAGGTGGGAGTGGTCCTTCCGTAGATCTTCCTCTCGCTCCCAGGTGGCTTCATCCTCCGTGTGGTGACTCCACTGGACTTTGCAAAACTTGATAACCTTGCTGCGGGTAATTCGGCTGGCATATTCAAGAATCTTAACTGGTTTCTCCTCATAGGTCAAATCACTTTCCAGCTGAATCGCTTCCAGTGGCACAGTATCTCTCAGTGGTATCTCAGCCATCTCTGCGTGGCACTTCTTCAACTGAGAAACATGAAATACATCATGAACTCCAGACAATCCTTCGGGCAATTCCAGCTTGTAAGCAACTTCTCCCATACGTTCCACAACTCTGTATGGTCCGATAAAATGGGGCGCTAACTTTCCCTTAACTCCAAAGCGCTTCACTCCTCGAAGTGGTGATACTCGAAGGTAAACTCGGTCTCCGACTTCGTGAACTGTCTCCTTTCGTTTAGAATCAGCATAACTCTTCTGTCTGGACTGGGCTACCTTGAGCCTATCGCGAATCAACCTCACTTTCTGTTCAGACTCCTTAATCAAATCTGGTCCAAACAACTGACGGTCTCCAACTTCGTCCCATAACAATGGTGTTCTACACCTCCTTCCGTACAAGGCTTCGAAAGGGGTCATCTTCAAACTGGTCTGATAACTGTTGTTATAAGAAAACTCCGCATATGGCAGGTTGTCGTCCCAACTAGATCCATAATCTAGTGCACAAGCTCTCAACATGTCCTCCAAAATCTGGTTGACTCTCTCGGTCTGTCCATCTGTCTGTGGGTGGAAAGCTGTACTAAATTCCAGCCTGGTTCCCAGTGTTTCATGTAACTGCTTCCAAAACTTCGAGGTAAATTGGGTTCCTCTGTCTGATACAATGGTCCTCGGAACTCCATGCAAACATACGATCCTGGTCATGTATATCTTTGCCAACTTAGCACTGGTGTAAGTGGTCTTCACTGGAATGAAATGAGCCACTTTCGTCAATCGGTCGACTACAACCCATATTGAGTCATAGCCTGAACGAGTCCTGGGTAATCCTGTGATAAAATCCATGCCTATTTTATCCCACTTCCATTCGGGTATCGGCAATGGTTGTAGCAATCCTGCTGGCTTCTGGTGCTCTGCCTTCACTCTCTGACACACATCACAAACTGCTACATACTCTGCAATATCCTTCTTCATTCCGGTCCACCAGAAAGTATTCTTCAAATCCAAATACATCTTGGTATTCCCTGGGTGAATCGAGTACGGTGAATCATGGGCTTCCTGCAAAATTAACTTCCTGATCTCCGGATCATTTGGCACATATACGCGGTCCTCAAACCATAAGGTATCGTGCTCATCCTCATGAAATCCCTTGGCTTTTCCTTTGCTCATCTTCTCCTTTATCTCTTCAATCTCCTTGTCTGTCTTCTGAGCTTCTCTGATCTTTTCCATCAAGGTAGACTGAATCTCCAATGCCGCTAAATAGCCTCTTGGGACTATCTCCAAACATAGCTCGCGAAGGTCCTCGGCTAACTCCTGAGGTAACTCTCCTGTCATGAGGGTGTTGACATGACTCTTGCGGCTCAACGCGTCTGCTACTACGTTAGCCTTTCCAGGGTGATAATGCAATCTCATATCATAATCTTTAATGAGCTCTAACCATCTCCTTTGTCTGAGATTTAACTCTTTCTGCGTGAAAATATACTTCAAACTCTTGTGATCCGTGTACACCTCACAATGGTTTCCGATGAGGAAATGTCTCCATGTCTTCAATGCATGCACCACGGCTGCTAATTCCAATTCATGCGTAGCATAATTCTTCTCATGGGGTTTAAGTTGTCGTGAAGCATATGACACAACTCTTCCTTCCTGCATAAGCACTGCTCCAAGTCCTCGACGAGAAGCGTCGCAATAAACTTCATAATCCTTGCGTTGATCTGGCAGAATCAACACTGGTGATGTAACCAATCGTTTCTTCAACTCTTGGAAACTAGCTTCACATTCCTCAGTCCAATTGAATTTGGTGTCCTTCTTTAATAGCTCAGTCATGGGCTTAGCAATCCTTGAGAAATTCTCGATAAATCTCCGGTAGTATCCTGCAAGTCCAAGAAAACTCCGGATTTCTCCAACTGTCTTGGGTGATTCCCAACTTGTCACTGTGTCAACCTTGGCAGGGTCTACTGCTATTCCTTCTCCAGAAATAACATGTCCAAGGAATCCAACTTCCTTCAGCCAAAACTCACATTTGCTGAACTTGGCATATAACTGATGTTCTCTGAGCTTCTCAAGTACCAATCGTAAATGCTCCTCATGCTGTTCTTCATCCTTGGAAAAGATTAAAATATCATCAATGAACACCACGACGAACTTATCCAAAAACTCCATAAACACTTTGTTCATCAGGTTCATGAAATAGGCAGGTGTGTTAGTCAGTCCAAATGACATAACGGTATACTCATACAATCCATATCTGGTGGTAAAAGCCGTCTTTGGTATATCCTGCTCTCAAATCTTTAACTGATGGTATCCTGATCGTAGATCGATCTTGGAAAATACTTTAGCTCCTTGTAGGCGGTCAAACAAATCATTGATCATCGGCAGTGGGTACTTGTTTTTGATGGTCACTTCATTCAATCCTCGGTAATCAACAACCATCCTCAGCGATCCATCTTTCTTCTCCACTAGAAGTACTGGTGATCCCCAAGGTGACGAACTTGGGCGAATATAGCCTTTATCCAGTAACTCCTTGATCTGCTTCTTAATTTCCTCCAAATCCTTTGCGGGCATCCTGTATGGTCTCTTAGATATTGGCCCTGTGCCTGGCAAAAGTTCAATCAAGAACTCAATGTCTCTATCTGGTGGCATGCCTGGCAACTCTTCTGGAAATACATCCGGATAATCCTTCACCACTGGTACTTCCTCCTGTACAACTCCTGATAAGGAATTTACTTGAGTCCTCTTCGGCATATGCCGGGATACATACTTGATCCTTTTTCCTTCCGGGGTGGTAAGCAAAATCGTCTTGCTGGCACAATCGATGTTTCCTCCATACAAAGATAGCCAATCCATTCCCAAAATTACATCCAAACCTTGCGATTCCAAAACAATGAGGTCTGAGGGGAAAACATGCGTTCCAATGGCCAACGCTATCTGAAAAAAAATCCTTGGGTTGCCATATACTCTGCTCCTGGCGAGGTTACTAACATAGGGGTTTTGAGAACTTGGGTGGACATCTTAAACTTATTCATGAATCCCCTTGATATGTATGAATGCGATGCACCAGTATCGAAAAGAACGGTTGCAGTAAATGACTTAACCAAAAACTTACCTATTACTGCATCAGGCTGAGCTTCAACTTCCTCCACGCTCACGTGGTTCACATGCCCTTTGTTGAACGGGTTCGGCTTCTTCCCAGAGCTTCCATTGCCATTTCCATTTTGGGCTTCAGGACAATCAGTTGCATAATGTCCAGTCTTCTGGCACTTGAAACAAGTAATGTGACTTAGATCCCTCTTGGTTGGGGTAGATGGGTTGGTGCGGTTCTGTCCGTTTCGCCCTCCATTCCCATTACCATTCTTGGAGCCATTATGGTTGTGCGAACTACCTCCTCCATGGGTATGCTGAAACTGTCCTCCCGGCTTCGGGGTAAATCGTGACTTCTGCTGGGCTCCAGAATTGTACTTCCCTTGTCCATACTTCCTCTTGCGGTTTTCAATCTGCTGTTGCTTCCCTTCAATCATGAGAGCTCTATCTACCAGTTCCTGGTAGTTGTTGAAGGTTGCTACCATCAACTGCATACTCAGTTCATCATTCAGCCCTTCCAAAAATTTCTCCTGCTTGGCAGCATCTGTAGCAACGTCATCTGGTGCATAACGTGCTAACTTACTGAAATCCTCCACATACTGGCCTACGGTGCGTCCTCCTTGGCGTAGGTTGCGAAACTCACGCTTCTTCATAGCCATAGCTCCTGCTGAAACATGAGCTGTACGGAAAGCTTGCTGAAACTGGTCCCATGTGACAGTGTCAATAGGGTGCGTGGCTGTATAATTCTCCCACCATGATGCTGCGGGTCCATCAAGCTGATGTGCGGCAAAACGCACTCTTTCCGCATCTGTGCATCCTGCAGTGGTCAACTCCCTTCCAACTTTGCGGAGCCAATCATCTGCCACAATCGGCTCGGTGCTACTGGAAAACACCGGCGGGTTTAGCCTTAAGAAACGGGCTAAGTGATCAACAGGTGGTGGTGGCGGTGGGTTGTTGTTGTTGTTGTTGCCTTGGTTCTGCACTAAAACTTGCATCAGGGCATTCTGTTGCTGAATCAACTGGGTGATCTCTGGCGGGAAAACAAATCCGGTGTCGCGTCTCGGAGGCATCTGATAGGTTTAGAAAAGATGAGAGTTAAGAATAGAATGAGGTCTAGAGGGAAAACACTACCCATATGCTCATGAGACAAATACAATCAATATCACTCAATCAATTCAAACAAGGCAAAACAATCGATCTAACTAGCGTTACAAAGTGCTTGAACTATACTATTAAATGGGGGAAATCTACTACTGATATGGTGGTCTACTAGAAATTCTGATCCGTTGAAGACTCCATGATGTCTGCTCCAGCTTCATCAACCCAGTCGTCTTCACTTGGTTCTGAGTCGGTGTCGTCGATGATGATGTAGTTATCCGGACAAGTGCATTCGTCGACTTCTGCTTTTGGCACTGGATTTCCCATGAATACTCCAATCTTCTTCTCCAGGTCGTCATTCTTCCCTACTAGTGCGTTGATTTCCTCCAAATAATCTTCACGTGTAGCCTTGAGTTCTTCTTGGAGCTCTTTGATCTTCGTTAATGCCTTCTTCAGTTCTTCCTTGTCCGTGCACATCTGGTTCTCCTGGCGACGAATATGTTGGTTCTGCTCCTGGATGAAAGCTGCAATTGATCCATCCTTCTTGGTTCTGATCATCTCCCATTGCGCGTCTCGGCGTCCACAAATCTGATAAATTGTATCCTTAAGCTCCTGGTGGTAGACTTCTCCAATGCGTCCCATGGCGATGTGTGCGGCCATGCTCTTCCCTAAACTCCAAGTTGGTGCTTCGAAAACCAATCTTATGGGTTCCGTAGTTGGCACAAACGTCCTTCCTGGAATGAGAACTTGAATCTTCTAGCTCTCCTCTTCGGGAAATGTGGCGTTGTAGGTTCCGGTGATGCTTGGTATTCCTATGTTCAAGTACTTGGTGACTTCCTTCAAGTGTCGACCAAACGGCGTGTCTTCATCTGGTTGCATGAACTTGCTCCTTGCATTCGCCATTCCTAAAAGAGTAGAAAAAGGAGCGGGGTCAGAAATGAGAAGAGAGAAGCTTTCTAGGGCTTAAGCTTAGTGGTCGTGTCCTACAGTCAGCGTGTGCTCTGATACCAACTTTGTAGCGACAAGACCCCAAATGGTCTGTGCTGCTGTGCACCAGTGTCATCCCTGGATCAGTAATGCTGACACGCACAGTACAAATGGAGGATTTATAACAGAGTAGCAATCACACACTTATTACATCAAATATCTCCGAAGAGATTAAGTATGATAAACATGGCTTAAGGCCATCTAATAACGATAACAGCGGAAGACTTGGAAGATAAGTGAGTCCATCAACTCCAGCGGCATCACTGAGTATAAGACCACGACCTAAGGCACCTTACTCGTCGTCTGAAAAGTCTGCAACATGAAACGTTGCAGCCCGAAAACGGGTCCGCACATAGGATTTGCTGGCAATGTAACACATAGAGAGTAATGAACAATAATAATGCTATACTACATGCATATATGGCTGGTGGAAAGCTCTATGGTTATAGTTTTGCGAAAAGCCAATTTTATCCTACTTCAAAGCAATAAAATTTTTTTTACTATCATGGTGGTTGTGAAACATTGAGAAGGTACCTCCAACTCAATCCCAATTAGGTGTCATCATTAAACCAACAAAATTAATTAAAAGTAACGTAGTGATGAGATTCAAATGATAATCCAGGTACTAGATACTCAAGTTGTCCATAACCGGGGACACGGCGAACCATGATTAGTTTGTACACTCTGCAGAGGTTTGCGCACTTTTCCCCACAAGACTCGATCGCCTCCGCTTTATTCTCGCACTGCATGATGTTTGAGAAACGGATGACCGAGACACAGTCTTTCAGGAACAATCACTCTTTACTCCGGGTGGACCGGTACACCTACTTTCCCCTACATCTGCTAGCCCACCTCTTCAAGAGATCTTGTAACCTACTCAGCTATGCTAGAGCCCATAATAGCTTGTGGCTGCACACGGAAGTTTCTAGCATGAATAATCTTATGATCCCTTTGAGCCTGGGTGGCGGACCTTATAAAATCAGACAACACTGGGTTCTCCAGGTGCCTCAATCCACCCAGATGTGAGTGTTAGTTGCCACCTTAAGTTGAACCATTTATCAACATCTCACATCTGTTGTGAATATCACTCAAACCTATCCACGTCTACGAGCATAGCATGGCAATAATAAAAGCAACGTAGAAGTAACTCCCAAGGGTTTGAATAGAAAACAGGTAATAGGTACTACCTCAACTACTTCCCAGCTCCCACAATTTAATCAGATCCTAATCATGCAATTGTTTGAGGAATAGATCTAATGCAATAAAACTGGGTATGGAAAGTATGATCAAAGTGTTACTTGCCTTGCTGACGATCCGCAAAACCTAGCGATTCGAAGTAACAAGCGGCACACTCCGGGTACTCTATCGCAAACAAACAAACATACAATCAGTACTCACCTAATGCACAGGTAAAACTCGAATGAAAGATCCAACCAGAAAGTTCAACTTAAGAACTCCGGTTTGCAAAAAGAATCAACTCGAAAGAAGCAACGAAAGTCAAACGGCGAAAGAAAGAAGCTTCGTTTACTAATCTGGATCTAGGTAAAATTTTACTGTAGCAAAAACTTGTTTGAGTAGGTTAAACGGAAAGAGAATTTCGAGACGAAACTCTAGGCGCTTGAATCGCCTGATTCCGATAAACGAGCGAGAAGTTAAACAGAAACGAAGATTCGATCAGAAATCGAATCTGAGATAATCGCAGAAAAATCCAACGAAAAGAAAAACGGACGAACAGTTAAAGAACGGACGTTCGTTAACAGAGAAAAACCGACGAACGCGTTCGTTAAAACGAACGGTTCGGTAAACACTCGCAAAAGAATAAAACCGAAAAAAACCGATCTAGGGTTTTTTTAAACGAACGGTTTTTTTAAAAAGAAAACCGGCAACCCGAAAGGCATCGGGTATACCTCGTCGGGGCGGCTCCGGCGAGGATCCGGCGGGGCTCCGGCGGGGCGCGGGGGGTGCGGGGCTCGGGGAAAGGGCGAGGGCGGCGAGGGGCGGCGGCAAACGGCGGCGGCGGCGGCGGCTCCCAAGCTCACACCGGCGGCGGCGGGGCGGCAAGTGCGGCGGCGGCGGCGAGATGAGAGGAGAGAGAGAGGGGGGTATATATAGGAGGGAGGGGGGCTCCGGTGGCTTGGGGGAGGGGGCAAGCCGAGCGGGAGGCGGCTCCCGTGGCCATGGCGGACTCCGGCGGCGACGGGCGCGTGCTGGAGAAGGAGAGGGGCGCGGGCGGGCCGGCGCGCGGCTGGGCTGCGGCCCGGTCGGGCGTCGCGTGCGTTTTTTTTAAATAAGTTCCGCGGAAAATAAATCGTAGAAAAATAAATAAAAGTCAGAAAAATATAAAATAAATTTTCCCCGTCTAGTTAGAAAATCTAGAATAGGGTGAGCATTTTTTTAACACAAAATAAATATTTTGAAAACATGCAATATTTTTTAATGCAATAAAAATTGCAAATAAAATCCAAATAAATTCCAATAAATGATTTTAACATTTTTCCTCCAGTATTTCAATTGTTTTGGAGAAGTCATATTTTCTCCTCTCGTTTATTTTTAGAATGAAATATTATTCCGGAGAGAAAATAATTAAAACCAAAATCCTCGTCTTAATATTTGATGAAAATCAAATATGAAAATTCGAGAAAAATCCCCAACTCTCTCCGAGGGTCCTTGAGTTGCTTAGGATTTATCGAGGATTTGTCAAAATGCAATAAAACATGATATGCAATGATGATCTATGTATAACATACCAAATTGAAAATTTGGGATGTTACAGAAGACCTCAGAGAGATCTCAACACATATGGAAATCCGGTCTCATTTTGTGCAGTTCCACCAAAATTAAGCGAAGCAAAATGTCGCAATAGCAACAAGTTGAATAGATATCCCTGTTTTAACAGAGGCAAAAAAGGAATCAATTACTGGCCAATAAAGGAGGATGAAACATGCGCCCACAAAAATGGTAATCCCGCCAATCCCTAACAAGTGTTGCAGTTTTGAAATAAGATTCAGTAGTTAATTCCGAGAGTGGCATTGCTTAATTTTACCAGCGGCATTAGATTAACAAAAAGCATAAACAGTTCCAGGGGAGAGTGGGCGCAACAACAACATGTGCTTCCATCTACTTATAAAGGGGGTGATGCAGAGTTTGTTGTAACAAAGCAACAAGCATAATGTCTGGGTTGGTCCCATTTTTGTTCACTACTTAATGGGAAAAGACAGCAATACAGTAACTTCAATTCAACATTTACTTAAAACAGTACCAAATACAAGTAGCACAACATCTCAAAACACACTTCACGATCATGTGGATGAAGGCAAGTACCAACCTGTCATGCCGCACACAAGATCACGTACGAATCTGCCAACATGAATAGGAAATCCAATCTCGTTTTGTGCAGTTACTCTGAAATCAAGTAAAGTCACCGGTGAGACATTTAAGTTTGCTATAGCAACAAGTTGAATAGATATCCCTGATTTAACAAAGGCAAAAATGGAAACAATTACTGCCAATAAAGGAGGATGAAACATGCGGCCACAAAAAGAAGCATCTACCTTATCTTGATGGAAAACAAAGTATAGGACAGTAGCATTTCTAAAACGGTTGCATTGATTCATATTAACAGAGAAATTCTCTTAAAATAGTTCTGAGAGTGGCATTGCTTAAAATACAATAGCTTCAATTCAACATTTATTTAAAACAGTACCAATACAAGTAGCACAACATCTCAAAACACACTGCACGATCATGTGGATGGGACATGGGACATGCCAGCACCATGTGCGTCCACACGTATAAATGGGTGATGCAGAGTATGTAGCCAAGCAACATATCTGCACTGGTCCCATATTTGTTCCCTTTGAAACTTTTTCCGTTGTGAGGGCCGCAAATCTAGTCCTGCACAAACTACCCGACCCCCCAGCTTCTTTCCCTTTTCAACAAAGAGTTGGGTTCCTTACAGATGTGTGTACTGGGTTATGCCCTTTTTCCCTTTTCGACCAACAAAGCGGCTGGATAGCTAGTCTATACTACTTTCCCTCCCTCCTTTCCTCATTGAACCACGTCCTAGATTCATGCTCCACCCCATCGTACCCTTCTTTCCTCTTTGAACCAAGACCTAGATTCGACTATAGAATCGAAAAAGATCAGCATGCAACTAGACCAATGACGGTTTCAAAGAAACTTATACCTTAGGGTCGTCGGGATGTGGCAAGGCGTGCGGTGGGAGGTCGGATCTGCTCACACTACGTACGGCAGCGAGGAAGAAGGGGTCGGTGGCCCTCCGGCACAGGCGCTAGGTGAAAGAGAAAAGCGCAGCCGGCAGTGGATTGCCTCCCTCGACGGAGGCGATAGAGTGAATGTTGCACCTCCTCCCCTTCCCGGTACGACGGGATCCGAACGCCTCCTTCGCCAGCTGTCTGTGAGGGGGGTGAGAGAGACAGAGGCCACAACGCAGTCTTGTTTAGATCTGGTGAAGAGGGTGAGAGACAGTGAATATAGTAAACCCTAGCAAAGGAACGCTGAGCCTCCAGCGTGTGTATATATATGTAGTGCGGCGAGAGTGTGGAGAGTGCAAACCCTAGCGAACAAGCGCTGAGGCTCCAGCTTATATATATACTGTAGTACGGACTGAGCTCTGGTGCCTTAACTGCACCTGCTTTTGGCTGTATGACAGGTGGGCCAGCCACATTTTGGGCCCACCTGTCATAAACCCAAAGGCAGGTGCACTAAAGTCAATGAAGCTGCGTCCATATAGTACTCGTGTATACGACTAATATATAGTGGAGTGGTTTTCTTATTCTCTCCATAACAATCGTTTTAAATTGTGTAAGTACGAAATGAAACTCTTTATTTAACATACCAGTGAAGAAAACTACTACTCCCTCTGTTCCTAAATATTTGTCTTTCTAGATATTTTAACAAATGACTACATACAGAGCAAAATGAGTGAATCTACACTGTAAAAAATGTCTATATACATCCGTATGTGGTAGTCCATTGCAAACCACTTGAAAGACAAATATTTAGGAACGGAGGGAGTACTTCCGATGAACTAACGATCCACGCGTCCTGGTTGCACTTCCTGTCCTTCACGTGCGGTACACTACCCTCCCTTAAGTGAACAACCACACATGCGCCAAATTATTGGAAACGTGTGAGAGTGTGTACAAATAATTAATTTCAATTATTGGAATGGTTTGAGAGTATGTACAGTTTGCCCTCTCTAATAATTATGTTTTGTTGTGTTCGGCCTAAACTTGGTCAAACTTTAGAAAGTTTGACTTCAGTCAAATCTAATATGCGGAGTAAATAAAAATGGAGGGCTACTACGTCCATCCGGGTTTTTAGTCCACACCATTTTTTAATCAAAGTTAATAGCTGGACAAAGAAAATTACAGTGGAGCTGGAGACAAACTTGTGAGAAGGCTTAGAAATCAATACAAAACTTATGCTCTTAGTACCAACGTCGATCCTTCTTCGAGGAGACATTTGGTTCATAGCCAATTGTGTGATAAAATTGCACCAACGTGAAAGACGACTGCGTCTCCAACGCAACCAAGGTGAACTGACGAAGGATATCATCTTTGTGGGTAACAAGCAAAGAGCACTGATGGAAGGCAGCTTGTTTTTCATTGATAATCGATCAGCTTCACCAGCCGACGCAACCATGAGGCACAACCATGAGCATCGATAGGTCATCGTGGTGATGCATCATCCATTTGGCATCAAGTTTGGGTGAGGCACCTATGAAGTTCGACAAATCCTCATTGTGGTCTGTTTCTTCTCAGTAGTCAAGCTCGAGGAAGGAAGAACCACGTGGGAGAGGACAGTGAGGCGGAATAACAATGGACATCCAATTTTGTGCAGTTCCACTAAAATTGAGGAAGACATGCCCGGGTATGGTGATACGCATCGCTGTTTCCAAAAATATAAAAAAGGGATATAGTGTTGTTACTTTGTTTTACAAGATTAACAACGACATCTCAATTGTCAATAAGAATTATGAAAAGTACACCAACAAACACAAGCATCATGATTATCTTGATGGGAACCAAACCAGGATACCCGAGAAAAAAAGCATTTCTTCATTTAACCAGTGATAGTATTAGATTAGCAGCAGCAATAGGAGCATATGGACAATGACCGCACAACCACCATGTATTTTTTGTCGAAACAAAATGTATACCTCCACCGAGGCATAAATCAGGACAACTTTTTGAGTGGCATTTCCTCTATAATAGTAGGTGATGTTGGACCAGCCGGCGAACCCTAGCTACTATACATGGGGAGCTGGGGAGTAGTCACATAGAAGAAAACCCGCATGCAATGACCTGGGGAGCTGGACCAGTACAAGAAGTTATACCTCAGGTGGGCGAGATGTCGCTTAGGCGGGCTGGCGGGATCTGCCCACACGACGGCAGCGAACAAGGGCGCGGAGGACCTTCGTCCGCGCCAGCGCCGGCTTTGAGAGGACAGTGCGCATCGGCTTCCTCCATCGCCGACGGCGACAACGTCAACGCCACACCTCCTCACCTCCCGCAGCGGACGGGATTCGGCCGGATCTGTGACCACCGGTGAGGAGAGAGATAGTGTGGACACTGTCATCTTGTTTTGATATGGAGAGGGTGAGAGAGCGAGACGCGAGAAACTCTATAAAACAAGAGGCTATAATGGAGTAAAACAATCTCTCCATAGCAGTGGTATTAAATAGAATACGCGCGTTCCCGGGAAAAAGAAACGAAAATTGGCGGACAATTTTTTAACGTACCAAGAAAGAAAACTCGATCAAAAACACGGCCCCGCTTCCAGGTCGCGAGAGTCGTCGCGCACACACACATAGACATAGACATGCATATCCGTGTTTACGTAAAATTCCATTTCCATCTCCATCTCCAATCATATTTGTCCAACTGGCACATTATTTACGTTGTTAATTATATACGCAGCAATATTAACGTACAACATCTCTTGTTTGCGGGCGTCCGGACCGCTGCCACAGCCGCTCCTGGCCAACCCGAACCCTCTTCATCACCCGCGCGTGCTTCCTTCCCGAAACGGTCAGTGCCGCATTCATGCCCGGCCAGAGCGGACGCGACCTCTCACTGGCGCTGGCATTGAAGCGGCGCGCCGGCCGAGAGAGCGTCGCCCGCGCCGCTTCCTGGTGCACGCGACTGCTCCACGTTCAAAGGTCGCAATAGCCGGCCACAACATGCATGTAAAAAGTTCTTGGGAGTCCGTGCTACAGCTAGCTGTCCTCCCAAACTCGTCAATCTCTTCCAGTAGTACTAGTACTCCATGGCGCGATCCATCGACAAGCAGGCGGGGAAGTTATCATATACTCGGTTTGCGGTGAGTGGCATGCCGAGCGACCGTGTGGAGTCGAGCCGTGGAGGAGGGTGAGACACGAACGCGACAGACGTGATTTAAACGTTGGTTTTGCTCGATGGCGCGATCCAACGAAACGAAACGTTGGTTTCTCTCCGTTTCCATTTTTTCTCCGGAAAAACGGAAACTTTCCACTCCATTTTCATTCCTACTCCAAGGTTGCCCCGTTACAACATTCCATCAAATACAAAGGAAAACTAACACGCATGCTGATGCATCTCAATGATTCACAGATCATAGCCAATATTTACTTCACAACTAAAGACAAAAGTTGTGAGAGCGTGCACGAAAGAAAAACTACTGATGGGGTCACTATGACTCAGACCCTAAACCCTAAATAGGATTTAATTTCCTGGCCAGGTAGAACCTGTCGAAGGAAAGACGGCTGGCACCCTCGGATCATACGATGCTTTTGTGCAGTTCCACTAAAATCGAGCTCAGCATCCCTGATGGCAAAGATATTGAAGAAGTGTGATTAGAATAATAGTACTAGCACTAGTTCATGAGACATAAACTCATCGGAAGTAGAAGTCGGTAGAAGTAGAGAAAGATCGACATGGAGATGGAGCTACGTGGGGAGCTGCGGCAGTGCAGCAAGCCGGCTCCAAAAGGAAGATGGACTACCTGGGACGTCGGGCTATAGCTAGAAGGGCGGTTGGGACGCGGCATCGGACCATACTGCGGTGACCCCCGATTGGGACGCACCGACTGTGGATTTTCTCCCTCGCCGATGTCGACCGCGTCTATGCAGAACATTGTTCCCTTCCCGCAGCTGCGGGATCAGGCCGGATATGTGACCAGCGGTGTGGCCACCATCGTTCAATGCTTGTGAAGAGAGCAACCCAAGCAAGCAGGCTTGTAGCTTAGGCTCCTGCTAGTGTATATATAGTGGTTTTCTTTTTCTCTCCATATCAACCATTTTATATTGCGTATGTGTCATTGAAGAGTTAAATGATGGTTGCTTCTTCCGACTAACTTACTGTGTGATTTGACTGCTCCTTTAGTGGCCCCTACACGTACTCCCCCTACGTGTATGCAATAGTCACACGTACACATGGACGCAAAAACGTGCGCGACGCCCTAATGCATGCATGTCCGAGCACACGACGGAACACACACGGTCACGCTCAAGTGCTCAACCTACACGTGCATGCACACAGATACTCAACCAGGGTGAGCTAGTGACCGTATAAACACCGGAAAATGTATATATTGAGCGCAATGAGCGTATTATGAAGTCCACTGACCGTATTTTTACAAATATAAAGTGACAGACACTGTATTTATCTCGTTTGAAATTAAGCCATATTAACCGGAGAGCAGGCAGTATGGACTAGCATTACTTTGCTGTGTCCAGTCAACTTGCCGAACGAGGAGAAGCTTGCAGGACGGGAGAAGCTTGCGCGAGGTGGCTCGCAGGACAAGGAGAAACTTTTGACTAATGCAAGCTGTCCTTCGCTTAGGCGGTGGACGTGCAACAGTTAATTCGGTGTCAAATTGCCAGAAGCATACACTATACTAGTACTATTATTGTTGCACTTCCCGAAGAGGCGAATAGCCAAGCGCAAAGTTTATTAGTACTAGGAACCGGATGGAGGAGCGTCTGCACTCTTATTATATTATTAAAATGTGATAAAGCAATCTTCAACACATTTGGTTCTCTTCGAGGGTTCTCGCATGTGATAATGGAAGTTGATTGCATGGAACACTCGCCACAATTCTCGCTTAATTCTGGCTCATATCCTGTTACAAATAGGAGCGCTCGGTAATATTTCCTCTCTTTTTTGTTATTCAGCATGTAAATAGACCAGCAAACCTTGCGGCGCATCTTTGTGCGAACCGTGCTTGCTGCACTTTGAATGTGGCCGAGAGCTGGCTTGATGAAACACCTCGCTTCCTACTTATTTTTTGCGGGGTACCTCGCTTCCTAGTGACCAGTGTCTTGGCTGATCGTCCTAAGAATGCTTATATATGAATAAAGCTCTCTCATTTACCCGCAAAAAAGATTAAGCCATATTAACCGGAAAGAAGGGAGTATGGACTAGCACTACTTGTTGGTGTGTCCCGTCAACTCGCAGAATGAGGAGAAGCTTGCAGGACAAGGTGAAGCTCGCTTACACCTTTTGACTAATGCAACATACCTCGCCCAGGTGGTGGACATGCATCAGTTCATTCGGTGTCAGATTGCCAGAGGTATACACTATAGTACCAAACATGCGGAGTACCATCATTGTTTGACTTCACGAAGAGGCGAAGAGCCAAGCGCAAGGTTTAGTAGTACGAGTAGTACTACTACTAGAACCGCATGGTGGAGCCTCTATACTCTTATTTTTCTTAATCTTTGATAAAGTACACATTTATTCCGGAGAAGGGCGGAAATCGGCAGCCCAACATGTAATGATGATATCGATCAACCATGCTCGAATATATCTTGGCCTCCGTGCGAGCCCGTCTGTGTGTTCTCGCTCCTCGTCTCTCTCAAGGAACGTTGGCCATTTTGCCGTCAATTGAGATCGGTTTGCTCACACTCCGGTCCCACATGTCAGTGATATGCCAAGACGAGGTGCGTTGACCGATTGGCCATACGCGTACTTGGTTTTGCACCTTCATAGTACTCCTCCCTCCGTCACAGTTTACAAGGCGCGCTTCATTATGATGCATTTCTCTCAATGCATTTCCACCACCAGAGAGACTTTAGACGCGTTTGGTTTAATGCTCAATTAATTAGGGTGTGGTAACCGCAATTTTCTCTCGATGTAGTACTACGGAGTGGAGTACGTGCATGCATGTGTCTACCCGGGGTGGAAGCACTGCATGCATGTGTGTACGCATTATTTCCTCTAGTAATAGACGCGGTGCTATAACTACCAATGCTATTTTTCAGGCCGACCGCTAGTCGCCTTGGTCCCAGAGATTTTCTCTTTTTTTGAAGCGCGCTCTATAAACAGTGACGGATGGAGTAGTATGAGCGGATTCAAAGAAGAGTGTATTGATGGTTGCTTCTTCTGAGCAACTTACAGTGGGAAGGGTGGGGCTTATGATTTGACTGCTCATTACTCACTATTAATGCGGCGCAACGACCGGTCTGAGTCTCCCATCCGACTGTGCACTACCCCCTCGGTTCTTAAATATACTCCGGAGTATTTGTCTTTCTACAGATTTCAACGAGTGACTACTCAAATATTTGTCTTTTTAGAGATTCAAATGGACTACTACATACGGATGTATATAGACATATTTTAGAGTGTAGATTCACTCATTTTGCTCTGTATGTAGTCACTTGTTGAAATCTCTAGAAAGACAAATATTTAGGAACGGAGGGAGTACACATACGAAGCAAAATGAGTGAATCTACACTCTAAAATATGCCCATTTGAAATTTGTAAAAAGACAAATATTTAGGAACGAAGGAGTATAATTTTGTGCATGGTACATGGACCCGGATGCCGAAGAGGCTTCTGGCAATGCTATCAAGCTTCCAACATTTGTTTACATAATTGACGTACTATGCAAATAATTTTCCAGCGACATGAAATTGTACAATGGTGTGAGCTTTCAGCTTTTGTTTCGTGTGTCTTGCCATTGATGCTCTTTCGGAAACAATAAAAAACTAACTTCCTTGCTAATCAGAGCTAATATTTACATCACAACTGAAGACAAAGTTGTGAGAAGGTGTTAAATTAAAATTGATCCATGCTTTCATTGGCAGCAACGTCCCTCCAGCTCTGTCTAAATCAACAAGTCATGTTGGGAAAAAAAGTAGCTGTCTGGAGCATGCAACATTCCGATCATTTTGTGCAGTTCCACTAAAATAGAGCTGAGCGTCCCTGTTCCAAAGATATTAAGTGTGATTACGATAATAGAGGACTGCTGATGAAACAATAAACACACAACTAGAAGCCGGTCACCTTTGCAGTCTCTCTTAAGACTAACTAGTTGGAGAAGATTAGGCTTGGAGTTGGATGAGGAGGATAGAGCAAAACCAATCTCCCTTTGTGCAGTCACAATGAAATGTAGAGACGTTGCCCGTGTGACATTTTGGCAGAACTGCACAAAACACTCTTAAGAAAAAAGTGATTTGTGCAGTTCACCAAAAGGTCGCAATAGCAACGAGGTGAAATGGATAGCCCTATTTGCAAAAAAAGAGGTAGAAAGGAAACAATTACTGGCCAATAACAGTTGATGACACATGCAACGACAAAAAAGAAGCATATTCCTTGTCCTAAGGGAAGATAACAACACGGTTGTGTTTGTCTAAAACGGTGTGAGGACGAGATTGCAATATGGAAAGTACGTCGGATGAGCTACGTTTTGGGCAAAGAACTATGGAAGATCCACATGCAACGACGTGGGAAGACGGGCAGTGGGGCAAGGCCGGAGGGGATACCTGGAGGTCCTCGGGATGTAACTAGGTGAGCGGCGGCGGACGGAATCTGCCCATACCGCGGCAGCGAGCAGGTGGCGTAGGCCCTAACACGCCGGAGCTTGGTCAGAGAGAACAGCGTGTGCCGCAGATCGGGACGTGCTGCCTCGGCGCCGTCGAACGAAGAAACGATGCACGTCCTCCCTTTCCGCCGGCGGACGGGATGCGACCGGATCAGTGACCAACGGTGAGAGAGGGAGAGAGAGGCCACCGCAGCCTTGTGTGAGATACTCTGAAGAGAGACAAACCAGGCAGGCAGGCTCCATTGTATATAGTGGAGCGGACTACCTTTTTCTCCATAAAAATCGTTTTATATTCTGTGTACGTGCCATTGAGCGATATAACTTTATTTAAAAATAACGCGCCAACGCATCAAGTCGAACTTTGTTTCGTGCACGCGTGGTACACGACCTCCGTAGGTAAACAACCGCTACACGCGTTCAAATTAGCACGTGGGCTGCCATTTCGTACATAAATGAGCTCCACCCTGTACCCGCGTGGGTGTGGCTAGGCACGAAATGTGAGTACGTGCACGGTGCACCTATTCTCTTCTTGTATACGTACACCACCTACGTGGGGTTGTGTGAGAGAGATACAAACGTAGAGAGATATAGTGCGTGGGTTCGTGAGAGTTTTTTTTGGGGGGGGGGAGGGTGGGGTCAATCAAAAAATGTAACATATGCAATGTGTGCGAAATAGTGTCCTGGATATATCATATATATAGAGGGGCCGATCCATGAGAAGAGAGTGGAGGTATCATCGGCTTGAGGTGTCCATAGAATCGAAGAGAGGGATGATGTGTGTGTGTGTGCGCGCATGATCGATAAAAAGTGCCATCGAATTTGTGTGTGCCCACGTCAAAGATATAGAGTGGCTGGCCTACTGGAAAGTGAGAGGGGACATGTGCAGTTTGTCTCTGTGGCATGGATACCTACCTACAACGCTCGACTATCGGTGTGTGGTCGGGGGGAGTCCTAATTAACTATAGAGGTACAATGGCTGGTATATGTGTGGAGGAGGAGAGAGGCCTACCTCATGTATTAAGGGAGATCGATCTACCTCATGTATTAAGGGAGATCGATCGTCATCCATGCATATGTGTAGGAGAGGAATAAGGTTGGGAGAGAGACAGAGCTAGAGTGTTGGAGGGGGTGGTAGTGGAGTTGCTTCTAACAAATGGTGGGATAGGCTTGCTAGACAACCGGAGGGCACGCCTCCAATATCAATAAGAGAGGGGATGGCTGCCTGTCTATGCACGTGCGTGTGAGAGATGGGTCAGGAGGCATGCACGAATGATGGGGGGGCGATATGGATGTGGTAAGCAGACATAACTACATAGGAAGATCAATCGTCCTTTGTCACAGAAAGGAGAGACATAACTTGTGAGGTACGTCGATCGATGGGGGGGAATAGTTAAAGTCTGACCTAGGTATATGTTGGGAGATCGATCGGTATACATGCATGTGTGTGTTAGAAGCAAATGAGGCACGGGGAGAAGGATAAAGAGAGAGGGATGCATCTTGGAGGTGGTGCGAGAGTCATACTATATCGAGGGGGAGAAGTGTGCGAGCAAGAGATTGATGAAAAGAGTTGTGGGAGTGAGGCATGGACGGTGATAAGAGAAGAGGGGAAGCTTGTGTTTTGTGCTAGGCACACCTGGCTAGAGAGGCATATCGATCGATGTGTGCCGTAAAGAAGGAGCTGGGGGGCCTACACACACCATGGGTGAACGACCTAAAGTGAAAATACGAATTTGCGCGATGGAGCTCGAGAATGCTGAGGGAGGGTTAGAGGGATGCGGGCATCTGCATGCACGAGAGAAAGTTAGCGCTAGCTAGCTACAAAGATAAGAGGATTGTGTGGGTGTAAAAGACGAATAGATATCATACTTCATTATAAAAAGCTAATTCGGATATTTGAAGAATTTATCATAGTGTTTTAAACCGACGCATGTGTGAATATATATAACGGTGATACACATGGTGTGGTTATGAACATGTTATACTACATATAATATATTTTATCTCTACTCTTATAAAAAACGGAGTTATTGATGATGGTGTGCCTGCCATCCTGCAATATAGGCCGTCCGATTTATGTCTGACGGATAGGAAGGAAACTATGGCAATTTTGAAAAAACATACCCACACCCCTCTCCATATTTGCAAATTAGGCCTCCCATTGATCATGTTGATGTTCTGTGGAACGCATGGGCATCTTGCTAGTACTACGTATAACATATAGAACATTGATCATAATTTGGGCTAATGTGGCTTTTGCAGCTCAGGTCTAAATATTGTCATAATGTAGGGGGCGGGGCACTATACTATGTGTGATAAACACGGTGTACACGTATGGAACATGGTTTAGATTATGAATATATAGTTAGTACATCAAATGTTCTATTATTTGGAATCAACATCAAGTGTATTCAAAAAATAGAATTCGAGTTCATGTAGTACACATAGTTCATATCTATCTCTATAGTAATCATGTGGTGTGTTATTAAGGTAATACACGAATGATGGTTGAAGTTGGCAACAATCATGCTTGTAGATTTGTTATTGAAATAGAGAAACGAATTTAAATTCAGTTCGAATTGCAGCAGTAGTATAGACATTTGGAATGCACTAAAATGTTGGTATGAGTAGGTTACATGCATTATACAGCAAGCGAAAAAAATTAATTGGACATAACATGGATTCATACTATCGAATAGCATTTAATTGCACTAAATTATTGGTATGAGTAGCTTTAAATAGCATTTTATAGTAAAACGGGGCAAGACTCTCTCTTTGTGTGGTGTGAATAGTTTTATTTTTTTCGTTTTTTTTGGTTGAGGGAAGTGTGAATTGATTTGGTACGTACAAGTACAATATTACACGTTAAGCTTGTCCTTAAAATTCAACCCGTGCCTTGTTATATCCCGAAAGTTTAGATATCGTGCTCCCAGAACTGGCGCCTTCACAACCCGCGCATTGCTATCCCGAAATTACAATGCGCGCGAAAACTCCCTCCAGCTGCCAAATCCCGACATGCGAAATCCCCCTTCTAACCCTGAGCCGAAAGGGCCGCTAGTTCAAAATGGTGCGGGGTACTTTTGTAACACACCCTACATTTTGGACAAGCGCGTCCCTAAGTCATGGTTCACCCCCTCCCATCGCCTCCTTTTTGCCATTCGAAATCCCAGGCCGCCATAACCTCTCCGCTCCAGCCGCGAAACCCCACCCTCCTCCGTCCGCCACCTCACCGCTGCCCAGCCGGAGCCTCTTCCCCGATGACGTCGTCCACCGCAACGGCTCGACGTCCCTCGTCCACCTCCCCGGATGAGGATCCTTCGTCCATCTCGTTGTCCCGCCGGTTCAGCCGCCCCGTCCTCCACCTCCAAGGAGGTGCTCCGACGATCGCCTCGTCTATCGCGACTGCTCCATCTCCACAACTCCGCCTTAACCTGCTCCACCGGAACCGTAGCATCCTCACCGACTCCTCGGACAAAGCCGAGGCCTACTCGGCGCCACCAAAGAGGTTGTACACTCATCGCATCGCACCTTCTCCTTAGCTCGACCTCCCGGTGCCGACGGTGCTCCATCCCGCACCCCCATGGAGCGGCTACCTTGAAGCCGGCGCCACGGGCGACATCTCCACGGAGGCTCTCCCCCAGTGCGAGGCCCCTTCGGCGGCGGCGTCCATACCAGCTGGATCTGCTGGTGCTCCGGCTCTCGCTCGATCGCTCGCTCGCCCAGTTACTGCTGCTCCGGCTCTCGCTCGCTCGCGCTGCTGCTGCTGCTCTCCCCCTTGCTCGTGCTGCTGCTCTGCTCCGATTTAGGTACACTTCAGTCAACTGAATCAACTTTTGGGTCAGTCGATTTTCAGGGTGTGGGGTGGCTCGCCGGAGTTAAGGAAGAACCACCCGCAGCGGGGACGGGGGCTCGCTGGAGAGGTACCCCACTATCTATCTTAGGGTTTAGGGTGGGGTCCAGGGGGCCTATAGGGCTGGCCGGGGCGGTGGCGGACCGGCGGTGGGGAGTTGTTTCGGGGCGGCGAGGCGGCGCTGGGGCCGGTTTGGCTGGTGGTGGCTGGCGGCTCAGGGGGGTGCAGGTTGAAGATGAACTGCAGGCCCTCCCTAAACTACATGTCAAGTGCCTCTCTGCTACCATTGCGTTCAGTTTCGACAGTAACATTCAGATTCCACAGTAAATTTCAGTTTCGACAGTTAAGTCAAGTCCAAATTAATGTTCAAACTTGAGTTCTAAATTAGTTATGGGGCACATATCGAGGAAGCAATGAATAGTATCTCTGTCTAATATCTGGTTCACCTAGGGTATGCCTATGTTGTTCATCTTGGGTGGGAAACAAATAGTAAAGCAATCATCATCTGTCTTTTTATTAAATTAAAGCAATCATCAGCCTGCTATCATTATTTTTGGATCCATCCACTGGTTGTTACCATCACTCTAAATTTCTGCATGCTCTCCTTACATAATCTCACCATATTTTTTTCGTATGCATGTCAGATATTGTACACAGTCATGCTGAAAATGTAGAGAAAAAGAGAAGAGTTTTGCGCGGCAATACAATGTCATGTAGACCTCGCTCCATGGTGGGTTCAATGGCAAACCCTCCCCACCCCTCTCCAGATTGTAATCCAGAGGAAGCTATCTGTTCTGAGGCGGATTCAGACGCCGCTGACCACTCCTATTTACCCCCCAAGGTGTTTGCTCTACCTTGACATGATGATGTTAGTCATATCATGCATATGTTGCCTTGCAGTGCCTACTTTTGAAATCATATATGTCATCTGCTTAGTTTAGACATGTTCTGTAATGCCACCTGTTTAGTTTCTATATCATATATGGGAATTGTGCAGTCTCATGTCTTTTAGCCAGCCATAATATACGTGAAATGTGCAATGCCATCCTGTTTAACCAGGCATCATATATTTGAATGATATCTTTCCCATCCTTTTCTTCATTACATTTCCATTTGTCGACAATGTTTGTACATTAAACTACTCTTCCTATGAATCAGCCATTTGGGTGGGAGATTGAAAAATCTGGAGTGAAAACAAGGCCTTCTGAGCAGACAGTGCTACCTGTCGAAGCAGATCTCTTGTTGGGTCCCGATAGCTCCTCAAAGATGGATTCAGAGTCAGATGACCAGTCCTATTCCCCCACCGAGGTGTATGCTCTAACTTGGCACGGTTATACTGCTCATATCATGCATATGGTGTCTTGCATTGCATAGATTAGACATCATATACACAATATTCAACACCATGTTCTTAGTTCAGACATCATATTTAATGCCCTCTGTTTAGCATATAAATCACATATGTGAATTAAATGATGCGATCCTGATTACTTAGATAACATGTAGGTGAATTATGTCATGCTATCCTGTTTAGTTATTCATCATATCTTTGAATTATGTTATGCTATGCTATCCAGTTTAGATAGACATCATATATGTGAAATTATGTCATGCTATCCGTTTTAGTTAAACAATATACATGTCAACTATTTCATGCCCTCTTTTTTCCACACTATCTATTGCATCTGTGTCTCATACAATGTCTGTACATTCAACTATGTTTCCTATTTATCAACCATTTGAATTGGAGCGGGTGATGCCAGCATCTAGCGGACTAAAAACACGGTCTTCAAATAAAACAATGCTACCTCTTGGTGAAGATAGCACCCCGGTTGTACATGCACGAGAACCAGCCCTACCACACATAACCCAAACTCTCACAGATTGTACCCCTACTGCGATGGACAGAGAACCAGCTTCACCCAATCTAAACCCAACCTCAGCAGATAGTAATCCAGTTCCTATTGACACAACACCATCTCCACCACAGAGCTCCCAAACAAGAGCAGTTAGTAAGGCAGCTCCAGTGCCCAAAGGGCCAGTACTACCACGGCGAACCCCAACTCCACCAGTTAGTACGCCTATTCCTGTGGAGGAAGCACAACCAGCTAGTCGTAGTTTAGCATCTATCGCATTTGATGTTGTTAAATCGTATGTGCGTATCTTCCCATCTTGGAAATATTATACTGAAGATGAAGGAAAATGCCAGTTGCAGGTGTTTGTCCAGGAGTTATGTGTAAGTAATGTTATTCATGGCAATTACTTTGCTTTGTCCCATACATCCTACCTCCATGATGGTTATAATACATCAATTTTTTCCATTTTTCTCTATAGAGAAGGACCGATTTGGAAACTCAGGATGAGGTAACCTATGCTAATACCTCTGCTATCTTCAAGAATGCTTGGTGGCAGTATCGGAATTACCTGAAGAAAACGTACTTCACCGGCAAAGAAACTCATCAAATTCCCTTACGTTCTCCTGAGACACATTTACTGGACGATGACTAGGAACGCCTTGTTCTGTACTGGTCCCGAACCAAGAATGTGGTAAGGTCTATGAGCTCATTTTCTATTTTAAGTACTATATTCTTGCGTCTTACTGTACTCTGTTCATGTAGAACAAGTGCCTAAACCTGAAGAACAACTGTTCTAATTTAAGATTCCATTGCTATCATAGTTTAAAAAAGCGCTAGGCGTTAATTGTGCGTTTTCCACCACCTTGCGCTTTACTGACCAAAGCGCATGCTTATGCGCAGTTATGCACAGATTAAGCGTAGTTATGCGCAATGCGTTTCGCCAACGCCTAGAGCCTAGGCGCGCTTACACGCTCGCTTAGGCGCGCCTTTTTTAACTATGATTGCTATTGCGCATACTGCTTTGCTCTTGTATCACTGTATTTACTCATACAAACTTATTTTTAAATTGAAGGATCCAATCGAAACTGCAATGGCACAGCAGGTATGCTCACGCATGTTTCTTTAACAGGCTTGCTCTTATCAATAGCTCTGCTGATTTCAATATCAATTGTGTATACAGTTGACTTCTCATATCATGCACATTACTAGCATCACAACAGAGCCAGTAGTGTTGTTGTACATGTAGACCCGTGGTACCCATCTGAAATCTTGTTGTGCCGTGTAGTTTCCCACGCTTTGTATTCTTTCACTGCTGCTTTGTCTTGAACTGATATGATTTGAACCGTGTCTCTATTTTGATTTGGCAAGACAACGCAGTGGCCATAGGACATAGATATATGTTTGTTTGATGCTTTTATTATGTACTAGTACTTGGCAATAGAAGACTTGGTAGTTTAATCCTGTCCACCTTACTAATGAACTGGTTCACCGAAATGAGTTTCATATACTAGTACATGCTAAATTGTTATGTGTTTGCTTGTTTCTTCTTTTAGAATGCTGACAGAATATTGGGGAAGAGTGCCTTATTAAGCAATGGTAAAGGAAGTAATGCAGATAAGGTTCAGGATAGTGACACATCCTTGTTGGTCTCCAACAAAGCTGATAAAACAGCTAAGGAAGACTATCTGGAAGACAGCGAGACAACCCCAAAGTCCTATCTTGGTTTAGTGTTGGAGTTACTGGCCACTACCGCTTGCACAAGCTATTCAAACTCACTGTCTGAATCAGTTCGGTTTCTTGAGTCTCAACTACAAGCTGAAAGACATCGATCAGCTGTGCTGCGACAAGAAGCGGAAGGACTGCGGAAGTCCCTGGAGCATTCAGATGCATACTTTCTGGTGCAACAGCAAGCATTGGAGGATTTTAGCGCCAAACAGGACAAAGCTAATAAGCTTGCTAAGCTTATTGCCAGCATGGTGGATATCACGTTTCTTGAGATCTTATGAAGTTGTTTCAGTTATGCTCTTGTTTTGCTGCCGCGTTTATTTGCACTGGTGGCCAATTTTGACGGCCAGTGTATGTAATATGCTGCTTTGTTCCCTATATTTGCACTGGTGGCGAACTTTGATGCCCAGTGGATGTAATATGTGTAATAACGGTAATAGGCTAGCGTTAATTGCTTGCTTATTTATTTCCTTATTGTCTTGTTTAGTTGTTTGCTTGTAGTCACTGCAGTTCTTTTTCTGTGTTTTTCTAATAATCATGGCAACACACGGACTGTTGTAACCATGGGCCTCCTGCGGGCCGTATGATCCATGGGCCTTCTACGGGCCGTCGGATCCATTGGCCTTCTATACGGGCCGTACGATCCATGGGCCTTCTATGGGCCGTAGGATCCATGGGCCTTCTACGGGGTGTATCATCATTTCGCCAATCATGGGCCGTACTATTCGTGGACAATAACAGGCCGTTTATTGGCCGTATTTGATAACTCTATGAAAACAGCCCAACAGGTTTTTTTCGACATGAAAATGGCCCAATGTATTAACGAGCCGCAAACGGGCTGACTGTAACCACGGGCTGAATTTGGCCCACAAGCAGAAAATGACAATAACGGGCCGTAAGTAACCTAATGCTAGAAATGAGCCCAAGATTAAATGGGCCCTGAGAAGGCCGAAAGATATCATGGGCTGGAAACGGCCCAACGTAATAATGGACCGTTAATGGGTATAAAGTGATACACTGTTCATTACGGGCCAGTTTTACCACGGGCCGTTAAGGGGCCGAGGGTTACTAAGGGCATCATATGGGCCGAAAGACGTCATGGGCCATACATGGGCAAGAAGTTAAAACAGGCTGGATTATATTGGATGGCCCAGATGACGCTACTGGGCCTAATTCGGATAGGCCGTAAACGGGTCCTAGGATAGCAGGCTGTGAATGGGCTATATGCGAACATGCCGTTAACAGGCTTGCCGTGCGCCGGCCCGCCACCTTTTGACCAAGTCAAACGGGTCGGCATTTTCACACGAATGGGCCTCTGTTGGGCCGTGCCACGTGTCGATGTATCATAGGCGCTTTGTGTCCAATGAGTGGATGACATCTGTCCCAACGGTGAGTCGACACGTGTTTCCTCCAGCCAATGATGATTTTACACGTGGAAAATCCCCATTGGTCGGGGCTGTTAACGGATTATCGGATCCAAAACCGGACCCGATAGCTTAACGGCGTTCCGTTACGGTGGATGCCACATGTCGGTCACCCTTGACGAAAGCACTTCTGTGACGCACGATTTATCGTCATGGAAGTGGACACTTCCGTGATGATAATTTAGGTAATGTCATGGAACACTTCTACGACAGCACAAGTATGACTATCTTGATTCTGTCATAAATTTTTCACGGATGTACATGCATGACAAAAAGTGCGACCTACTGTGACAAACACATATCAACACGAAAGTGTTTTTTTTGTAGTGAGAGATCAAGATTTATGTGGTTGGAATGGAATATCTTGACCTCAATACAAGTGTAGGTGGTTCTCTCTCAGAAAATATATGTTGAAAGTGTAGGCATGTTCTAAAGGCTCTCTCCACGAATGAAGAGTGGGTGGAGGGGTATATATAGCCTCCACACAAAATCTAACCATTACACACAATTTACCAAACTCGGTGGGACCAAATCATGAAATTCGGTCGGACCGATTTGGTTCATAATGTGACCGTTAGGGTTTTCGGTGGGACCGACTTGTCAACTCGGTGGGACCGATGTCATTAGGGTTAGGGAATAACGTAATCTCGGTGAGACCGATTACACAAACTCGGTGGGACCGATTTTGGTAATAGACAAACAGAGAGTTGGTCAGGCAAACTCGGTGGGACCGATTCGCTCAACTCGGTTGGACCGAAACGTTACGAAAGGGTGACAGAGAGTTTGCATTGCAATCTCGGTGGGACTGATTGCATATTTCGGTGACACCGAAAATATTGCAATAGGCAACAGAGAGTTTGCAATCCCATCTTGGTGATACCGAGATCCCTATCGGTGAGACCGAATTGATTAGGGTTTCTGGCAGTGGCTATGTCAAGAGAACTCGGTGGCGCCGGATAGAAAGTTTCGGTGGGGCCGAGTTTGACTTTTTGTTTGGGACATATGTGGATGTGAGAAAGTGGTTGAGGGCTTTGGAGCATATCAGTAAGCACTTTGAGCAAGCAAGCCATTAAGCAACACCTCATCCCCTCTTAATAGTATTGGCTTTCCTATGGACTCAATGTGATCTTGGATCACTAAAATAGAAAATGTAGAGTCCTGAGCTTTGAGCTTGAGCCAATCCTTTGTCCTCAGCATCTTCAAGGGGTTCCACATCCTCTAGTCCATGCCACTCCATTGTTGAACTTATCTGAAACATACTAGGTAGAAGCATTAGTCCAACAAGAGATATGTTGACATTAATTACCAAAATCACCCAGGGAGCACTTGTGCTTTCACCAAGTGATTCATAATCAAGTGATTCCAAAAGTCCATCAGAATGGAGTTTCTTCATGCGCTTTACACCAATATGGCCTAAACGGCAGTGCCACAAATAAGTTGCACTATCATTATCAACTCTACATCTTTTAGCTTCAATATTATGAATATGTGTATCACTACTATCGAGATTCATCAAAAATAGACCACTCTTCAAGGGTGCATGACCATAAAAGATATTACTCATATAAATAGAACAACCATTATTCTCTGATTTAAATGAATAACCGTCTTGCATCAAACAAGATCCAGATATAATGTTCATGCTCAACGCTGGCACCAAATAACAATTATTCAGGTCTAAAACTAATCCCGAAGGTAGATGTAGAGGTAGCACGCCGACCGCGATCACATCAACTTTGGAACCATTTCCCACGCGCATCATCACCTCGTCCTTAGCCAATCTTTGCTTAATCCGTAGTCCCTGTTTCGAGTTGCAAATATTAGTAACAGAACCAGTATCAAATACCCAGGTGCTACTGCGAGCATTCATAAGGTACACATCAATAACATGTATATCACATATACCTTTGTTCACCTTGCCATCCTTCTTATCCGCCAAATACTTGGGGCAGTTCCGCTTCCAGTGACCAGTCCTTTTGCAGTAGAAGCACTCAGTCTCAGGCTTAGGTCCAGACTTGGGCTTCTTCACTTGAGCAGCAACTTGCTTGCCGTTCTTCTTGAAGTTCCCCTTCTTCCCTTTACCCTTTTTCTTGAAACTGGTTGTCTTGTTGATCTTGATGCTCCTTCTTGATTTCTACCTCCGCAGCCTTTAGCATCGCGAAGAGCTCGGGAATTGTCTTATCCATCCCTTGCATATTATAGTTCATCACGAAGCTCTTGTAGCTAGTGATTGAAGAATTCTGTCAATGACACTATCATCCGGAAGATTAACTCCCAGTTGAATCAAGCGATTGTTATACCCAGACATTTTGAGTATATGCTCACTGACAGAACTATTCTCCTCCATCTTGCAGCTGTAGAACTTATTGGAGACTTCATATCTCTCAATCCAGGCATTTGCTTGAAATATTAACTTCAACTCCTGGAATATCTCATATGCTCCATGATGTTCAAAGCGTCATTGAAGTCCTGGTTCTAAGCCGTAAAGCATGGCACACTGAACTATCAAGTAGTCATCAACTTTGCTCTGCCAGACGTTCATAACATCTGGCGTTGCTCCTGCAGCTGGTTTGGCACCTAGCGGTGCTTCCAGGACGTAATTCTACTGTGCAGCAATCAGGATAATCCTCAAGTTATGGACCCAGTCCGTGTAATTGCTACCATCATCTTTCAACTTTGCTTTCTCAAGGAACGCATTAAAATTCAACGGAACAATAGCATGGGCCATCTATCTACAACAACATAGACATGCAAAATACTATTAGGTACTAAGTTCATGATAAATTAAAGTTCAATTAATCATATTACTTAGGAACTCCCACTTAGATAGACATCCCTCAAATCATCTAAGTGATCACGTGATCCATATCAACTAAACCATGTTTGATCATCACGTGAGATGGAGTAGTTTTCAATGGTGAACATCACTATGTTGATCATATCTACTATGTGATTCATGCTCGACCTTTCGGTCTGAGTGTTCCGAGGCCATATCTGCATATGCTAGGCTCGTCAAGTTTAACCCGAGTATTCTGCGTGTGCAAAACTGGCTTGCACCCATTGTATGTGAACGTAGAGCTTATCACACCCGATCATCACATGGTGTCTCGGCACGATGAACTTTCGCAACAGTGCATACTCAGGGAGAACACTTATACGTTGAAATTTAGTGAGAGATCATCTTATAATGCTACCGTCGAACTAAGAAAAATAAGATGCATAAAAGATAAACATCACATGCAATCAATATAAGTGATATGATATGGCCATCATCATCTTGTGCCTTTGATCTCCATCTCCAAAGCACCGTCATGATCACCATCGTCACCGGAGCGACACCGTGATCTCCATCGTAGCATCGTTGTCGTCTCGCCAACTATTGCTTCTACGACTATCGCTACCGCTTAGTGATAAAGTAAAGCAGTTACATGGCAATTGCATTTCATACAATAAAGCGACAACCATATGGCTCCTGCCAGTTGCGGATAACTCGGTTACAAAACATGATCATCTCATACAATAAAATTTAGCATCATGTCTTGACCATATCACATCACAGCATGCCCTGCAAAAACAAGTTAGACGTCCTCTACTTTGTTGTTGCAAGTTTTACGTGGCTGCTACGGGCTGAGCAAGAACCGTTCTTACCTACGCATCAAAAACCACAACGATATTTCGTCAAGTATGTGATGTTTTAACCTTCACAAGGACCGGGCGTAGCCACACTCGATTCAACTAAAGTCGGAGAAACTGACACCCGCCAGCCACCTATGCGCGAAGCACGTCGGTAGAACCAGTCTCGCGTAAGCGTACGCGTAATGTCCGTCCGGGCCGCTTCATCCAACAATACCGCCGAATCAAAGTATGACATGCTGGTAAGAAGTATGGCTTGTATCGCCCACAACTCACTTGTGTTCTACTCGTGCATATAACATCTACGCATAAACCTGGCTCGGATGCCACTATTGGGGAACGTAGTAATTTCAAAAAAAATCCTACGCACACGCAAGATCATGGTGATGCATAGGAACGAGAGGGAAGAGTGTCGTCCACATACCCTTGTAGACTGTAAGCGGAAGCGTTATGAGAACGCGGTTGATGTAGTCGTACGTCTTCACGATCCGACCGATCCAAGTACCGAACGCACGACACCTCCGAGTTCAGCACACATTCAGCTCGGAGACGTCCCACGAACTCCGATCCAGCAGAGCTTCGAGGGATAGTTCCGTTAGCACGATGGCGCGATGACGGTGATGATGATGCTACCGACGTAGGGCTTCGCCTAAGCACCGCTACGATATGACCGAGGTGGATTATGGTGGAGGGGGGCACCGCACACGCTAAAAGATCAACTGATCAACTTGTGTGTCTATGGGGAGCCCCCCTCCCCCGTATGTAAAGGAGTGGAGGAGGGGGGGAGGGCCGGCCCTCTATGGCGTGCCCTGGAGGAGTCCTACTCCTACCGGGAGAAGGATTCCCCCCTTCCCTAGTTGGACTAGGAGAGAAGGAAGGGGAGAGAGGGAGGAAGGAAAGGAGGCCCCCTCCTAGTACAATTCGGACCAGAGGGAGAGGGGGCGCGCGGCCTTCCCTGGTCTCTCCTCTCTCTCCACTATGGCCCAATAAGGCCCATACACTTACCGGGGGGTTCCGGTAACCTCCCGGTACTCCGGTAAAATCCCGATTTCACCCGGAACTATTCCGATGTCCAAATATAGGCTTCCAATATATCGATCTTTATGTCTCGATCATTTCGAGACTCCTCGTCATGTCCGTGATCATATCCGGGACTGCGAACTACCTTCGGTACATCAAAACACATAAACTCATATTACCGATCATCACCGAACGTTAAGCGTGCGGACCCTACGGGTTCGAGAACTATGTAGACATGACCGAGACTCGTCTCCGGTCAATAACCAATAGCGGAACCTGGATGCTCATATTGGATCCTACATATTCTACGAAGATCTTTATCGGTCAAACCGCATAACAACATACGTTGTTCCCTTTGTCATCGGTATGTTACTTGCCCGAGATTTCATCGTCGGTATCTCAATACCTAGTTCAATCTCGTTACCGACAAGTCTCTTTACTTGTTCCGTAATACATCATCCCGCAACTAACTCATTAGTTGTATTGCTTGCAAGGCTTATAGTGATGTGCATTACCGAGAGGGCCCAGAGATACCTCTCCGACAATCGGAGTGACAAATCCTAATCTCGATCTATGCCAACTCAACAAGTACCATCGGAGACACCTGTAGAGCACCTTTATAATCACCCAGTTACGTTGTGACGTATGGTAGCACACAAAGTGTTCCTCCGGTATTCGAGAGTTGCATAATCTCATAGTCATAGGAACATGTATAAGTCATGACGAAAGCAATAGCAATATACTAAACGATCGAATGCTAAGCTAATGGAATGGGTCAAGTCAATCACATCATTCTCTAATGGTGTGATCCCGTTAATCAAATGACAACTCATGTCTATGGCTAGGAAACTTAACCATCTTTGATTCAACGAGCTAGTCAAGTAGAGGCATACTAGTGACACTTAGTTTTTCTATATATTCACACATGTACTAAGTTTCCGGTTAATACAATTGTAGCATGAATAATAAACATTTATCATGATATAAGGAAATATAAATAACAACTTTATTATTGCCTCTAGGGCATATTTACTTTCACCTCACCCTCCTGGGCCCCTCGGGCATCGTCTCGCGTTGATTCCACTTCTCAAAATTCACATATATTGCAAAAAAAATCCCTGTCGGTTTTTATCCCGTTTGGACTCCGTTTGATATGGATTTTGTGCGAAACAAAAAACATGCAACAAACAGGAACTGGCACTAGGCACTGGATCAATATATTAGTCCCAAAAATAGTACAAAAAGTTGCCAAAACTATATGAAAGTTGTATAATATTGGCATGGAACAATCCAAAATTATAGATACGACGGAAACGTATCAGCATCCCCAAGCTTAATTCCTGCTCGTCCTCGAGTAGGTAAATGATAAAAAAGATAATTTTTGATGTGGAATGCTACCTAGAATAATCTTGATCACATAATCTAATCATGGCATGAATATTTAGACACGGGTGATTCAAAGCAATAGTCTATCATTTGACATTAAGACAATAATACTTCAAGCATACTAATAAAGCAATCATGTCTTTTCAAATAACATGGCCAAAGAAATTTATCCCTACAAAATCATATGGTCTGGCTATGCTCCATCTTCACCACACAAAATATTCAAATCATGCACAACCCCGATGACAAGCCAAGCAATTGTTTCATACTTTTTACGTTCTCAAACCTTTTCAACTTTCACGCAATACATGAGCGTGAGCCATGGACATAGCACTATAGGTGGAATAGAATATGATGGTGGAGGTTGTGTGGAGAAGACAAAAAGGAGAAAGTCTCACATCGACGCGGCTAATCAACGGGCTATGGAGATGCCCATCAATTGATGTCAATGTGAGGAGTAGGGATTGCCATGCAACGGATGCACTAGAGCTATAAGTGTATGAAAGCTCAAACTGAAACTAAGTGGGTGTGCATCCAACTTGCTTGCTCATGAAGACCTAGGGCATTTTAGGAAGCCCGTCGTTGGAATATACAAGCCAAGTTCTATAATGAAAATTCCCACTAGTATATGTTGATAACTCAAGAGACTCTCTATATGAAGAACATGGTGCTACTCTGAAGCACAAGTGTGGTAAAAGGATAGTAACATTGTCCCTTCTCTTTTTTCTCTCATTTTTATTTTTTTTCTCTTTTTTTTATTTCTTAGGCTTCTTTGGCTTTTCTCTCTCTCTTTTTTGGGGCTTCTTTGGCCACTTTTATTTTGATAACCTCACATGGGACAATGTTCTAATAATGATGATCATCACACTTTTATTTACTTACAAATCAATATTTCAACTCGATGTCTAGAACAAAGTATGACTCTATAAGAATGCCTCCGGCGGTGTACCAGGATGTGCAATGATCTAGCGTAGCAATGACATCAAAAATTGGACAGGCCATGAAAACATCATGGTAGCTATCTTGCGATCATGCAAAGCAATATGACAATAAATGCTCAAGTCATGTATATGATGATGATGGAAGTTGCATGGCAATATATCTCGGAATGGCTATGGAAATGCCATGATAGGTAGGTATGGTGGCTGTTTTGAGGAAGATATAAGGAGGCTTATGTGTGATAGAGCGTATCATATCACGGGGTTTGGATGCACCGGTGAAGTTTGCACCAACTCTCGAGGTGAGAAAGGGCGATGCACGGTACCGAAGAGGCTAGCAATGATGGAAGGGTGAGAGTGCGTATACCATGGACTCAACATCAGTCATAAAGAACTCACATACTTATTGCAAAAGGACTACGCGCATGCTCCTAGGGGGATAGATTGGTAGGGAAAGACCATCGCTCATCCCCGACCGCCACTCATAAGGAAGACAATCAATAAATACCTCATGCTCCAACTTCGTTACATAACGGTTCACCATACGTGCATGCTACGGGAATCACAAACTTCAACACAAGTATTTCTACAATCCACAAATACCCACTAGCATGACTCTAATATCACCATCTTTATATCGCAAAACTATTGCAAGGAATCAAACATATCATATTCAGTGATCTACAAGTTTTATGTAGGATTTTATGACTAACCATGTGAATGACCAATTCATGTCATCTCTCTAAATAGATATAAGTGAAGCAAGAGAGTTTAATTCTTTCTACAAAATATATGCCCACGCTCTAACAAATTTAAGTGAAGCAAAAGAGCATTCTACAAATGGCGGTTTTCTATGTCAAGAGAAACAGGCAATCCAAATTTCAAATGATATAAGTGAAGCACATGAAGCATTCTATAAAACCATACTCAAAAGATATAAGTGAAGTGCAAAGAGCATTCTATAAATCAACCATGGACTATTTCATACCAGCATGGTGCATAAAAGAAAAGTGAAAACTAAATGCAAAAGACGCTCCAAGATTTGCACATATCGCATGAACGAAACGAATCCGAAAACATACCGAATACTTGTTGAAGAAAGATGGGATGCCTTCCGGGGCATCCCCAAGCTTAGAAACTTGAGTCTCCTTGAATATTTACTTGGGGTGCCTTGGGAATCCCCAAGCTTGAGCTCTTGCCTCTCCTCCTTCTCCTCACATCGAGACCTCCTCGATCTTCGAACACTTCATTCACACAAAACTCAACATAAAGCTCGGTAAGATCCGTTAGTATAATAAAGCAAATCACTACTCTAAGTACTGTTGCAAACCAATTCATCTTTTATTTTTGCATTGTAGCTACTGTAATATAACTTTTCCATGGCTTAATCCACTGATAGAGATTGATAGTTTCATCAAAACAAGCAAACTATGCATCAAAAACAGAATTTGTCTTAAACAAGATAGTTTGTAGTAATCTGAACATTCACCATACTTATGGTACTCCAAAAATTCTGAATAAATTCGAAAAAATAAAAAAATTGTATAGAAATATAGTGCAAGAAGTTTCAGAACCGTTTGACGTTCCAGTAAAAAAATGTAAAATCGCGCGCTATAGCCAAAGTTTCTGTCTTGCACCGCACAAACCAACAAGCAATGTAAACATCCTAAAGGCAAACCTTGGCACATTATTTTTATTTTTAAACTTTGTAAAATCACACAATAGAAATAAATGACTCTCTAAAACTTTCGGGTTGTCTCCCTGGCAGCGCTCTCTTTGAAGCCATTAAGCTAGGCATATAGTGCTCAAGTAATGGATCCACCTGGATCCCAAGGTATATCAAAGCCAATTTTAATTAACAATGATTTGTGATTCAGTAGTGAGCACCAAGTAAGATAAATCATGCAACAACGAAGTCTAACTCTCTTCCTATGCATCGGCATGTCATACAAGAACAATTCATGCACATCAAGTAAAGGCCAATGCATAGCATAAGCAGTTTCTTGCAATGTTATCGTGTAGGAAACATAGAGAGGTGGAGATATAGTTCCTCTCTCATAATAATTGCAAGTAGGAGCAGCAAGCACGTGCACATTATATCTATCAAAATCATCATGTGTAGTAGTAAAACGCAACCCATCAATATAATCCTTAATAAGGGCAAACTTCTCCGATATGGTGTAGTCGGGAGAATTCAAAACGATAATAGGACTATCATGCGTGGGTGTAATAGCA
The DNA here is from genome assembly GCF_002575655.3 of Aegilops tauschii subsp. strangulata. Taxonomy (NCBI): domain Eukaryota; kingdom Viridiplantae; phylum Streptophyta; class Magnoliopsida; order Poales; family Poaceae; genus Aegilops; species Aegilops tauschii. Next base: position 223,409,187 of record NC_053041.3, read on the forward strand.
AAAATTTCATGTTTAACATATGGAACTATAGCAAGTTCATCTCCATAAGCATAATTCATATTGGCATCTTGGCCACAAGCATAGCAAGCATCATCAAAAAGGGATATTTCAAAAGAATCAACGGGATCATAACAATCATCATACCATTCATCCTTCGGTAAGCACGAAGGGAAATTAAACAATGTATGAGTTTAAGAGTTACTCTCATTAGAAGGTGGGCATGGTTAGCTAATCCGCTCTTCCTTCTTTTGTTCTTCGCTCTCCTCATCATCTTTTTCATCCAATGAGCCCACAGTTTCATCAATTCCTTCTTCCATAGACTCCTGCAAAATATTGGTCTCTTCTTGGACAGCGGAGGAGTCGTCAATATATGGTTTAACATAGGCATTAGAAGCATAATTATCATAACAATATTTAAGTATGGCAAAATTTTCAGATTTGTAAATAGTAGCGTCATACTTTCCAATCAAAGAAGCAATTTCATAACCACCCTTAAAAGCAACAAATTCTTCAATTTGTTGAACATCATAGTAATTATAAACACCCTTAGCAGGTAGGGAAGGTGTTTCTTAGGGCCTTCAGAAAAACAAGTAAAATCATATATTTCACATAAATTCCAAGCATAGCATTGCAAACGATGAATTTGATCCAGTCAAAGTTTCCCTTTTTGAGATAAGCGGTGTCGCACATAACAAGCATGCTCATCTAAAGACTTGCCCTCAACTAAGCTAGTTGGAGTTTCAGCACGAGCACAAAGGGATCGAAGATGATCCAAGTAAAAAGCTTCAGGAGTGTGATAGATTTTGAGTGGTTCTTCAACCATTGGTGTAGTAGGTACAACTAATTTTTTGGTATTTTGCGTTTCCTACCCATAACTAAAGATGGAAAACAAGAGCAAAAAATGAAAACTACTTAGTGATAAAGCAAACAAGCACACACGAGAATATTCACCCCACGCTATAACTCCCCGGCAACGGCGCCAGAAAAAGGTCTTGATAACCCACAAGTATAGGGGATCGATTGTAGCCTCTTTCGATAAGTAAGAGTGTCGAACCCAACGAGGAGCTAAAGGTAGAACAAATATTCCCTCAAGTTCTATCGACCACTGATACAACTCTACGCATGCTTGACGTTCGCTTTACCTAGAACAAGTATGAAACTGGAAGTACTTTGTAGGTGTTGTTGGGTAGGTTTGCAAGTAATAAAGAGCGTGTAAATAAAAACTAGGGGCTGTTTAGATAAAGACACAATAAAGTTAGTATAGCGAGTGTGGAAAAGTGGTGGTAGGAGTTGCGAAATTGTCCCTAAGCAATTGACTATTTTACTAGACCGATAGCAAGTTTTATGTGGGAGAGGCCACTGCTAGCATGTCATCCCTGACTTGGAATTCTATGCACTTATGATTGGAACTATTAGCAAGCATCCGCAACTCTTGACGTTCATTAAGCTAAAACCCAACCATAGAATTAAGATATATTGGTCCCCCTTCAATCCCGTATGCATCAATTTCTATGCTAGTTTGAAGCTTCTGTCACTCTTGCCCTCCAATACATAGTCCTATCAACATACAACTAACCCTATGGTGTGATCCACGCGCGCGCTCATATGATGGGCAACAAAGGACAGAAACGTAACCACAAGCAAATTAAACCAATCATAGCAATTCACCAATTACCGATAGGACAACGAAAATCTACCCAGACATCATAGGATGGCAACACATCATTGGATAATAATATGAAGCATAAAGCACCATGTTCAAGTAGAGGGTACAACGGGTTGCGGGAGAGTGGATCGCTGTAGATAGATGGGGGAATGTGATGAAGATATTGGTGAAGATGACGGAGGTGTTGGTGTAGATCGCCGTCACACGATGATGGCCTAGGCAGCGTTCCAGCACCACCGGAAGAGAGGGGGAGAGCCCCCCCCTTCTTCTTCTTCTTCCTTGACCTTCTCCCTAGATGGGAGAAGAGTTTCCCCTCTGGTCCTTGGCTTCCATGGCATGGGAGGGGCGAGAGCCCCTCCGAGATTGGATCTGTCTCTCTGTCTCTCTCTATTTCCGCATTCCTGATTCTGCCCTTTCACCGTTTCTTATATTCCCGGAGATCCGTAACTCCGATTGGGCTGAAATTTGGACACGATTTTTATCCGGATATTGGCTTTCTTGCGGCAAAACAAGGGCACCAACCACCTTACGAAGTGGCCACGAGGGCCCAGGGCGTGCCTGACCCCCTGGGGCGCGCCCCTCACCCTCGTGGGTCCCTCGGGCATCGTCTCGCATTGATTCCACTTCCCAAAATTCACATATATTCCAAAAAAATCCCCGTCAGTTTTTATCCTGTTTGGACTACATTTGATATGGATTTTCTGCGAAACAAAAAACATGCAACAAACATGAACTGGCACTGGGCACTGGATCAATATGTTAGTCCCAAAATAGTATAAAAAGTTGCCAAAAGTATATGAAAGTTGTATAATATTGGCATGGAACAATCAAAAATTATAGATACGACGGAGACGTATCAAACTCTAGGCCCCTCCGGTGTTTATATAAGCCGGAGGATTTAGTCCGTAGAGGCAATCATAATCATACACGCTAGACATCTAGGGTTTAGCCATTACGATCTCGAGGTAGATCATCTCTTGTAACCCCTATACTCATCAAAGTCAATCAAGCAGGAAGTAGGGTATTACCTCCATCAAGAGGGTCCGAACTTGGGTAAACATCATGTCCCCTTTGTCTCCTCTTACCTTCGATCCTCAGACGCACAGTTTGGGACCCCCTACCCGAGATCGGCCCTCTTTTTCGTTCACCGTTTTCTCGTCAGATCTCAAGTTTTCTTGTGTTGCCATGTGTCTTCTATTTGCCTGCATCTTCGCTTGCTAAAAATCAATTGATATGGATCCTCGTCCACTTGCTAATATTTTCAAGAGATACAATTATGATGAACCCATTGCTAGTGAATTGAGTTCACTAGATTATCTTTATGAAGTTTTGCTTGAGACTCATGAATCTGAAAATTGTGATGAAGTGTTAAACGGAGGAATTTATAAATTGATTCCTGATAGCTCCTTGAATGAAAAGCATGATTGCAATGATGTTATCGTAAATTCTATTAATGTCAGTTGTGTTAGTGATATGCAAAACCCCAAGCTTGGGGATGCTTGTTTTGGCATGTCCACTACTTACTGCAATGATCATGATTGGGCTGATGATGCTTATGATCTTGAAAATTTATTTAAACCTCATGATTATTATGTTTGCAGTAATATTAAAAGTGGGTTTGGAAGAGTGTCAACTTTAGCTAAAAACAATCCCACTTATTTGGAGAGTGCTCAATCTTATGATTTTTTTTATAAAAGTGGGCTTGGAGAGGTCATGACTTTATTTGATGATACACCCACTATTTTGGAAGAGTGTCAACTTTGCATGCATGTGGATCATGAAGAGAAAAATTTATATGATAGCTACATTGTTGAATTTGATTATGATCCTACATGTAATTATATGAGAGAGTAAAATATGGTTGTAGAAATTTCCATGTTACTAAATTGCCTCTAGTTATGTTGAGATCGTCAATGTTTTATTTCTCTCCTATGCATATGCTAGATATTTCTTGTCTTGATAATTTGTTTTCTTATAAAATTCCTATGCATAGGAAGTATGTTAGACTTAAGTATGTTTTTCACATGTTTTACGATGCCCTGTTTATGTTGCAGTTACTATCTTTCATGTGAGCATCGTTGAAATCTTATGCCTAGCTAGGGGGATAAAACGATAGCGCTTGTTGGGAGGCAACCCAATGAATAAAATTTATTTTTGCTTTCTATTCATGAGTGTTAGCTCAATTATGCTACTGTTGTGATTGTGTTTTTGTGTTTTAGTTAGTGTTGTGCCAAGTAAAACCTTTAGGATCTTCTTGGGTGATAGTTGTTTGATCTTGCTGAAAAACAGAAACTTTTTCTCTCACGAAAACAATTCTCATTTTTTACCACAGCGTGATAAAATGCCAATTCTTTTTCCAATAGATTAATTTACAAATTGCTCAGGTCGTACTGATTTTTCAGAATTTTTGGAGTACTAGATGTTTTTGAAATAGTCAGATTTCCACAGACTGTTCTGTTTTGACAGATTCTGTTTTCTTTGCATTGTGTGCTTATTTTGACGGCTCTTTGGTTTTCTTTGATGACTTGTTGCCATAGAAAAGTTGGAATACAGTAGATATAATGTGAAAATAAAATATGAATTGGTTTGGTACAGTACTTATAGTAGTGATTTGCTTTCTTTTACTAACGGGTCTCACGAAGGTTTTGTTGAGTTTTGTGTGATTGAAGTTTTCAAGTTTTGGGTTATCTTACGATGGATGGAGGAATAAGGAGTAACAACAGCCTAAGCTTGGGGATGCCCCGGCATCCCAAGCTATTATCCAAAAGAGAGAAAGCAACTAAGCTTGGGGATGCCCCGAGTGGCATCCCCTCTTTCTTATAACGACCATCGGTATTTTACTCGAAGCTATATTTTTATTCGTCACATACTATGTGTTTTGCTTGGAGCGTCTTGTATGATATGAGACTTTGCTTGTTTTATTTTGTGTTTCAAGTCTTGATTCCTTGCTGGACACATCTATTTGAGAGAGCCAAAATTATGTCATGCCTTGTTAGAATAGCTCTTTATGTTGCAGTTATTATCTTTCATGTGAGCATCGTTGAAATCTTATGCCTAGCTAGGGGCATAAAACGATAGCGCTTGTTGGGAGGCAACCCAATGAATAAAATTTATTTTTGCTTTTTGCTTTCTATTCATGAGTGTTAGCTCAATTATGCTACTATTATGATTGTGTTTTTGTGTTTTAATTAGTGTTTGTGCCAAGTAAAACCTTTAGGATCTTCTTGGGTGATAGTTGTTTGATCTTGCTGAAAAATAGAAACTTTTTCTCTCACGAAAACAATTCTCGTTTTTTACCAGAGCGTGATAAAATGCCAATTCTTTTTGCAGTAGATTAATATACAAATTGCTCAGGTCGTACTAATTGTTCAGAATTTTTGGAGTTCCAGAAGTTTTCAAAATAGTCAGATTTCTGAAGACTGTTATGTTTTGACAGATTCTGTTCTCTTTGCATTGTGTGCTTATTTTGATGGCTCTTTGGTTTTCTTTGATGAGTTTTTGCCACAGAAAAGTTGGAATACGGTAGATATAATGCGAAAATAAAATATGAATTGGTTTGGTACAATACTTATAGTAGTGATTTGCTTTCTTTTACTAACGGATCTCACGAAGGTTTTGTTGAGTTTTGTGTGATTGAAGTTTTCAAGTTTTGGGTTATCTTACGATGGATGGAGGAATAAGGAGTAAGAAGAGCCTAAGCTTGGGGATGCCCCGGCATCCCAAGCTATTATCCAAAAGCGAGCAAGCAACTAAGCTTGGGGATGCCCCGAGTGGCATCCCCTCTTTCTTCTAACGACCATCGGTATTTTACTCGAAGCTATATTTTTATTCGTCACATACTATGTGTTTTGCTTGGAGCGTCTTGTATGATATGAGACTTTTCTTGTTTTATTTTGTGTTTTAAGTCTTGATTCCTTGTTGGACACACCTATTTGAGAGAGCCAAAATTATGTCATGCCTTGTTAGAATAGCTCTCTATACTTCACTTAAATTTTTATGAGCTATGGACTTGCTCTAGCGCTTCACTTTTATCTTTTTGAGCACGGTGTGCTTTAGTATTTTTGAAGAAAATGCTCTCTTTCTTCACTTAGATTTATTTGAGAGTTAGTAAAATTTTCAAGAAATTCTCTCTTGCTTCACTTAAATTAATTTGAGAGAAACAAAAATTATGCTCATGATCTTCACTTATATTTGTTTGAGCTTATCAAAAGCAACACATGAAAATTAGTCCCAAAGTCATAGATATCCAAGAAGGATATAATAAAAACTTTCATGAAGATCACTGGACAAAATAAACTTGATTCTTAGTAATATTTTTGAGATATGATGGTGTGATATGTGAGTTATGTTGATGAGTAATTTTGCTTTAGTCAGAATATTGGCGTTAAAGTTTGTGATTCCCTATGCAAGCACGAAATTAAATAGTTATGCAATTAAATTATATCCTACTTGTGGTGCATTATTCGGTGTTAATTATGCTTAATGCTCGCTTATGAGATTATTCGTTTCTTTGTTGGTCGCTTCTCAATCTTTTGCTAGCCTTCATTTTGCACTAAGTATGATCTCTATTTGTGCATCCAAAAACCTTTAAACCGGTTTTGCCACATGAGTCCACTATATCTACCTATATACGATATTCTTTTACCGTTCTAAGCAAATTTGTATGTGCCATCTCTGATTTTCAAAATAAACTTCTCTTTTGTGTGTTCGTTTCGCTTGTGGAGCAGTGAGGGGTAGCTAATATTTTCCATTCTAGATGTGTTATTCTCACGATGAGTGTTTATTCACTTGTCATTGCACGAGAGTAAGGAAAATGTATTAGGGATGCCCGGTCCCGAAAGGAAAAATGAATTTACTTTATGTTGTCAAATAATAAATTCCTTGGGAAGTGTTGGTATGGAGGGCAACCGTGGATACAGCTAGCCATGGAAAGTGAAAGTATGGTTGAAAAAGGAATAAACTTTATTTCCTGTTTGGGAACCACCTATGATATATCTAGCATGGAAAGTGTTGGGAACTCTAAGTCATTTTCGTTGGTGGGAAGGATACACCTCCCAAAATGTTTTTATCTCTAAGTTTTTCGCTTTGAGCTCTCGCACCTCTACAAATCACTACTTCCCTCTGCGAAGGGCCTTTCTTTTACTTTATGTAATTTTTATTTTGAATTTGAGTCTCCATCTTCTCTTATAAAAAGCACCAACTAGGAGGCTATATGATCGTACTTGAGTATTGGGTGTAGCTAATATGCGAGTGGGTTTGATGAATGGATCAATGATTGAGCATAATGGGCTACGGATAACTTATTTTAGCATTGATATTTTGAAAGACATGGTTGCTTGTTGATATGCTTGAGTATTTAAATTATCATGTCAAAACTAGACTATTGCTTTGAACAATATAAAAGTCCAAATGTCCATGCTATAAAGAAAAGAGATATGATATGACATGATAGGCAGCATTCCACATCAAAAATTCTGTTTTTATCACTTACCTACTCGAGGACGAGTAGGAGTTAAGCTTGGGGAGGTTGATACGTCTCCAACGTATCTATAATTTTTTATTGTTCCATGTTGTTATATTATCAATCTTGGATGTTTTATAATCATTTTATAGTCATTTTATATCATTTTTTGGTACTAACCTATTGACATAGTGCCAAGTGCCAGTTATTGTTTTCTGCATGTCTTTTACATCGCAGGAAATCAATTGCAAACGGAGTCCAAACGCAACGAAACTTTACAGAGATTTTTTGGGGCCAGAAGACACCTAATGGGCCCTGGCTGCGCTTGGGGGTGCTCCAAGGAGAGCACAACCCACCAGGGCGCGCCAGGAGGCCCAGGCGCGCCCTGGTGGATTGTGCCCACCTCAGGTGCCCCCGGACCGCCCCTTTGCTCTATAAATACCCCAATATTCCAGAAACCCTAGGGGAGTCGATGAAAATCAATTCTAGCCACCGCAGAGTCCAGAACCACCACATCTTTCGTGGTTTTGTCACGGCAGATGTCCTAGCGTGAGGACTTAGTCGTGGAGCCATCGCAACGTAGTTAGCTTAAAGGGGTTAAAGCGGGACAAAGGATGCAAGGAGTTTATACTGGTTCGGCCCCTTACGGTGAAGGTAAAAGCCTAATCCAGTTGTGGTGGAATTGCTAGGGTTTCGATGACCAGCGAGCGAATATGCTTTGCCTAGCTCTCGATCTGTTGTTTCTTGTCCCTAAACCGTCGCCGGGTCGTCCCTTTATATACACAGAGACGCCCGGCGATTTACAGAATCCCGGCCGGCTCATAAACGTGTCCGGCTCGGTTTCTACCCTTTCCTATCTTACAACACAAGTTATACATCATATGGCGGTTTATATTTACGGGCCCTAATCCGCCTTTGGGCCTTGGGCCTTCGCGTTAGATCTCTTTCATAAAGCGCCATATTCCTTGTCTTCGTGGGCTTCAATATGAGTAACTTATAATGAGTATAACCCGGCCCCTCCTGGGTGGTTTATGCTTAGTAATTATATCCCCAACATTAGGCCCCAGATTAATTTGAACTTGTTCACGTCAATCTTCAGTACTTAGGAGAATTCCTTTGTCAACACGTTCGCGAAAATCTTGTAACCCGCCGTGACGTCATCTTCAAAGATCATGATAATCCGCCGTGACGTCATCTGCCATTAACTTTATATAGAACCCAAATCTTTTAATACTTCTCCTTTAATGAATCTCCGAAAATCGAGGCATCTGTATATGTACAGATCCGTTTTTCGACCTCCTCGATTCCCGCGCCTGCCACTTATCCATTCCCCTTATAAATAGGACCGGGGGTCATTTTCACCTTTCCCCCTCGTGCCTCGTCACTTCATCTCCTTCCTCGCGTCGACCTAGCGCTGAAGCTCAGCCGCCGCCGTCAAGTCTTCATCCTTGTCCTCAACTCCGGCCGCTGCATCACCCTGAACATACCAGAGAATCGCGGCGCCTCTCCGCTGCTCCACCAGCATCAGTAAGCCTTCTTTCCTTCCCCCATAGATCTATCTTTAGGGTTTGAGCATTCATCGATGCTCGTCGGTGTTCATCATTGCGCAGTGGTTCTTTGATTCAAACTTCAATATTCAACATGTATAGCGATGGCCATAGTCCTTCTTTCCATTAGTGCATCTCATTTAAGTAGAAAATCCCATCTGGATCCTTCAACTGCTCAAGTATCAGAATATTTAACCCTGAATATTTTTCCATTTTCTGGCACGCGGTAGATCTAGATTTGTAATACCAGTTTACGAAACCTGTTTTTCCATCACTTAGTTATTTCAGCTCTGCACCTTCAATGCTATAGGCGGTTTAACTTTAGAAAATGATAACCCGCCAGGTACCATTAGTCCCCTCTTAAACCGCCAATCACTTGCCATTATAATTCTGATAACATCAACCTCCAGTTTAACAACCTTGCATGTTTGAGCAACTTCTGTCTCTTAACCTGTAACACTTTATGCTTGTCAATTATGAATCTTAAACCGGCACAAACCTTCCTTCAGGTTGTTGTTCAAATGGCCAAGGCTTTTTATGCTTGCTATTGGGTTCCTTCCCGGGTTACTGAAGAGCAACTGAACGGGTGCGTCGCAACCGGCGCTTTAGCAAAAAAGGAAGTTATCCACTGGAGAGCCCCTGGTCCAGAAAATCCTCCTGAGCCCAAGGATGGAGAAGTAATTGTGTTCATTGATCATCTGGGTCGAGGGTTTAGCCCTCCCAGTTCAAAAAAAATTTCGTGATGGGCTTGCTAGCTTCCAACTCCGCCCCCAAGATATTGGACCTAACTCTGTGCCCAATATTTGTAACTTTCAAGTGTTTTGCGAGGCTTATCTGCAAGAAGAGCCCACCGTTGACCTGTTTAGAGACTTCTTTTATTTAAACTAGCGGACTGAATTTACCGATTGTCCCAATACTGAACTTGGCGGGGTTTCAATTCAGAAACGGAAAGATGTTAGCTTCCCTCACGCCAAACATCATAGTCACCCCAAAGATTGGAATCAGACTTGGTTCTACTACCGAGACACGTCTGCAGCTGACGAGAATCCTCTGCCGGGTTATCGTGCTCACTGGCTTACCAATACACATCCCTTTCCCCAAAGGCTGACTGCAAAGGAACGGGCCAACTATGCACCACAGCTTTCAAAGCTCAGAGCCTTTGTTGCGAACGGTTTAACAGGCATTGACTTTGTTCGTTGTTGGATATCCTGGAGCATTCTGCCTTTAAGCCATCACCCCGGTTTAATGTGTGAGTACACAGGGGACTTGAAAGATCCTCAGCGGCACATCAACATTCAGTTAACTGACGCTGAAATTATTGAAGCTGTCAAGAAGATCTTGGACGAACCAGTGGCTGCTTGCAGCAAAACAGGGCTTAGTCCTTTCTGCATCTCCAATAAACCGCCAGTTGTAAGCATTGCATAATTCTTATTTTAATCCGACCCCTTTTAATATTCCCTTATAACTTTTGCCGATTCGATAGGGTGATGATCCATTGTGGAAGAAGCCGCAGGATAAACCGGTCAAGACGCCTCGCCCCAAGACTAAGGTTACCAAGAAACCTGCCAAGAAGAAAACCGTTGAGTCCACTGATTTGAACATTGATGATGATCTTGATAACCTGGAATCAGAGGCAGAACTTGATTCTCTTGGCTCATTTTTCATACACCTCATTGACAATGACTATTATCAGGACGACGCTGAAGCTAGCCATGCTGATGATGTAGAGGTAATTATTTTTTTCCTCTAGTTCAGATCCTCTGCCAACACAGAAAAGCCGTCAAGCAAACCGGAAAGTAAGATTTTCTCACCCCCTAGCTTACTTGGATCCAAACTTTCTTTTAAAGAAGCAGCAACACGAAGCTCGCCACACAACCCGGCATAGTGCCCAGGTGCTTACCTCATCTGGTTTACCGAACACGCCGGTTCGTAAACGCCGCCCAGAGGTTTCACCTATTCCTGACACATCTTATCCCAAAGCAGGTTATTTCCGACAACCTCTTAATCCGTCTGATTCAAACTATCAGGGTACATCTCATTCATTTTCTGGCGAGTCAACAGGGACACAGCTTCCACCTCTAAAAACTGTTCCTGGGTAAGTATTTTACACTAACCCTTTATACCTTGTACTTGCTTATCATACTAACCTTTATATCCATTCCTTTCAGAGCCAAGGCCAGACCCAGCAAAAGGGCCAAAAAGAATAAATCGGCTGATGATAATACGGCCACTGAACCGGAGAAAACTCCAGATCATGACTTAACAGCTGAACAAATGGAAGTTGATCCTGAAGAAGGTCATGGTGATAAACCGGCAAGCCCAGTCGGAACTGCTAATAAGCCGCCAAGCCCACTCAAAGCCGCTGATGATAACACGGATGATATTATGATTACCGGCGTCTGCCACACCACCCCTGGCAATCATGTCGCTTTATCAAAGCATAGTGCCAAGGAAGAATTTTCTGCTATGGACAAGGGCAAGTGGAACACAGATTTGTCAAGCTATGCCCACCTCAATGCCCAAGACATTCATTCTGGGTTTTTAAACTGCCTGTACACAAGCCGCGACTATGAAGCCAGTTTAGTGAACATGATGAAGGAGTGATATGAGGTAAATACTGTTTTAATTCTGCGTAACTATTCTTCCAATTTATAATATCAACTCCACTAGCCCCCAAGGGCCGGTTTATATTATCCATATAAGTCGGGACTTTGTAATACTTCAACTTTGCCTGCATAGCCCCCAAGGGCCGGTTTATCTTTTCAAGATGAACCGGGACTTTTATCCTGCCAAACTTCTTGTTGAATATCTTTGTACACCAATTGTCCACTAAGCTGATTGATGGAAGAACACCCATAATGTTCACTTTGAGCAAATATCATTAGCCCCCAAGTGCCAAGAATAATACTTGTATTGAGCTTGGGACTTGTAAAAAAATTTGATAACAAGCAAATAGGCATTAGCCCCCAAGTGCCAAGTGTATATGCTACCAACTCATGACATGTATGTCTCTTACCGGCTGAGCTGAGCAAAAAGGAATCCCAAACCGCTGACCTTCAAGAAAATATCAAGTCCCAAGAAGCAGAAACCTCCAAAGCCAAAGAGGAGCTGACCAGTGCCTTAGCAGCCATGGAGAAGCTGAAGGAGAGCTTCAAGAAGGAGCGGGCGGACTGGGACATAGAGAAAGCCACACTTCAAAAGAGGGCTGAGGATGCAGAAGCAGCCCTTAATCCGGTGGTAGAAGAGCTGACTGGTTTGAAGCGGCAAATAAATGCCATGACCACTGCTGTGTTTGGTAAGTATCCTTATTATAAGCTTTTAACGTGTATTATTCCATAAACTGTCGGATTATCGACGTTCGTAATGATGCAGGATCTCGCATTACCCATCTGGGCTCTGATATTCAGAAGAAATTGAAGGTTGCCTATACTCTTATAGAGCAATTATATACCGGCGCGCAACGGATCATCTATACTGCCTCTCATAACAAGCCGCCCCCAACTTTAATTAAGGAGACATTGGAAAGGCTGTCAATGTTGCCTGCCCGGTTTGAAGAATTGAAGAAATTGGCTGCCAGGGCAGGTGCTCTTACTGCATTAAACCGGGCCAAAGCATGGATACCTGATCTTGATCCAGCCGATATTGGAAACGGCTATCCAAGCATAAAGGAGGACGGGTCAGACTTCGATAATGATGACCTCCGAGCCATAACAAGGGAAATGCATCCACTGGCTAGCAAATTGGCGAGGAAACTGATCTTTCACACTATCAGTCAATTTATGATGCCAACAACAAACGGGTTAATGCACCAATGTATGATGCACAAAATCTTATCCCACCAATCCGTAAGCACACCTATGCCCCTGATGTTGAACCGTCCACACTTATAAGTGATGAAGCTGTCTTCCAAGCCCTAACTAGGATTGACTGGGCAACCATTGACTTCCAGCCACTGGGTGGAGAGGAGGAGGATGAATTGGCGCAGGATGATCCACAACCTTCAAGTCAGCCTTGTGAATATTCATGATCCAGAGGCCGGTTTAGTTTCTGCATACTGCAACACTTGTCATAAACAATTATCCTTTTGGGCATCAAAGCGCCTTGTAATAGGCTAGTTTAAACGCTTGGTCTGCTATGCCATCGTGCATATTTACTTTGCATGACATTGTTAATCCGCCATGATTAAAATATGCTATGTCTGCTCATGATCCTAAACAGCTTATTCAACATGTTCCTGCATACAACATGTTTAAAGTGTCCTGGCGGTTTACCGCCGGACATGTCATAATGCCCAACATACAACCAGGGTTTATAACCAAGGTTGTGCTTAAAAATAACCAAATGTGAAATATATCATACCTGTAATATTGAACCACGTTGTTGGTTTACCAACTTATGATGGCGAGGGTGATAACCCAAAAACTGAATATTGATAAGTCCTTCTATGTTCTTCCGGTTTATAGCAAAGCCGGACCAGTTTTAATAAACACCGGATTATCCTTATATCATACTGGCGACTTGTAGTCGAAAGCCAGACCGGGTCAATAAACACCGGATTATACCTGATCGTGTGCTGACAACTTATAGTCGAAATCCAAGCCGGGTTAATAGACACCAGTTATCTAGTAATTTTCTACTGGCCACTTATAGTCAAAAGCCAGACCGGTTCAACAAACACCGGATTAATATAAACCTCATCAAAATAAACCTCCAAAAGAAAGATTTCAAAAGAAAACATGCAAGAAGCGAGGCTTTTCATGGGCTGCTAGGCCCAAAAACGAGGCTTTTCATGGGCTGCCAGGCCACTCAGTTAAACCATTTTACAAAGCCTTATAAGATGGACCTCACATTAACCAATCGTCATTTTAACTAAGACAAGTTCAGGGTCTGTATAAGATTGACTTGTCAAACGTTCGACGGGTCATACCAGGATTACCTGGGCGGAGTGACTTACTTAAAAAGGCAGGATAACCCGGGGTTTTAGGTGAATACACCTGGCTTCCAAGCCTGGCTTTTATAGCCTATTACAAGGTTATAGACTCTGTGTTCTTTTAGAACAAAAGAGCCCCCAAGCAATATTTTAAGCTGTGCTCAATGGGCGCCTATGTTTGAGTTGTGCTTTACAACAGACTCTCTTTGGCCCCTGTTGACTTTGGGTAGCAAGCCCCCAAGTTTTTTTATGTGGCCTATAAGCCGGATCAATGGGTAATCAGAACTCCACTTTATAAATAGCAGCCCCCATGTAAAAAAAACTTTTAAGGAAGAACGGCAGAGGGCCCGCTTTAGCAGGGATGCCGGTTTATTATATTGATCATCATAATATATACATTGTCAAGAATATGTACATAAGAGGAGCTTATTGCTCAGGTGTAGTAAGGCCGAAGATGAGAGATATTCCACGGCCGGTGGGTCTCCTCCTCCAATTTACGTGAGTCTTTGTGCTCTCGAACATTGATAAGGTAGTATGACCCGTTGTGCAGATTCTTGCTGACCACAAAAGGTCCTTCCCAAGGCGGGGATAACTTGCGCATATAAGTCTGATCCTGGATGAGCCGGAGCACCAGATCGCCTTCTTGAAAAGTTCTGGTTTTAACCCGGCGGCTGTGATAACGACGCAGATCTTGCTGGTAAATCGCCGAACAAGCCGCTGCAATATCACGCTCCTCATCTAACAGGTCAAGTGCTTCCTAACGTGCTTTCTCATTGTCAGCTTCAACATAAGCCGCCACATGGGGCGAGTCATGACGGCTGTCACTAGGGAGAACTGCCTCTGCTCCGTAAACCATGAAAAAAGGTGTGTAACCCGTAGATCTATTGGGTGTGGTATTGATGCTCCATAACACAGAAGGTAACTCCTCCACCCAACAACCCGGCGTCCGCTGTAAAGGAACCATAAGTCGGGGCTTGATGCCTCTCAGGATCTCTTGATTGGCTCTCTCCGCTTGACCATTAGATTGGGGGTGAGCCACTGATGACACGTCAAGCCGGATGTGCTCACATTGACAAAATTCTTTCATAGCACCCTTGGACAGATTAGTGCCATTATCAGTTATGATACTATGTGGAAAACCAAACCGGAAAATCACCTTCTTGATGAATTAAACCGCCGTGGCTGCATCACACTTACTGACTGGCTCTGCCTCCACCCACTTAGTGAACTTATCAACCGCCACCAGCAGATGGGTCTTCTTATCTTTGGACCTCTTAAATGGTCCAACCATATCCAGCCCCCAAGTCGCAAACGACCAAGTGATTGGAATCATCCTCAATTCCTGAGCCGGAACATGAGCTCGACATGAAAACTTCTGACAACCATCACACTTTTTCACCAAGTCTTCAGCATCAGCACGAGCCGTCAGCCAATAGAAGCCGTGACGAAAAGCCTTAGCTACCAGGGACTTTGAACCGGCGTGGTGACCACAATCCCCTTCGTGGATCTCACGCAAAATCTCACAGCCTTCTTCAGGAGATACGCAACGCTGAAACGCCCCTGTTACACTGCAATGATGCAATTCTCTGTTGACAATGGTCATTGACTTGGATCGCCAGATTATCTGCCTGGCCAAAGTTTCATCCTCTGGTAACTCGCCCCGGGTCATATAATCCAAATAAGGGACTGCCCAATTAGGAATGGCATGAACCGCCGCCACCAACTGAGCTTCCAAGTCAGGAATAGCCAAATCCTCTTCCGTAAGTAACTTAACTGACGGGTTATGCAAGACATCAAGAAAGACATTAGGCGGCACCGGTTTACGTTGTGAACCCAACCGGCTTAAGGCATCAGCCGCTTCATTTTTCCTCCGATCAATATGCTCAACTTGATAACCTTTAAAGTAACCAGCAATAACATCCACTTCTCGTCGATAAGCCACCATGAGTGGATCCTTAGAATCCCACTTACCAGAGACTTGTTGAGCTACTAAATCGGAGTCGCCAAAGCATCTTACCCGGCTTAAGTTCATCTCCTTAGCCATCCGATGACCATGAAGTAAGGCCTCATACTCAGCTGCATTGTTAGTACAAGGAAACATCAACCGGAGAACGTAACAAAATTTATCACCTCGAGGGGAAGCAAGCACGACTCCAGCCCCCGAGCCCTCCAGTTGCTTGGACCCGTCAAAATGAATCGTCCAGTACGTGTTATCCGGTTTATCTTCAGGCGCGTGCAAGTCTGTCCAGTCATTGATAAAATGCACGAGTGCTTGTGCATTGATGGCCATGCGAGGCACATACTTCAAACCATGGGGGCCAAGCTCAACGGCCCACTTGGCAACTCATCATGTGGCTTCTCTATTTTGGATGATATCTCCCAAAGGAGCAGAGCTGACCACCGTAATAGGATGTCCTTGAAAGTACTGCTTGAGCTTTCTACTGGCCATGAATACCCCGTATACCAGCTTCTGCCAATGCGGATACCTTTGCTTAGACTCGATAAGTACCTCACTAACGTAGTAAACCGGTCTCTGAACCGGGTATTCTTTGCATGTCTCCTTCCGTTCCACCACAATGGCTACGCTGACAGCCCGGGCATTAGCAGCCACATATAACAACAAGGGCTCTTTATCAATAGGAGCAGCAAGAACGGGCGGCTCAACCAGCTGTCTCTTCGAATCCTCAAACGCCTCATTAGCAGCATCACTCCAAACGAAATTATCTGACTTCTTCATCATCTGATACAGACACTACAAAAAAAAGACATATCCGTGACATTTTGGGCCAAACGAATTTTTTTCTGTCATACATATGACACTTCTATGATGATAATTGTGACAAAACCCGGTATCATCATAGATGTGGTGGGCTCCTACTTCTATGACAAAAAATCATGACAGAAAATGGGCTTTTCGTCCTGGGTGGGCCGGAGTCGCAGCTGCATGACATTCTTTGGGCCGTCCATGACGGAAAAAACCGTGGTAGAAGCGAGGACGAGGAAAATTTCGGCGTTTTCCCAGTTACGGTGGGAGGTCGGGGGCCGAGCGATGCGCGTTTCACTCGTACACATACGCGCGTGTGTGCGAGGCATTGGCTCTAATTGAACCCGAGCGGGCGTTGGGCTCTAACTGAACCCGAGAGATTGCACTGCAGGCTACGCGTTACTGAAACCGAGCGATCAATCGATGGCTGTTAACTGAACCCGATCGAGCGATTCCTTTGCTACTGCTACTAACTGAAGCCGATCGATGCTGCCTCTGGGATGAACAGTGAGCGTTGCGGGGGGTTTGGATGAACAGTGAGCAGTGGCGTTGCCTCTAGATGAACAGGACCCCGTGGTGTGGTGGAGGGCTGGATGGACAGTAGACGGTGGAGGGGTGCCCGTGGAGGGGTGGTTGAACAGGACCCCGTGGTGTGGAGGGCTGGATGAACAGTAGACGGTGGAGGGGTGCCCGTTGAGGGGTGGTTGAACAGTAGCCGGTGGAGTAGCGCGCGGTGGAGGCTGGATGAACAGGAGCCCGTGGAGGCTGGAGGAGGTCGACGGTAGCCCGTGGAGGCTGGAGGAGGTCGACGGTGGAGATGAACAGTATCCCATGGAGTCCCGTTTTGCGGTACGCCACACCCCTCCCGATGAACAGGACCCCCGTTTCGACCGTAGGAGGTCCGTTTCGTCCGTTTTGCGGTACGCTACACCCCTCCCGATCAATAGGACCCCTGTTTCGACCGTAGGAGGTCCGTTTCGTCCGTTTTGCGGTACGCCACACCCCTCCCGATCAACAGGACCCCCGTTTCGACCATAGGAGGTCCGTTTCCTCCGTTTTGCGGTACGCCAGACCCCTCCCGATCAACAGGACCCCGTTCCGAACGTAGGAGGTCCGTTTCCTCCGTTGTGCGGTACGCCAGGCCTCGTTTCCATCGCCTGTTCCGTCCAAGCCCTCCCGATGAACATGACCACGGATTCCGTTTTGACCCAGCCGGTTGGCTCCCACGCGTTCCGTTGCCTCCCGATGAACACGACGCATTCCGTTGCCTCCCCATGAACACGACGCATTCCATTGCCTCCACATGAACACGACGACGACGCTGTTTCTCTGTTCCGACCCAGCCATGTACACAAGCCCTGGCCGTACGTATGCGCGAGTAGGCGTTCGAGACCCTACCCGTATGTACACATACGTGGCCGTATTTTCTTTCTTGCACCCTGGCCGCTGTACGTACATGTACATGCTACGGGCGCGCCTCTACTACGACACGTACGCGCCTCTACTACGACAAGTGCACGCCTCTACATCCACCAGTATATATGTACGTACACGTTCGCGACCAGAATGACAATGCTACGTACGCTTCGACCAGGTGGGTCCCGACTGTCAGGCACTTCCTTGCCTGCGAAGATGTAGCTGGTGGGTCCCAGCAGTCAGGGGGGCGAATCGTTTTTTTTTGCCCGGACGCACTTCCTTGCGTGCGAAGATGTAGCTCGTGGGTCCCAGCAGTCAGGGGAAAACGTTTTTTTCGCGAAATACGGTGGCCCGTCCGGTGGGTCCCCGCTGTCAGGTGGAGGAA
Source organism: Aegilops tauschii subsp. strangulata (assembly GCF_002575655.3). Classification (NCBI taxonomy): domain Eukaryota; kingdom Viridiplantae; phylum Streptophyta; class Magnoliopsida; order Poales; family Poaceae; genus Aegilops; species Aegilops tauschii. The sequence goes on from NC_053041.3 coordinate 223,427,356, forward strand.
TAATTATTTTGCACGTAATAAGGAGGCACTTCCTTGCTGCGGCCGTGGACCCAGCTGTCAGCCTCTCCACGTACAGTCCACGTCCGATGGAAGCCGTTCCTTGACCACGTTGACAACGCCGCGCCGAGAGCACTAGGGCGGTGGACGACAGTGAGGCCTAGGAAGGGGACGACGCGGAGCCAAGGAAGACGCGGCAGTGGATGCCCACGCGTAGAGGAGTACGAGGGTTCACTGGTTCGCTGCGGTGTGAGGCTGCCGTCGCCGCAGAATAACAGGGGGTGTGGGTGAGTAGAGGGATGGCCTGGCCAGCGGTGGGAGTAGTAGGGGGCGGTGAGGCCTCCGCCGCATCGCAGCCGGCCACGGGAGGCAGGAGCACGAGGCACGACCGACGCTGGTTTGGGCGGCTGGAGCAAGAAGACCAGAGGTTGAAGAAGCACTACGGCCGTTGGATGGACATCGTACGGTCACTGGAGCTAGAATCGTGCATATTGACTAAGTTGACAAAGCCCTCCGTCCCTGTCAACTTAGTAGGCCCACAAGTCAGCCTGCCACTATACTGGGTCCCAGCTAACAGGGGGAGTATTCATTTTTTTTGTGCGTAATAAGGAGGCACTTCCTTGCGTGCGAAGATATAGCTGGTGGGTCCGAGCTGTCAGCGGCGGTAACGTTTTTTCGCGAAATACAGAGGCCCTTTCGGTGGGTCCCTTATGTCAGGTGGAGGAATCATTATTTTGCGCATAATAAGGAGGCATTTCCTTGCGTGCGGCCGTGGACCCAGCTGTCGGCCTCTCCACGTATAGTCCACATCAGATGCATGTCGGTTGTTGACCACGTTGACCAGGCCGCGCCGAGAGCACCAGGGCGGTGGACGACGGCGAGGCCTAGGAAGGGAACGGCACGGAGGCAGGGAAGACTCGGCAGTTGTTTCCCACGTGGAGGGGAGTACGACTGTACGAGGGTTTACTGGTTCGTCTGCCATCGCCGGAGAATAACAGCAGGTTCGGGTGAGTAGAGGGATGGCTAGGCCAGCGATGGGAGTACGGTGGGGCGGTGAGGCCTGCGCGGCAGCACAGCCGGCCGCGGGGAGGAGGGAGCAGGCAGTCCCGCCGGCGCTTGTTTGAGCGGCTGGAGCAGGAAGAGCAAAGATTCAAGAAGCACGACGGCCGTTCGATGGACATCCAACAGTCACTGCTTGTGCGTCAACCTTTTTTTTAGGAAAGCCTCAAATCTGTGGAAAACAGCATACAACCCATCTACCATTATTTCTAATAATTTACAGCCCATTTGCTAATTCTTAAGGTTTTTTTGAGCCCATATTCTTTTTGTTAGCATTACAGCCCATATTGTGGCCACGGTTAAAAAATTATACGAAATTTTGCATATTTCGGTGCGGTCCGAACTATTTTAATCCTGAAATTTCGACTCACATTCAAACTGATTTTAAAAATAAATGTATATCAAAATAAAATCTAACAAATTCTCCACGCATAAAAATTAATGTAATTTAAAATCTCAAAATGAAAAAAAGATATTTGAAAATAATTGCCGGTTTGATGTGTTTTAAAAAATGTACAACCCATTTCTCATTACTGATAGGCCATTTTCTCGGCCAGCCGAATGAAGCTCTCCTCGTCTTGAAAGATTTGCAGCCCAACAGGCCTGACAAAGCGACTTACTTGGCAAATCACAAAAAAAAACTGGGCTGTGGCCGTGGACCCAGCTGTCAGCCTCTCCACATACAGTACTCTTCCGATGGAAGTCGGTCGTTGACCACATTTACCATGCCGCGTCGAGAGCACCAAGGCGGTGGACGACGTCGAGGCCTAGGAAGGGGAAGACGCGCAGCCGGGGAAGACGCGGCAGTGGATGCCCACGCGGAGAGGAGTACGAGGGTTCACTGGTTCGGCTGCGGCGTGAGGCTGCCGTCGCCGCAGAATAACAGGGGGTGTGGGTGAGTAGAGGGATACCCTGGGCCAGCAGTGGGAGTAGTAGGGGCGGTGAGGCCTCCGCGGCATCACAGCCGGCCACGAGAGGCAGGAGCACGCGGCACGACCGGCGCTGCTTTGGGCGGCTGGAGCAAGAAGACCAGAGGTTAAAGAAGCACTATGGCTATTGGATGGACATCGTACGGTCACTAGAGCTAGAATCGTTCATATTGACTAAGTTGACAAAGCCCTCCGTCCTCGTCAACTTAGTAGGCCCACAAGTCAGCCACCCACTATGGTGGGTCCCAGCTAGCAGGGGGTATTCATTTTTTGGTGCGTAATAAGGAGGCACTTCCTTCCGTGCGAAGATATAGCTGGTGGGTCCGGCAGCGCTGGGGGAAGAAGACGAGAGATTGAAGAAGAATGCCGGCCGTTGGATGTAAATCCAACGCCTTCTTAGGCTTCGACCTACTGGCCCACATGTCAGCCAGTCCATTTGTTTTTTAGTCCATTTGGTGGGCTGCGTGAAACAATGATGTAGCATCTATGCAGCCCGTTTAAATCCCATTTGCATTTTTCTCGAAATCCGCGGACTTGCTGGGCTGGGTGAAAATATCATGTTGGGCTAGACGGAGAAATGTTAAAAAAACATAAACACATGATTGCACGTTAGTAAAATCTTTGCAAGCTTATGTATGCAATCACTAGGAGTTAACTTGCCAAGTTATATATAAACAATTATTATTATTATTTTGTAAGAACTTTCAACTCACGAAATAAAATATCATTTTAATTTGATGAGTTAATAGTACGTGGGGTATTATTATTTTTTAGGCTAGATGTGGGACAGTTGAGTTGGTTCTAGGGGAAAGTACTGGGAGAAAACTCAGTTTACATCGAAAAAGAAAGTGGGAGAAAATTCAGAGACCTGCCGGGTCCACCTGAGGAGGGGAATATGTTGGGAGGAAGGAGATTCAAAGCACGGCAGCCGAGTGAACTAGTTTTTTTTACGGACAAGTGAACTAGTTTACATACATAAGCAAATAGCCACTAAAAAAAGCAATCAGGTTAATGGGTTCTTAAAAGAAATATTTCGGACAAAACAGATAATTACAACACATAGGCTAATGCATGAAACACTCAGATGATAAAGGTGCTTATAAACAGATAAGTACAACATCTAGACCTTCCTGGCACGCTTGATCATGACGTTGCGGCTGTCCGTGTACTCGTCGGTTACGGGAAGCAGACACGCCCTCATGTCCAAGATCTGCCTGTACATGTCATAGCATGCGTATGCGTCCTTGGCCGCGTAGGTTATGTAGGGTAGATTCAGAGGTACCTCCCACGTGTTCAGGTCGTCTTCTTTCATGTTGGCGTATCAGGGGTCGATGATGGTCTCAGCGAGGTCAACCACGGAGTCCTTCTCCTGCCCGTTGCTGATGATCTTGTATTGCTTCTGGATGTCGACAAGCTTGTTGCACCAGATGGCCGAATCGTCGCGCTCTTCCTTCTCTCCACCGTAGCGAAGGTGTAGTCGGCACTGCCGATGAAACGGGCGAATGCTCCAGAACCTGGTGCAGCCATAGGACTGAGGCGAGGCAAAGCTTCACCGAGTCCATATCGTTGGTGTACATCACATTCAACTTGGTGCATCCATAGGACTGAATGGCGAACTCAAAGGGGAACTCCTTGCTGAAGTCCATATCCAGCAGGCACACCACTCGGTTCGCCATTGGAGTCTCTTCGAGTGAACGAGTGTGTAGGCAGCGACAGTAGTTCATTTTTCAGCTCTTGGGGAACTGGATTCAACAGTAAGCTGAGTGTGTACAGGCGACAACAGTTACTACCCCTCCCTCGTCCGCTGCACGCCTGGCAGGAGATGCACCCTCGGCCACACGTCGGTTCATGAGCGGGTCTGTATTGGTACTGTAATAACAGGAGTTAGTGGTCACTTTACTTAAATTTAATTAGCTTTAATAGAAATTTATACTTAAAACAAGCAATGCATTCGCTCGTTCTATCAGTGCCACAAGATCAACATGCACAACAATTAGAATTATTATTTTTAGGACGCACACGATCAGCACATTTGTCGCACTTTCACAAAGATAATACTACCAAGTTTGAACTGTTTGTTATGGTTGTTGTCCTCTGCATCATCATGCCGTGTTTCCCAGCTTGCAAGATTCAGAACCAACAAATAAGATCCAAATAATAAGTACAACAAAGATGCCTACACATCTCATTGATTCCCAGCTTGCAAGATTCAGAACCAACAAATAAGATTCAAATAATAAGTACAACAAAGATGCCTACACATCTCACTGATTCCCAGCTTGCAAGATTCAGAACCAACCCATTAGAGCCTTTTGATAAAGTGAATAGCGGGATTAAATCCATCTTGGCTAGCCATGTCATACAATCGAAGAACTTGGCGAATGCTCTTAACCGTCACAACATCTGTAGTTGAGTATTCCTGTTTGCACATCGCAGATAATAAAGAGCATGGTTACTATAATACTGGCACTAGTGGAAGTCAACCTGCAGCTCCACTCGATGATTCAATTCATGCCACTTTTTCTGCAGTTCACCTGAAGTGAAGCAAAGATTGCATCATTCAGCTACGGCTCATCTTGCAAAGGCTAATAAAATGTTGCACGAGATTACCAGCAGAATTTGACAGAGATTTTGGAAACTCCAATCACCATTTAGTTCAGTTCCACCAAAATTGAGAGATGTTGCCCATGTAACATTTTAGTTGAACTGCACAAGACACTCATTCCAAAAAAGTGTTTTGTGCAGTTCACCAAAAGTTCACAATAGCAACAAGGCGAAATGGATATCCCTATCTGCACAAAAAGATAGAAAGTAAACAGTTGCTGGTCAATAAGAATATATGAAACATATACAAAATGAAAAGAAGCATCTTAATTATGTTCATGGCAATCACGCAAGGATAGTAGAAATTTTAAAACGTCAGCAATGCTTCATGTTACCAGAAGCATTACCATCAACAATGAGATTCCTCAAATATGGGATTACTTTAATGGTGGCATTGCTTGTTTACCAGACACAGTAAATCAACAGCAGCTAAAGAGTTGGTTTAAGGGCATGGGACCGTGGGGACACCAGGACACTCAGCAGCGTAAAGGAGCAACTTACTTATCATACTGGGGAAAACAGCAGGAGTGCCATTTGTAACATAGTTTAATTGCATCTTATCACTGGAGGCATTAGATTAACAATAACACTGGTTAGACATGTCCCTAAGGTTACAGTGTGATCGCTTCATTTTACATGCGCCCTTACATTAACAACAGCAAAAGGTTGTTATAAGGACATGCGACAGTGGACGCATCAGCACAATGTACCTACAAGGAGGCATAAAGTGGTGATGCCGAGTTTGTTCATGCTATGTGAGGGCAGCAAACCTAATCCTGGAGACCTTGTACTATGTGAGGGCAGCAAATCTAATCCTGGAGACCTTTTACTATGTGAGAGCAGCAAATCTAATCCTGGAGACCTTTTACTATGTGAGGGCAGCAAATCCAATCCTGGAGACCTTTTACTATGTGAGGGCAGCAAATCTAATCCTGAGACCTTTTACTATGTGAGGGCAGCAAATCTAATTCTGAGACCTTTTACTATGTGAGGGCAGCAAATCTAATCCTGGAGACCTTTTACTATGTGATGGCAGCAAATCTAATCCTGGACATACTCTGTTGACTTGTCCACCAGCTGCCACTTTCTATCCTTTTTTCAACCAATAATAGATATGTTCCTTATCCAGTTTGTACTGCGTTTTCCCATTATTTCCCTTTTCAACCAAGAGACCGGTTGGGTATCCGGTCTCTACTACTTTCACCATATTATTTCCTCTTTGAATCAAGTCCTAGATTCATGCTACAACTTTCCCCCCTTTCTTCGTTGTTTGAACAAAGCCCTAGATTCGAATGCATGAAGTAGCTTTACCTCTAATAATACTAAAAATTTAGGTGGCTTTGGAAGAGCTGATGGGAGTAGAAAAAGATGCACATGCAGACACGTGGGGAGCTGGGGCAGTAGAGCAAGGCCGCTTTCGAAGAACTTATACCTGAGGGTCGCCGGGATGTCGGCGGCGGCAGGTCGGATCTGCGGACAATACGGCAAGGAGGAAGAAGGGTCGGAGGACCTCCCGAACCGGCGCTGTGTCGGAGAGAACGGCACGGGCAGAGGATCGGGCCCCTCCGGCGGCTGTGGGTTTCCTCCCTCGGCGGCGATGACCGCGTGAACGATGCACCTTTTAGTCCTCTACACACACCGGCCGAAGGGATTCGGCCGGATCTGTGACCAGCGGTGAGCAGAGAGAAAATGTCGCTGCCGCTGTCTTGTTTATATCTGGAGAGGATGAGAGAATGAAGAGAGCAACCCTAGTAAAGCAAGCGCTCAGGCCCATGCGTCCATATATAGTGGAGTGATTATATTTTTCTCTCCACAACAAGCGTTTCAATTTGTGTACGTGGCATTAAAGAAAAGAAACTCTCTATTTAAGGTGACTACTGTATGACTCCTACTTACTACTAGTAGTACTACAGTATTGTTCACTTGTGCTCCCCGCCCCTCCATTCATTGAACAACCCCACGGGTGAATAAACATACAGTAAGTACTGTATTTATATAGAACGAACAAGCTCGAACTATTTTCGCATAGATAAAAGTTGAGGGCAGGGCTTTTCCCGGGCAGTACGCGTGGCAGTTTTCGGGTAGGCGGTTTGACAGAGAGGCGAGGAGGGTGAGCGAGTGGGGCTGTGCGATTTGACGGCGCATTACTGCTGGAAAGACTTGTGATATGAACACTCACTATAGTCATGAATTACTGGCGCTCCGACCGAGGTGATGCCCCCCTTCCGTTCCGCGCTCTAATCTGGTGCATGACACGTCGACCCGGATGCTGGCTCTCCCACATGTCGGAGTAGTAAGAAGGAGCAAAGAATGATGCGGTATATACTAGTACTATACTACTCCCTCCGTTCCCAAATATAAGTCTTTGGAGAGATTTCACTATGGACCACATACGGAGAAAAATGAGTGAATCTACACATAAAATGCATCTATATACATCCGTATGTGGTCCACAGTGAAATATCTACGAAGACTTATATTTAGGAACGGAGGGAGTACTACCCAGGTCGGAGGAGTGCGAACCACGACAACCCAGTGAACCAGCAGTGCGAACCACGGTAGCCCAGTGAACCAGCAGTAGAAAACAATGTGGTGATATGGCCATAAAAAACAATGTGCTACGGTCCACACTGTAGCATGTACAGTTACACTCCTATTTGTTTGGATCCCTGAGTTAGAGCTAGTTTGGGCTGAAATAGCCTCAAATTATCGAAACAAGAGGGGTTAGTTTGAGCTAGTTTGCTCTAACCCAGCTTAAAAAACGAGCCTGGTGGAGAGGTTCTAATTGGGTTAGTTATCCTCGGGCCCACAAAAAGAGAACTAAAAAATCTCCCCTGCCCGCACCAGATCGCTCCCCCCTCTTGCACGACTCCTCTCTGTTCCCCATAGGGTCGCTCGCCCTCTCTCTCCTCCGGCCGCCCTCTCCCTCCGGCCTTCGAAGGTCGCCCCGCTCCCCCTTCACCAGTCGTTTTTCTCCCTCTGTCGTGCGCAGCGGCGGCGCATCTACCAGGGAGGTCGCGAGAGGGGTGAGTTTGTTCATTCCTTCTCTGTCTCACGGCCATATCATTGATCTTGCTTGCTCTAACGCTAATTCTGATTTGGAAAAGTAGATCCTGATCAAACTTGGTATAGATTTGTGGTGCACGCATGGAATTGTTTGATGCTGCTTGAGGAGGTAATAAATCTTTCTAGAGGCCCAAAGATTCAGGTCACCTTTCTAGGTATTTCAATTTTAGGCTTGCATTATTTCTAGAGGCCCAAAGATTCAGTTCACCTTTCTAGGTATTTCAATTTCAGGCTTGCATTATTTCTAGAGGCCCAAAGATTCAGTTCACCTTTCTAGGTATTTCAGTTTCAGGCTTGCATTATTTCTAGAGGCCCAAAGATTCAGTTCACCTTTCTAGGTATTTCAGTTTCAGGCTTGCATTATTTCTAGAGGCCCAAAGATTCAGTTCACCTTTCTAGGTATTTCAGTTTCAGGCTTGCATTATTTCTAGAGGCCCAAAGATTCAGTTCACCTTTCTAGGTATTTTAGTTACAGGCTTGCATTATTTCTAGAGGCCCAAAGATTAAGTTCCCAGTCGGCGGCAAGCGGCCCTGCTACCCATGCCGGTGTCGACCTCAACTCGCAAGGGCCGGCTTCGGAGAGGTTCCCCGGGCTTGGGCTCTATAGAGCCTTCCTCCAGAGCGACGATGGCGAGCTCCTCCCTTGGTGCGTGAGGGGCTCCGGGCTCCCTCCCTATCGTGAATGACTTCCGTGATGAGTTAGCTCATTCTTTGCTTCATGAAGTGTTTTTTTATTTTGTGAAGCTTTATTGACGACTTGTATGTTTAAGTGGGATATCTCATTTGTATGGACAAAGTAAAAATTATCATGTTTTGCATGCTTGATTTGTATAGATGGTTCGTTTATGTCAATTGTGAGCGGGAGGAGGCCACAGAAGAGCCAGCCACACCAAGAGGGTGCTTGGATCCAAGGGACTTATTTTAGTCTGACTAAAAATAGTCTCTTTAAGAGGCCAAAGTTCCAAGCACCCCTGACTAAAAAGGGGCTAAAACTAGTCTTGAGACTCAAAAATTTTAGTCAGGGGTACCCCTACTAAAATGTGGATTAGTCCTCTCTCTCCTCATTTAACTCCTCTCCTTTAACACAGGCGAGTTCTGGATTGGAGGGTTTGGAGGATAATAAATGCTCATTAACTTGATTTTAGTCTCTTTAGTATTTGCATCCAAGCATGGGTGAGGCTAGCAAGTTTTAGTCCCACTACTTTTAGTCATGGAACTAAAACGTATCCAAGCACCCTCCAAATCCGGCAGGAAATAGGGTCCAAAGTAGTCAAATGATTGAGATAGAGCATTTATTGTCAATCTAACCCTGCCATCCATACACCTCTTTGGTTTAGAGTTAGTTCAGGGTTAGAATCTAACTCTAACCTCTAACTGAGTTAGAGTTCTCCTCGTCTCGGTTCATCGCCATCATACTTTCCCCATTCCTGTGTTTTCAGTATCCTGCGAATCAAAGAGGCCCTTTTTTTGCGGGTAAAATCAAAGAGGCCCTTAGACTGGTTTTGGTCCGGTCATTTTTTATAAACGTGTTATGTCCAAAATTTAATGAATGTGCTCCGGTTTCCATGAAAATAATCTGGTTTCATGTAGTAATTCATTCATTTATTTATTCTTCTGCGGGGGGTTTGCATGTAATTCGTGAGGTCTGAAATGTAAAGTACCCCGGCATATGCTCCGAGTCGTGCATGCACTACGACCTAGATGCTCTATGTCCCACATGTCAGCAATGGGAGCACGTGGAAATAGCCTAGGAGTACATATAGGAGGATAAATGCGTGAAATAATATGTACTGTGAAGCGTAGCCGCGGTTCAAAAAGGAGACCTAAAGTGATGTCAGCTATAGGTCGCACGCACCCAACTAGTGGTACTAGACATACGACTAATTTTCCCCTAAAAAAAGCACGAGTGCTCAGTACTCCTATTCTATAAACACGAGTCCCATCTGACAACAGCGTCCGTGCTACAGCTAGCTCTCCTCCCTCGTTTCTCTCTTCTAATTCTAAACTCGGCCGACGCCCGGTGGGCGGGGTGGGTTTGCTCAACTGCGGCCCCACCTCACAGTGAAAACGTTACGACTAGAATAAAAATGCCATATACTCCCTCCGTTCATAAATATAAGCCTTTTTAGATACTATTTCAAATGGAATACAACATACAGATGTATGTAGACATAGTTTAGAGTGTAGATTCACTCATTTTGCTCTGTATGTAGTAGTCACTTGCTGGAATCTTTAGAAAGACTTATATTTGGGAACAGACGGAGTACTATACTAATAAAACATTAAGGCCACGAGGCGATGCAGTTCTGGTTACAGGAGGCAAGAAGAGATGCATCCATCGACGACGTCCACCTCCTCGACTCAGGGCGCCGGCCCACCGAACAGCGCCTAAGTAGTAGCGGCTTCCGTGGCCAGGTCGACGTGCTTCTGAACAATGGCGTCCAAAGATTCCAGCCGCTGGAAGAAGGCCAACGTCTTTCTGTCCTCGCTTGCCTTGTAGTGGCCTATGTAGATGATTTCCTCGTAGACGTGGATGTGCAGGTCGACGGTTTCTTGCATGGCGAGGCGATGCGCGGCGAGCGCGGCCTCGAGGTGCACATTCTTCGTCGCGACCTCCGGCACCTGCAGGGCCACCAGGGCTTGAAAGAGTTCGTCACCATGGAGGCCGATGAGGGTGGCAGGCAATGAGGAGCCTGGGCGCGTGGGCTGGAGCAGTATGGCAAGGTCGTCCGCGCGCTTCTTGACGGCTTGAACTTGCGGATGGAGTTGACCATCATGCCGTCCATGCGAGAGGCGAAGTCGGCGTCAGCGAGGGCTACGATGCCTGCGGTCGCCAGCACCATTTGGAAACGCTGCGCGGTGCGGGGCCGCAGGCCGGCGCCTTGGATGATTTGGCACAGCCGACTGCCGCTCGCGTCCATCGCCTCCATTGGTGCTTGTGGCTTCTGGTCACTTTGTCTTGGATTGGAGTGAGCACTGTTGCGCAGAGACTTGGGAGTAGATGGATTGGAGTGGTGGGACGCCTTTATTATATGAGAGTCCAAACTCTGTTGCATTCACATCGTGCTGGCTCTATTTTGCTTCTCCAATTAATTCCCTCTGCATGTAATTGAGGATGCATCATTGACCGTTCAGCGTCTCGGGAACCGCTACCCTCTCCCTCCTTGGCATTCAAGCACCTATGGACCCGTCGACGACGAGGTGCCTATGGTGACTTCGTAAATTTCAAGATGATAGTGCCGTGCATGTGTGCGTTCATAGGGGTGAGTGTATGCGCGTGTATATGAGCGCATGCGTCTGTACTATGTAAAAAAACGTAAATGCGTGTCAAAAAGAGACTAGTCAGTATACTCAATATTGTGCACCTCGGAGAGGAAAACGATAGAACTAGTACGTATTTATTTACGATGCAGATTCACTCATTTTGCTCCATATGTACTCCGTCTCGGTGTAGTCTAGTCACTTGTTGAAATCTCTAGAAGGGCAAATACTCCTTTCTGGTTTACAGGGCTATACTAGCAAGTAGTTGTACGTACTAGTACAATAGTGGGCTCACATAGCAATTTTGTCTCATGCAAGAGCCTGGCTATATGCGTGCTCCAATGTTCGCAACTGCAACGTTCGGTTTGCGCTTGGCTCTTCGCCTCTTCGAGAAGACGAACAATGATGTTACTACTACTGCTTCTACAGCGTCGAATCCACTGCTGCATGTCCGTCCACCGCGAGCGGGACGGATAGCTTGTTGTAGAAGTACTACTAAGCAAAAGCCTGTCCTCGTTTGCGAGCACCCGCACGCATGGGTGAGGGAGAAGGCGTGTAGTAAAATCAAGCTTCTCCTCGCTGTACGAGTTGATGCGACACATCATAGCACTGGCCCCACATGCTTGCCTCTAAACTTGGCTGAAAGACCCGAAGTGTACAATATATTTGCTGCAACCTCTAACATTTACCCACCACAAATTAAAATATATGTGGCTGTATGCATCGTTCTGATGCAGAGGCCGGGGAGTCCCCCCTTTTCGAAAAAAAAACAAATTAAAATATATGTTCCTGTCTTGACCAGATGAGCGTGCAAACTACAATCACCAGGGTGTTAGGTAGGGCCAGAAGACTATTTTAATTTTTTTTAAACTTCGAGACGGCCACATAGCATGGAGCCGACCCCAACGATTTTAAGCTTATAGGCACGGTACACGCTATCCTAGACTACTTTACACATGAAACTGCCACACGAGCGTCCGGGCTGCGCTTGGCTCTTCGCCTCTTCGAGAAGTCGAACAATGATGGAGTACTACTGCACTGGAGGAGTACTACAGTACGCTTCTGGCCATTTGTCACCGATTGAACTGCTGCATGTCCATCGCGTGCGGGAGGGAGAGCATGTAGCGAAAGCTTCTGCTAGTCTTGCCAGCCACCACGCTCATGGGCGAGGGAGGGACGCTCCTGCCTTTGCGTGTATGACAGGCGGGCCCGACAGGTGTGTGGCCAACCTGTCATACAGCCAAAGGTAGGTGCAGTTAAGTCCGCGAGGGAGAGGATAATCAAACTTCTCGTTGATGTACGAGTTGACGCGACACATCAAAGCACTGCACTCGATATATTTAAATAATTTGCGTTTACCGATGCATTAATTACAACGCATGCATGCATGTCGTGACTCTCCTTTTGATACTTGCATGTGTTGATTTAATGCACCTTGAAGTAGTATAAAACATGTGACGGTAAAGCTTTGTAATACCCCGGCCCAAGTCGAGAGATGGTTGTGCACGAGGAGGGCGAGATCATGCAGACCGAACAGGACCCGACGATGGAACTCTCTAAGGTCTCGATGGACCTCACCGTGCTCCACTGCCCCTTGTGCCTCCGCCCCTTGACGCCTCCAGTGTATGAGGTTCGAATACACCTGGTCCGTTCGGCTGATTGAGCAAGGTGCAGGTTTCTTGATTGATGTGCTGTTCGATTGATTTCTGTAGTGCAAGGGAGGGCACCTGGCCTGCGAGGACTGCCGCGTCGAGCGCCCCGAGAACCAGCGGCAGTGCCAGAAGTGCGAGCACGGCGGTGGCTTCGACGTGCGGAACACGGCGGTGGACTCCGTCCTTTCGTCGGTGAGGGTGCAGTGCCCGCACGAAGGCTGTGGGCTCTATGTCACTTACCACAAGCTCGCCGATCACCAGAGCGTGTGTCCGCTCGCGCCCTGCAAATGCCCCGTGCCCGTCTATGGCTACGAAGGCCCGCCGCCGGCGCTCTACCACCACATCAGCACCGCGCATCCCATGCCCGTGCACAGGATCCAGTACGGCAAGGTGCTCCAGGTGCAAGTGCCACTGTCAGAGCCACGGCTCTTGCTGTTCGCGGAGGAGGACCGCCGCGCATTTTTCTTGGTCGGCGGCGTGCTCGACATCGGCGCGCCTATCGCCGTGTCGGTCATCTGCATCAGAGCGGGGGCGTCCCCACTGCCGCACTACGTGGCCAAGCTGTGGGTGAACGGCCCACCGGGGGAGCCCAAAGGCACGAACGATGCCGTCAGTGTGGCAATGGAGGTGACAAGCAGCAAGGATCCCGGCAACATCGACGTGCAGGAGTTGACCTTCTTGACAGTTCCGCCCAAGCTGCTGGCCGGGGCTAAGCTTGTGTCCCTCCACATTCAGATTGACAAGCTCACTTCCTAAATGTTTCTACAGTGCCTTCTGTTTATCTTAGTAATATGCTAATATAGGGATTACCTTGGTCTACTTTAGCTTAAGAAATGGTGGGTTTTGGTGGCGATGCAGCAATTACTTCGACATCAGATCAGTAATTTCCAACAGTCGAACGGATATTTTGTGTCTGTTGGATATAAAGTTCCTTTGGGTAAGAAGTACTACTTGTCATCAAAATGGATAAAAGGAGATGTATGTAGACATATTTTAGTTCTAGATACGTCCCTTTTTATCCATTTTGATGACAAGAACTCCCTCCGTTCCACAATACATGCCTTCCATTTGTCAAAATATAGATGTATCTAGACATGTTTTAGTATATAGGTACATCCATGATAGAGCCAATCGGATGGTTGAGAACACTATAATTCGTAGCTACAGACGCGTGTGTGACTCCCAGATGCAGAGGCCGGGGGTCATCATCCTCCTTTTCGAGAAAAAACAGACGCGTGTGTGCGTGCACCTCTTCTCTTCCTGTATAACGTACTACTAAACTCAGAGTACAAGTTTTTGTGGGTGGCACGATGGTGCGTGCGAGAAGTCCCGAGAGATAGGTTTAATGCGTCTGAAAAAAAGACTAGCCTAGAGCTCGCCATGCGGCTATTCCTGTCGAACGCCCCATTAACCGTAAGATATGTATACGATGGTGCCAGTTATTGCACGTACACAGCAGTACTCCCTCCTTTCCGGTTTATAGGGCTTAATTCAAAAATCTCACCAACCAAGATGGTGAGTGGTGGAATATTTTTTGTAGTTTGCAAAAGCACCTAATCAATGCTCTTGTTTTTCTCAAAAAATTATGTTTATCAATGCATTAATTGCAATGCATGCATTCATAAAGTACATGCATTGAATTGCAAACCTGTTCACACCGATCACAACCTAAACAGTTTCCCACTTAGGAGCGTATTAGTACCACGCTATATTGAATTGCAAACCTGTTCACACCGATCACAACCTAAATGGTTTCCCACTTAGGAGCGTATTAGTACTCGGTTATAAATACTAGTATGCCAAGATGACTGCACATTCCTCCTCAACTCCTCATCCACAAAAACAAACAAGTCATTCAGCATCCTTCCCTTGTGTCTGCCATGGCCAGCGTGAGTTCTGGGTCGAGAGATTGCCACTAGGGAGAGGCGAGCATGGAAGCGGAAGCACGAGAGATGTCCCGCCTCGCTGCGAGAGCAGCCGACATGTCCTGTCGCGCGGAAGTAGCAACACAGAGGTCCCGCCGCACCGCTGAAGCAGCACAGAGGTCCCGCCGCGCCGTCGATGCAGCAGACTGGTCCGGCCGCACCGCGGAAGCAGCAGAGATGTCCCGCCGCGCCACGAATGCAGCAGAGATGTCCCGCCGCTCCGCGACGGCCCGGGAAAATTTCTCGCGGGCAGGCAAGGACTGTTACTGATAGAGGCGAGGGTGTCCTGATCTTTCGATGAGATGATAACTATCGATTTGGTGGAGATGGCTTTGACGATCCGACTACAAACGTGCACCACATTGCGCCTTAGCAATCGCTAAACCCACTCCGAGAGGTTATTGACCATGCGGGAGCACGATCAACCTGACCACGAAGGTCTATTCCTGCAAGCAATCGAAGAACAAGCAAGAATATGATAAAGCAATCTGAATATTGCGAATATAGATGAAGTATTGATAAAGGTGGGGATCCAGAAGCGGTCTTGGTCTGGTCGTTGGACACAAACGAAGTACACGAAGTTGCAATGGCTAACTTTTAACTAAACAAATCCCAAGCAAAAAGCTACTAGATGGATCTACTTATATAGGAGCAAGGGGTGGAGGCCAGGGAGGTGGGAGGACATCCCAAGGCAGCCTAAAACCAACCCTAGGTCGTACAAGGCTCATGGGCCCAAGTGGAGGTGATGCAACACCTTTGGACTTGTTGTTTGACTCGGATTCTGCTGCAGCGTCAGATTGTTTCGTCCATATCTCAACGCTCCGGACGAATTTAAAGGTGAATCCAATTGGGTTGGAAAGAGGACGAAATCTACTTTCCAACAAAAAAATCACCCAATTCGGAGTCCGTATGAAAAAGTTATTGGCGTTTTGAGTCAGGTATGTCTGTGCAGTCCGAATCTGAATCCAGAACGTGAGAGACTTGGACTCTATCTTCTCTTGGCCCAAAAGTGACATGAGAGGACTTTTTGAACAGAACCTAAACTTCTCCTTTTCCCCTATCTTCATATGTGGATTGTACAAATGTTCCATACACCTGCAATTAGACAAAACACAAAAGTGTGTGAAGTATTTTTGTTCTGGATAACATAAATAGATTATTGAATAATTTGCACTAGAAATCACCTGACAAATATGCATGTATGCAATATTTTTGGTCGTATCCAAGGTAGTCATGTCCTCATCATCCTCCCCTTCTTGAAAATAAAGCCGTCTTCGGCGTTGCCTAATCTGAAATGTGGCTAACAAAAGAGACAAGGTGTACATGTTGTATATGTATATGTCATCCATTTTTACTTCCCGTGGATTTTGCACATATGACACATGTATACATGAGTAAATTTCATAGTTAATAAAATATAAAGCCAAAATATTATCACAAGAAGTAGAAGGCATGAAAGTATTGCAACTCAGTTTGCACATATAAGTGAAGCTCTTATTCATATGAAAAGATTGACAATATTCATCATTAAACCATCCCAACATTGGTGAATAAACCTTACTTGCATCAAATTTACATGCTACAACATGCTTAAGTAAGCAAACATGCAATAAGTCATTTGACACAGAATCATCACCAAGATTAGAGGTCATATCAAAATGATTAAACATTGGTTCTTTTGCATCAACAGTTAATTCATTGGGTGCACTCAAAATTGTTGGTATTTCAGTTGTGTGATCACATGACGCATTCATGACAGTAACATGATTCTCTAAAATAGGTGATGCGCTCAAATCAACAGGTAACTCACCACATGATGTATTCAAGTTAACTAGGCATGCATCATTCTCATGTGAAGTTATATCATCAATACCTTTACAGTTACCTTGTCGCAAAGATGTAGCTGATGTAGGTACGGATGATGGCAATGTACCATACTCTTGAGATGATGTTGCACCCACAATCTGAGGTGTGGCTGCTCTAGTAGGTGCAACGGTGGAGGAACCAAGCGGTGGTGGTGAGCATGAACTAGAATAGTAGTTATTGTAGTCACCCAATGCTTCCTCTTGTAACTGTCTCTCGAAGGTACAAGCACGAACATACATACCAGTAATGCAACGAGGAATATACTGAAATCGTGCCTGAATATCATGGTTCAAACCACCAAAAAATCTATTCATTGTATCATCCACAGATTCTTCTATGTCACAATGATGCATATAAGATTTGAACTCTTGGTAGTAAGCATGAACAGTGTTACTGCCTTGTTTTAATTGTTCCAATTTGCGAAGCAATTCACGACGATAGTAAGGAGGAAAAAAATTGTTGTCTCATTACAGCTTGCAAATCTTTCCAAGTTGTGGGTTGGTTATCAATGTTTTTCTTACAATGCACACTCCACCAAACAGAAGGAAAACCAGTAAATGCTCTAGTGGTAGCTCGTACTCGCTCAGGTTCAGAAAAGTCACGGTGACTAAAAACTTGTTCTACTTCAAGCTCCCAAGCTAGATAAATAGAAGGATTAAATCTACCCTCAAATGACGGTAAAGAAATAACCTGACCATGTGCTTATGTGTGTTGTCCCAACTCTCGTGATGGTGAAGATGTGTCCGTCGTCCAAGAACGTCTATCTCCAGAACCTGTCATGATTAGTAGAAAAAAGAAACAAAATTCGAGAATAATGTTCCTATGAACTACTAGGATGTGGTTGTAAAGTGCTCACACTAAAGCAAATATCAATATCTTACAAGTTCTTACCAAGCAGCAGGTAGTGACAGGCAACCAGCGGTGTCAAATAACTCTGAAGGTTGTGTAAAGCGATTGCCAGGGAAACATACGTATACACGGTGCAGAAATATGTGGAGCTGGGTTGGCTATATATGATAGCAAAATATTAGCAATAATCAAGTCAGAGATGCAATGTTGAATAAACGCTCAACGACGGTACTGTGCTGGTCCTAGGCTAGACCGGACTAGAGACGCGAGCCTAGAACACTAATGAGGTCACGGCGTAGCACAACTAGCATCAATGAAGGATACTAAGTAGCTCTGGACAGCAAGATATAAGTGAAGATCACAACGGCAGTAAAGATAATGATGAAAAACAACTGCCAAGCAGGATATACAACAACTCTCTCTCCAACTTTCCTCTTGAAAATTTTGAGCCAATTTTCTGATAAATTATTTCAAAGAATGCTACTAACTCAAGCTTTCCAATGCAAAAAGAATCACTCAATTCCGAGTTGATATGAGGAGTCAAAGAATTCTGAAACTGGCTCGAAAAACTGGAATAAGGTGTGTCCGCGAACTTCGGAGGGCAAAAGGACCTATTTAGAAGACGATTTTGAGGTGTCAAATATTGAATTTGTCTCTGCAACTATTTAGATGCGGCTCGTCTCTAGCTTTCATTTGAGTACTCGCGGAGCCAAAACGGACTTCGTATGAGGAAGTTATGCCTGTTTTACTGAACAGTGCACAAAACACATTCCAACCCGAATTCAACTACGAGATTGAGTCTAGATAGATCCGAATTTTGTTTTTTTTTCTTCTCCCTTTTTTTCCTCATACTTTTTTTTTCTTTTTCTTTCTCTCTTTTTTTTCTCCGACTTTTTTTTCTCCCTCTTTCCAAGACAAACTAGATAAGATGCAGATTGGATCAAGCGAAGATGTGAACGACCTCAACTATGATTGTGACAATGAACTATGGGTAGCACGTGGTGGAAAATGATGGATGGTGTGGTGGACAGTGGAAGAGATAACGATGCAGCGGCGACGTGACTAATGTGAACAGAACTTGAAACTCTAAACGAACTAGACCCTAAGACCAGCAACTCGACACGACGATGCAACCGATAATTCAATAATGCAAACAATGAAAAGAAAATTGCAAAGGCTCAGACTGGCTTGGACAAAAGGATGAATAGATCTAACTTTTTTGTGGCTTTTTCTTGGACAATAGGTAAGAAAATAAATCTAATCTAGGGGAAACTGGAAACTCTCACCGAGCAACCTTAAAACTGATACCACTTGATAGAGGCGAGGGTGTCCTGATCTTTCGATGAGATGATAACTATCGATTTGGTGGAGATGACTTTGACGATCCGACTACAAACGTGCACCACGTTGCGCCTTAGCAATCGCTAAACCAACTCCGAGAGGTTATTAACCACGCTGGAGCACGATCAACCTGACCACGAAGGTCTATTCCTGCAAGCAATCGAAGAACAAGCAAGAATATGATAAAGCAATCTGAATATTGCGAATATAGATGAAGTATTGATAAAGGTGGGGATCCGGAAGTGGTCTTGGTCTGGTCGTTGGACACAAACGAAGTACACGAAGTTGCAATGGCTAACTTTTAACTAAACAAATCCCAAGCAAAAAGCTACTAGATGGATCTACTTATATAGGAGCAAGGGGTGGAGGCCAAGGAGGTGGGAGGACGTCCCAAGGCAGCCTAAAACCAACCCTAGGTCGTACAAGGTTCATGGGCCCAAGTGGAGGTGATGCAACACCTTTGGACTTGTTGTTTGACTCGGATTCTGCTGCAGTGTCAGATTGTTTCGTCCATATCTCAACGCTCCGGACGAATTTAAAGGTGAATCCAATTGGGTTGGAAAGAGGACGAAATCTACTTTCCAACAAAAAAACACCCAATTCAGAGTTCGTATGAAAAAGTTATTGGCGTTTTGAGTCAGGTATGTCTGTGCAGTCCAAATCTGAATCCAGAACGTGAGAGACTTGGACTCTATCTTCTCTTGGCCCAAAAGTGACGTGAGAGGACTTTTTGAACAGAACCTAAACTTCTCCTTTTCCCCTATCTTCATATGTGGATTGTACAAATGTTCCATACACCTGCAATTAGACAAAACACAAAAGTGTGTGAAGTATTTTTGTTCTGGATAACATAAATAGATTATTGAATAATTTGCACTAGAAATCACCTGACAAATATGCATGTATGCAATATTTTTGGTCGTATCCAAGGTAGTCATGTCCTCATCATCAGTTACAGGCTCATGCATGCGATCGTCCATAGCCAGATGAATCAGATCTCCGGCTGGGCTAGGTTGCAGGACGACATGAAAGCCTCGTTTGAACAGGTACCGGCGTCATCCGGCAACTAAGGGAGGGCAATGAGAGGCTCCGGGCCGAGCGCGACCTGCTGAGGGAGAAGATCGTCCGAAGTGCAGACCAGCAGGAGGAGACCAGTGCCTTGTTGAAGAGGACCGGCG
Source organism: Aegilops tauschii subsp. strangulata (assembly GCF_002575655.3). NCBI lineage: Eukaryota > Viridiplantae > Streptophyta > Magnoliopsida > Poales > Poaceae > Aegilops > Aegilops tauschii. The sequence continues at coordinate 223,447,083 of NC_053041.3, forward strand.
TCATCGTCAAGAAACTTATGGACGAGAATGACATGCTCCGCAACAAGCGCCAAAGGCTGGTGGAGGAATCCGTGGATGTTCTCAAGCAGCGTCTTGAGGACACGAAAGAGCTCATCGCCGCTCGCCGCGGAGACTAGTTCCCGCAACCTGCAGCAACGCATCAAGAAAGTAGAGATCAGCAAGCCAGATCCTTGTCTTCCTCCTTCTTTTGCCCTTGTGTATTTTGGGCGTAGCCGCATGTGGCTTTTTTAATTATCTTTCTAATTATGTAACACAATTAATCATCCTTATCTTTCTGTGGAAGATCAATGTTGCGAGGCTGGAATGAAGAAAACTCTTGCTGTGGCGACCCTGGCGTTGCTGTTCTTCTAGTTGCTGCTGGCCTTCCTTCAGTTTCCTGGTTTCTTTTGATGTAATAATTGGTTTAGGATGTGGATTGTGTCGTCGGTTGTGAAATGTTGGGTTCTAGCACGGATGTTTGGCCTTTGTTGGCCTCTTGGGATGTTGCGATTTCAATCTGGTAGCTTTTAGTCCTTCGTGTTAGGCTGGAGTTGTGTTGAACTTCTTGTGAATTGTGGTGGTTTTCAGTAATGAAAATCGGAAGGGGCAAGCCCTTCTTTGATCAAAAAAAATAATCGTCCTTATATATTCATCAGTCTTGCAATAAGTCGCAGTAGATGCTATATAGGTCCGTCGGATCTTACATCAAGATCCGTGCTTTCAGATTTTCTTTTTCTCTCTTAAATCTCACTCGAGTGAGACATAGCCACGCCATTAAACAGAGGCTCGGGCGCCATTAATGGAGACCTTGGGAGAGAGGTGGACGGCAGATGGAGGTCAAAGGGCTCTCCTCCCGATAAGCACGCGCAGGGGTCTGATCGCACGCCTCTCGTACTCAAATAGCTACCCTACACTGCGCCTGCTAGCTAATAAAAAATGGGGACGCGTGGCGGCACGTAAATGTTACTAGTAAGTAGAACGCCCATGGTTTCAATAATACTTGTGTTTCCGATTGTAACGTGACAACACTTGTTCCAAAATGACTTTGTTGATTGTTAATGTGTGCGCCTTCGCAAATCGGACTACAAATTTACCACAGCATGTTGGTGCCATGTCATGGCACCAAGCCAAGTTTCATTATTTTCATGCGTGTTTTCGATTTACAGGAATTAAAAAACTAAGTTTCTCAATGTTTCCAACCCAGCCACGACGCCCAGAATTTTGAATTTCATTCCCATTTCTTGCATGGAACCTAGAAATTTACCCGAGGACACACATGTGATTTTTCAACCAACTTTGGTGCACTGGAACATGTGCTTGTATTTCAAATTTGAATTATGCACACAAAGGTGACACGTTCCCTCCTAGAACCACGAGCCTTCTTGAGAGAAGCTCCGATTTGCAAGAAGCTTATACCAAAATTTGTTCCTATTCGGCCAATTTTTTTTACCACGGCATGGTACTACCATGACATGACACCATGCCAAGTTTCATGATTTTAAAACCAAGTTTCTCAATGTTCTCGACCGAGCCACGATGCCCAGATGTTTCAATTTTATTCTCATTTTTTGCATGGGACCTACTCCCTCCTTCCATCTATATAGGGCCTAATGTGTTTTTCAAGACATCCTTTGACTATTGACAAGATTAATAGCACATGAGATGTATACTATGAAAATTATATTATGGAAGCTCCTTTGACATACAAATTTGAAGGTATGCTTTGTGTAAGTTGCATGTCATATATTATTGCTCTAACGTTTGGTCAAAGTTAGCCTCGAAAAACGCATTAGGACCTATATAGATGGAAGGAGGGAGTAGAAATTCACCCGAGGACACAAATGTGATTTTTCAACCAACTTTGGTGCACGGGAGCATGTGCTTGTAGTTCAAATTTGTATTATGCACATTAAATGACCAAGAACTCAATTAATGTGTAAATAAGGCCAAACGAAGCCGGAATAATTCCAAAATTTAACAGGGCACTCATGTAGTTCTATGTTGCCTTTGTAAATAAACTCAAGGGGGACAACGTATATCGTTTCGCACTCAAAGGTGGCACGTTCCCTCTCAGAATCACGAGCCTTCTTGAGAGAAGCTTCGGTTTGCAAGAAGCTTATACCAAAATCTGTTCCTATTCGGCCAATTTTTTAACCACAACATGGTAGTACCATGACATGACATCCATGCCAAGTTTCATGATTTTCAGACGTGTTTTGGATTTACAAGAATTTTAAAACCAAGTTTCTCAATGTTCTCGGCCGAGCCACGATGCCCAGATGTTTTAATTTTATTCTCATTCCTTGCATGGGACCTAGAAATTCACCCGAGGACACAAATGTGATTTTTCAACCAACTTTGGTGCACGAGAGCATGTGCTTGTAGTTCAAATTTGACTTATGCACATTAAATGACCAGAAACTCAATTATAAAAAACGACAAACAAACCCAGAATAATTCAAAAATTTAACAGGGCACTAATGTAGTTCTATGTTGCCTTTGTTAAGAAACTCAAGGGGGGCAACGTATATCGTTTCACACTCAAAGGTGGCACATTCCCTCTTAGAACCACGAGCTTCCAAATCGGCCCAATTTTTTACCACACCATGTTAGTGCCATGACATGACACCATGCCAAGTTTCATGATTTCCAGGCGAGTTTTGGATTTACATGAATTTAAAATCAAAGTTTCTCGATGTTCTCGGCCGAGTCATGACGCCCAGATGTTTGAATTTCATTCTCATTTCTTCCATGGGACCTAGAAATTCAACCAAGGACACATGTGATTTTTCAACCCACTTTGGTGCACCGGAGCATGTGCATGCAATTCATATTTAGATTATGCACATTAAAAGTCCAGAAACTCAATTAATGTATAAAAAGGCCAAATGAACCCGAAATAATTCCAAAATTTAACAGGGCACTCATATAGTTCTATGTTGCCTCTGTAAATAAAATCAGGGGGGAGGCAGCGTATATCGTTTCACACACAAAGGTGACACGTTCCCTCTCGGAACCACGAGGCTTGTTGAGAGAATCTCTGGTTTTGCAAGAGGCTTATACCAAAACTTGTCCCAATTCAGCCAAAAATTATACGTATGAAATCAGGGTTTAGATTATCCCAAACATCTCGCTACCTAGACCAATAATGTACTATGATTTGAATTCAACATAAAATGGCAAATATTTGAATTGTAGAGCGTATGGTACATGTAGTTCATAGTGAAATATGATTGCTGCTATATGTATGTTTTTTGTTATCAAGATAATATTTAAATTATTGTATAACTTGACAACAATCGTATTCAAATAAGGAAAATTGATTCAAATTTAGTCCATATGGTAGACGGCAATATATATGTTCACATGGTGGAGTAAAATGTTCATATATGATGGAAGATCAAAATGTACGACTACATCAATTATAAACCGCAAGGTTACCTAACAATATATTCAAATTCAACATAACATGGATTCAAAAATTGAAATTCGAGATCATGGCATCTGTAATAATATAAAAAGGGACATTAGTCTTTCTTTGGTGGGAATTGATTTGTTTTTTGTTGTTGTTGAGGGAAGTGCAAATCGATTTGGTACTGTGCAGGGTAATTTTGTTCTCCCGATTTTTTTTTTACATTTTTCTTGTAGTTTTTTCAATGGCATCTATAGCAATATAGTAAAAGGGGACATGACTCTCTTGTGTCTTGTATGAATTGTTTTTTTTACACGTTAAGTTTGTTCTGCCGAACAAGGAATCCGCACCTTGTTATCCCGAAATTTCCAAGCTCGAGTATCTTTTGTCTCACCTGCTTTGAAACTCCCGCTTCTTCAACCCGCGCCGCGCCTTGTTATCCCGAAATTTGGACGCGCGCGAGAACTCCCTCCTCATCCAAAATCGCTCCCGCAGCCCAGACACGCGAAATCCCCTTCTACCCCTCAGCCGGAAATGAAGCTCCATGTCGCGGTGTCAAAACCGGTGGGGGTACGCTAGTAACTTACCCTACATTTCGGACAAGCGCGTCCCTAAGCTTGGCTCCCCCTCCCCCTTGCCCCCCCATTCGTACACCGAGGCCGCCAAAACCCGCGAAACCCCACGCTCCTCCGTCGGCATCCCGACCGCCGCCCAGCCGGAGACTCTTCCCCGACTACGTCGTCCACTGCAACAGCTCGCCGCCCCTCATCCACCGCACCGGATGAGGATCCGTTGTCGATCTCGTCGTCCCGCCGGATCAGCCGCCCCGTCCTCCACCTCCAAGGAGTTGCCCCGACGTTTGCCTCGTCTATCGCGCCACCTCAATCCCCACAGTGCCGTCTTGACCTACCCCACCGGAACCGCAACACCCTCACCAATTCCTCCGATGAAGCCGAGGCCAACTCGGCGCCACCAAGGAGGTTCTGCACTCACCGCTGCATTTTATCTTTTATTCGATCTCACAGGGCTGCCGGTGCTCGATACCGAGCAGACATGGCGTGTCTCCATCGACGGCGCCATCGCCGGCCACATCATCCACGGCGTCTCTCCCCCATGTCGTTGCTTCCTCGGCGGCGACTTCCACAACGGCACTAGCTGCAGCTCCTCTGGCTCTCGCTCGCGCTGCGGCTCTGTTCTTGCTGTCGGTCGCGCTGCTGCACTGCTCCTGCTTTCGTTCGTGCTGCTGCTCTTGCTCTTGCTTGCGCTACTGCTGGTGCACGACCTCCGGCAGCTACAAGAGTTGCTTCTTTAGCACTCGCTCGCGGTGCTACTACATGACTTGCTCTCTGCTAGTGCGTTCCCTGCTCGAGCGTCTGCTGATTTAGATCACTGCTTCTCTGCTACTAGTGCTCGAACGCCCTAAACATCTATTGCAATGCTCTGTTACTAGTTCAATCAGTTTCGACAGTAAAATTCAGTTTCGACTGTGAAGTTCATTTTCTTCAGTTAAGTTCAGAGTGAACAGTACTTACAGCATCTGTCGGAGCGGCCGTGGCGCGGCTGATGCGTTTTACATCTAGCACTTTTTGGTGATGTATTTTACATCATCTATTGCAGATGATATTAGGGTCCCACTTCAGATTAATGTTGTTTGTCTTGTCATGCTTCAGCCTCGTCGCCGTACACCTTAGCGGAGCTGCTCCAACGACGGAACCGTCCATCACAGTGGAGCAGTACCCTCGGCGCCGTTTCCAGAGGCCTCGGATATTCTTCCCCGCCTCCGATAGTCACACCAGCATCATCACCATCCTCCATGTCCAACCCAATGATGCTGAGGTCCACAAGGCTATGCCAAAGAGGTTGTACACTTGTCGCATCACTTTGTTTCTCCATTCCTCTGTTCTTCCAATTCATGTGAGCCAAACACCCAGGTTGACTGAAATCCTATGTTTCCAAATGCTCTGTTTTGCACGTGCATTCCTATCCTATTCCTGTGTTTTTCCCGTCCCTGCGTTTATAGAATCCTCCAATTATAAGGAGCCCTTACAGATTTACTTCATTTTCAGATAGGCGTCAAAGAAAACTCTGTGTGTTATGTCCTGCTCCTGCCATGTCATCATCCACCCCACTGAGGTGCACCATCGACAGAAGCGTTCACTGCAGCAGAGATCCCCCTGCAGACTTCCTTTCGCCGCCTCAGATCATCTTCCCCATTGCCGGCAGCCACGCCAACTGCATTACCATCATCGACTGAGCAGATGAACCTGAGGACTACACAGTTCCGGAAGAGAGGTCGCAGTCTTTCGTGTTTGCTTACGTTATACATCAGTTATTATTACCTGCTACTTTATCGTTCAATCTTGAGTTTTGAATTGCCCATGGGTCTCATATCGAGCCAGCAACGAATAGTATCTGTCTACTATCTGGTTCATCTGGGGTCTTCTATGTGGTTCATGTTGGGTGGGCAACAAACAATAGATGATCCATTGTCTATCTTTTAAACTGAAGCTATAATCTACCTGCTATCATTAGTTTTGGATCCATCCACTCGTTTGCTACCATCAGTCTTGATTTTTGCATGCACCCCTTAGGCCTTACAAAATCTAACTATTTTTTTATTATGCATGTCAGATATTGTACACAATCGTACTGAACATGTAGAGAAAAAGAGAAGACCGTTGTGTGCGAATATAATGTCATGCAGACGCCGCTCCATGGTGGGCGAAGTGCCCCTCCCCCCTCCTGCATTTCCAGATTGTATTCCAGAGGAAGATAACTATTCAGATGGAGATTCAGAAGGAGCCGACCACGCCTGTTTACCACCTGAGGTGTTTGCTCTAACCTGGCATGCTGATGTTGGTCATATCATGCATATGGTGCCTTGCATTGCTTACATTATACATCTTATATGTCATCAGCTTAGTTTAGATTTGCTTTGTGTGAATGCCACCTGTTTGGTTTCTATATCATACTCCCACCATTCCTAAATATTTGTCTTTTTAGAGATTTCAACTAGTGACTACATACGGAACAAAATGAGTGAATCTACACTCTAAAATATGTCTATATACATCCGTATGTGGTAGTCCATTTGAAATCTCTAAAAAGACAAATATTTAGGAATGGAGGGAGTATATGGGAATTATGCAATGCCATCTTCTTTAGCCAGGCATCATATACGTGAATCATGCAATGCCATCCTGTTTAGCCAGTCATCGTATATGTGAATTGTATTGTGCCATATTTTTTCCATAATGTATTCCATTTGTCAACAATGTTTATACATTCATCTACTCTTCCTGTGCATCAACCATTTGAGTCGGTCATGGGAAAATCTGGAGTGAAAACAAGGTCTTCTGAGAAGTCAGTGCTACCTGTCGATGCAGATTTCTTGCTGGTTACAGATAGCTCCTCAGAGGAGGATTCAGAGAGAGATGACCAGTCGTATCCCCCCCCCCCCGAGGTGCATCCTCTAACTTGGCTAGGTTATATTGCTCATATCATGCATATGGTGTCTTGCATTGCCATGCCATCTGCTTAGATTAGACATGATTTGTGTGAATGCCTCCTGTTTGCTTTCTATATCAGATATGTGAATTATGCAATGCCATGTTTTTCAGCCACTTATCATATATGTGAATTATGCACCGCCATGGAGCCAGGCATCATATATGTGAATTATCTCATGCCATCTTTTTTTCATTACGTATTCCATTTGTCGACAATCTGTGTATATTGAACTACTCTTCATGTGTATCAGCCATTTGAGCCGGTTATGGAAACATCTGGAGTGAAAACAAGGTCTTCGGAGCAGGCAATGGTACCTGTTGAAGCATATATCTTGATGGTTATAGGGAGCTCCTCAGAGGAGGATTCAGAGACAGATGACCAGTCCGATATCCCACCTGAGGTGTATGCTCTAAGTTGCAATGTTTATATTTCTCATATGATGCATATGGTGTCTTGCATTGCTTAGTTTAGACATCATATGCACAATATTGAATTCTATCTGCTTAGTTTAGAGATCATACATGCGAGTGCCAACTGCTTAGTATATGAATCAATTATGTCAATTATATCATGCCATCCTGTATACTTAGACAACATGTATGTGAATTATTTCATCCCAACCTATTTTAGAAAGACATCATATAGTTTTGTCATGTCATCATGTTTAGGTACTCATCATATGTTGAATTATGCCATTGTATCCTGTTAAGTTATCCATCATATATCTAAAACTGTGTCATGCTATCCTGTTTAGTTAGGCATCATATATGTGAAATTGTGTCATGTTGTCCTGTTTGGTTAGACAACATATATGTGAATTACCACATCTGTCTATCATACAATGTCTGTACGTTCAATTTCTTTTCTTGTTTATCAGCCATTTCAATTGGAGGGGGTGATGGCAGTATCTAAGGGAGCAAAAACCCGTTCTTCACAAAAGACAGTGCTACCCGTCGATGCAGATAGAACCATGGTTGTACTGGCCCACAAATTAGCCCCACCACACATAATCGAGACTCTTCTAGATTGCACACTTACACCGTTGGGCAGAGAACCAGCTACAACCCATCTAACCGCAACCCCAGCGGATAGTAACCCACTTATAGTTGACAAAGCACCATGTCCACCATAGAGTACCCCCACACGAGCAGTTTGTAAAGCTACTGCAGTGCCCAAAGCATGAAGACCACCACAGCTAACCCAAACTCCACGTTTAAAGCAGAAGAGCAACTGTTCTCAGGCAGATTCCGTAGCTATGGTCCATACTCCTTTGCTGTTGCATCACTATATTTACTCATACCAACTACTTTCGAATTTGAAGGATCCAATTGAAACTCCAATGGCGCAACAAGTATGTTTTAAACCTATTTCTTTAACTGGATTGCTGTTCTAACTTCTTGCTCTATGTTGATTTCAGTTTAAGTTGTATAAACAGTTATGTTCTCATGTGATACACATTACAAGTGCTGCCAATGCTGTGTAGTTTCTCACACTTATATTCTCTCTATGCTGCTGTGTCTTAAAAATATATGAGTTGAACTGTGTCTCTATCTTGATTAGGGAACATAAACTAGAATGATATGGACCATACAGTGACCATAGTACATGCATATATGTTTGTTTCATGTTGTTATCATGTCCACCTTACTACTGAACCGGTTTACCAAAATAAGTTTCGTATACTACAAGCTAAACCTGTGATGTGTCTGCTTGTTTCTCTTGTAGTATGCAAACAGAATATTGGAGAAGAGCACCCCACTATGCAATGGTAGAGAAAGTAATGCAGATAAGGTTCAAGATAGTGAGACAACCCTGTTGGGCTCCAAGAAAGGTGATAAAAACGATCTTGTAGACAGTGAGAAAACCCCACAGTCCTGCGTTGATGTAGTGTTCGAGTTACTGGCCAGTACCGCTGGCACAAGCTCTTCGAAATCGCTGCCTGAATCACTTCGGCTTCTTCAGTCTCAGCTACAAGCTGAAAGGCATCAGTCAGCTGTGCTCCGGCAAGAAGCCGAAGGACTGAGGAAGTCCCTGCAGAATTCAGATGCGTACTTTCTTGTGCAACAGCAAGCGCTGGAGGATTTAAGCGCCAAACAAGAGAAAATTAATAAGCTTGCTAAGCATCTTGCCGGCATTATGGGTACCCAGGATATTGTTTCTTGAACTCTTCTAAAGTGGTTTCAGTTCTGGACTTGTTTTGCTGCGGCGTTTATATGCTGCTTTGTTCCCTATATTTGCACTGGTGGAGAACTTTGATGCCCAGTGGATGTAATATGTGTAATAGCCGTGATAGCCTAGCATAAGTTGCTTGCTTATTTATTTCCTTATTGTCTTGTTTATTTTTTTGCTTGTAGTCAGTGCAGTTCTTTTTCTGCGGTTTGCTAGTGGCTGCAATAACCTATTTTTTAAAACTAGGCCACAATAACCATGGGCTAATATTTACTGTAGTGACACTGGGCCTCCTACGGGCCGTAGAAACAGTGGGCCTTCTACGGGCCGTAGAAACAGTAGGCCTTCTACGGGCCATAGAAACAATGGGCCTTCTACGGGCCGTAGAAACAACGGGCCTTCTACAGGCCGTATGATCGATTGGCCAAACATGGGCCAATAACAGGCCGCATTATGGCCGTAAACGGGCTAGAGTTGGAATCGTCCGTTCATGGGCCGACCATAACGGGCCATCGTTAATAGGTAGTATTTGATGACGCTATGAAAATGGCCTAACGTATTAACGGACCACAAACGAGCCGACTGTAACCACGGGCTGAATTTGGCCCACAAGCAGAAAATGACAGTAACGGGCCGTAAGTAAACGAATGCTGGAAATGAGCCCAAGAATAAATGGGCTCTGAGAAGGCCGAAAGATAACATGGGTTGGAAACGGCCCAACGGAATAACGGGCCGTTAATGGGTATAAAGTGACACACTGTTCATTACGGGCCAGTTTCACCACGGGCCGTTAATGGGTGTAAAGTGATACACTGTTCATTACGGGCCAGTTTCACCACGGGCCGTTAATAGGCCAAGAGTTACATAGGGCCTCATATGGGCCGAAAGACATCATGGGCCATACATGGGTCAGAAGTGAAAACGGGCTGGAATCATATTGGATGGCCCAGATGACGCTACTGGGCCTAATTCGGATAGGGCCTAATGGGCCTTGGGTTAGTGGGCTGTAAATGGGCTATATGCGAACAGGCCGTTAACAGGATTTCCATGGGCCGGCCCGCCACCTTTTGACCAAGTCAAATGGGCCGGCCTTTTCACAGGAATGGGCCTCTGTTGGGCCGTGCCACGTGTTGACGTATCATAGGCGCCTTCTGTCCAATGAGTGGATGACATCTGTCCCAACGATGAGCCGACACGTGTTTCCTCCAGCCAATGATGATTTTACACGTGGAAAATCCCATTGGTCGGGGCTGTTAACGGCTTATCGGATCCAAAACCCGACCCGATAGCTTAACGGCGTTCCGTTACGGTGGATGCCACGTGTCGGTCACCCTTGACGAAAGCACTTCTGTGACGCGTGATTTATCGTCATGGAAGTGCACACTTCCGTGATGATAATTTTGGTAATGTCATGGAACACTTCTACGACAGCACAGGTATGACTATCTTGATTCTGTCATAAAATCGTCATGGATGTACATGCATGACAAAAAACGCGACCTACTGTGACAAACACGTATCATCACGGAAGTGTATGTTTTTTTGTAGTGAGAGGGATGGCTTCTTCTCCAAGACGGCTTATAAACCGGCTTAAAGCTGCGATCCGGCCTGCCAAACGCTGAACGTCATTGACACATGCCGGTTTAGCCAGGGAAGTAATGGCTTTGATCTTCTCCGGATTAGCTTCAATGCCCCTGTTAGACACCAAAAAACCCAAAATCTTACTTGCTGGTACGCCAAAGACACATTTTGCCGGGTTAAGCATCATCTTGTAGACCCGAAGATTGTCAAATGTCTCCTTCAAGTCATCAATCAAGGTATCCTTCTTTCTTGAATTCACCACAATGTCATCTACATAAGCATGAACATTGCGCCCAATCTGACTATGAAGGCAATTTTGCACACATCACTGATAAGTCACCTGGGCACTGTTGAGCCCAAAAGGCATAAACACATAACAGAAGGCTCCAAACGGAGTTATAAAAGCCGTCTTCTCCTGGTCCTTAACTGCCATGTTGATCTGATGATAACCAGAGTATGCATCCAGAAAACTCAAGCGCTCACAACCCGCCGTAGCATCAATGATTTGATCAATATGAGGGAGAGCAAAGGGATCAGCTGGACAAGCCTTGTTCAAATCTGTGTAGTCCACACACATACGCCAAGTGCCATTCTTCTTAAGTACTAGCACCGGGTTAGCTAACCACTCAGGGTGAAAAACCTCCACAATAAACCCTGCTGCCAAAAGCTGGGCTACCTCTTCACCAATGGCCTTGCGCCTTTCTTCGTTGAAGCGGTGGAGAAACTGCTTGACCGGTTTAAACTTGGGATCAATATTAAGAGTGTGCTCAGCGAGTTCCCTCGATACACCTGGCATGTCAGAAGGTTTCCATGCGAAGATGTCCCGGTTCTCACGGATGAACTCGATGAGCGCGCTTTCCTATTTCGGATCCAGATTAGCGCTGATGCTAAACTGCTTGGATGAATCGCCAGGAACAAAATCAACCAGCTTAGTCTCATCAGCCGATTTAAACTTCAAGGCCGGATCATGCTCTGTAGTTGGCTTTTTCAAAGAAGTCATATCCGCCGGATCAACATTGTCCTTATAGAACTTCAACTCCTTTGTTGCACAAACCGACTCAGCATAAGCCACATCACCTTCTTCACATTCCAAAGCTATCTTACGGCTCCCATGTACTGTGATAGTCCCCTTATGACCTGGCATCTTGAGCTGCAGTTAAACATAACAGGGCCTTGCCATGAACTTAGCATAAGCCGGCCGTCCAAACAGGGCATGATAAGGGCTCTTGATTTTCACCACTTCAAAGGTCAATGTCTCTGATCTTGAATCATGATCATCTCCAAAAGCAACTTCCATAGCTATCTTGCCAACCGGATACGCCGATTTACCTGGCACCACACCATGGAAAACAGTGTTCGACGGTTTAAGATTTTTATCTGTCAACCCCATGCGACGGAAGGTTTCATAATAAAGGATATTGATACTGCTCCCTCCATCCATGAGCACCTTGGTGAACTTATACCCTCCGACCTGAGGCGCCACCACCAATGCCAGATGACCCGGATTATCAACCCGGGGCGGATGATCCTCTCGACTCCACACAATGGGCTGTTCAGACCAGCGCAAGTAACTGGGCACTGCCGGTTCAACGGAGTTTACTGCCCTTTTATGAAGCTTCTGATCGCGCTTGCACAGGCTAGTGGTGAAGACATGATACTGCCCACTATTCAACTGCTTTGGGTTGCTCTGATAACTCGACTGTTGCTGCTATTGACTCCCTTGATGATGCTGCTGATTAAAACCACCTTGGTTGCCATGATTGCCTTGATTGCCTTGAAGTCCTGAGCCAGAACTGCCTCCACCATAACCCGGTCCATGAGAACCGGGTCCTGAACTGCCGCCCGGTCCATGACCATCTTGGAAAAGATTTGAGTTTTTGAACTCCCTCATAATAAAGCAATCCTTCCAAAGGTGCGTAGCTGGCCTTTCTCGCGTCCAGTGTCTTGGGCAAGGCTGGTTTAACACGTGCTCAAGATTGATACCTGATCCTCCACTCCGCGGGGGCGGTTTACCCTTACGACGCTGACCATTATTCTGCGTGTTGGTGTTAGCCACAAAATCCAAACTGTTATCCGCCTTGCGCTTACCGTTGTTTCCATGGCCTGCCAGGTTATGTTGTTGCCCTTTGGTGCTGCCGCTCTTCTTTCCCTTTCCCGGCTTTTCATCGTCTGACTCGGGGTCCTTGGTACTATCAGAGTCGGCATACTTAACTAGAGCTGCCATAAGCGTCCCCATGTCAATGAAGTGACGCTTGAGTCATCCCAACTTCCGCTTCAGAGGCGTGAACCAGCAATTGCCTTCCAACGTTAAGACTGCCGTATCGGCATTAATGCGGTCCGATGAATGCAAGATTGCTGAAACCCGACGCACCCAATGAGTTGTCGATTCACCTTCTTCTTGGACGCAGGCGGCTAAATCCACAATTGACATGGGCTGCTTGCACGTGTCCTTGAAATTCTGGATAAACCGGGCCTTTAAATCGGCCCATGATCCAATGGAGTTAGCTGGCAAAATTTTCAGCCAAGTACGAGCTGTTCCTTCCAACATCATGGTGAAGTATTTAGCGCATGCCACATCATCCACATCCAGCATCTCCATCACCATCTCATAGCTCTCAACCCATGATTCGGGGGGTAAGTCGGCAGCGTAATTAGGCACTTTATGAGGACCTTTGAAATCCTTGGGCAGCCGCACATTACGTAGAGCCGGGGTGAGACACGGCACCCCCAAAGAACTAAAAGCAACACTTGGTTCCACCGAAGTTGTTGGACGAACCGGAGTTAGCTGACGGGCCGCGTACTGCGCCGCTAACTTGGCTTCTCGACGTGCCATACCATGATCCACCACGTCTTGAGCATTAGCACCACTGCCCGCCGGGTTATACCCTCGAGGTGGGTTACGGTTCCGCGCACTGCTTGACATTGCCGGTTCATCAATATGCCTGCTGTAACCCCGGCTTGGGCGGGGGGTGGAATGAATCCTCTCGCGGCTGTACGAATAAGCCTACTGCTGAGTCAAGGCTGTCTGAAGGAGCTCTCTAGCCTGTCGCGTCTCAACCGCTACTGGGGACTCGCCTTCGACTGGGAGAGCCGCCAATCGTGAAGCGGCAGCGACTATGTTATCCAAATGGTTAGAGTAATGACCCGGAGGCGTTGATATGTGTTGTGACGGGATATTCTGACGAGGCGGATCCATCGTGCGCGGCTGAACCGGCGCCCCCGTTCCAGGTGCTTCCACCCGGTTTACCACTGGCTGGCTACTGGTTCCTACTCCTGGCGTGTTAAAGAGATTCCTTGCCTCATAAACCGGAGGCAGGCGAGACCGATACCTTCTCCTCATGACATCGTTTGACGCATTCTGATCCAGCATAAGTCGGTAAGCATGTGCATCCAACTCGGCCCGCTCTGCAACCATCCTGGTGTCCTCAGCCGCCAGGTCTGCCTTGGCTTGAGTTATCTGATCCTTCACTTTCGCAACTTCCGCGTTATGCTCATCCTGATTCGCCGGGTTAACTTCTGCCGCCAGCAGTGTTGCCAAAGTGTCGAATAAGTCGGACAAAACCTGAGCTGGCGGTCGCGCAGGGCCTCCTGCCCCTGCTGCTGTCGCCGCTGCTGACCCGGAGATCATCGCCGCTGCAGTCGAAGAGTGCTGCGCAGGCTGTGTACTGGCCATGAAGATCGCAACCAGGCTCGGCGGATCAAAGGGGTCCGAAATACTGTCTCCATCAGAACAGCCCCCAAGCAGGCCGTCTTGCAGTTGGTACAATGACTCGGTCTCTCCGGTAGATGACTTGTCATTAGAATAAACCACGGTTTCATCACCAGATGCCGATCTATCCTCAGATTCCGCTCCGTGGATGACTCCTATGAAGACACGCTTCATGGCAGGCTGAACCCGGGCAGATGTCGCACGCTGAGTCGTTTCGACGATGTCAATGCAGATGTCTGGCTCAGGGCCCGGTTCGCCGATCTTGCCAATGAAGACGTGAATAATGCCGAAGGGGACCCGGTACCCGTACTCAATTGAGCTGGCCTCGGGACCCTAGCCTGCATCGTCGATGTAGAGTTTGCCGCGACGACTCTTGGTCATCCGGCCCACAGCGTATCCCTTGAGCCCTTCAAAGCTGCCCTCTAAGAACTTGAAACCATCATGCGATAGCCCCACGGTGGGCACCAACTATCATGGTTTTGTCACGGCAGATTTCCTAGCGTGAGGACTTAGTCATGGAGCCATCGCAACGTAGTTAGCTTAAAGGGGTTAAAGCGGGACAAAGGACGCAAGGAGTTTATACTGGTTCGGCCCCTTACAGTGAAGGTAAAAGCCTAATCCAGTTGTGGTGGAATTGCTAGGGTTTCGATGACCAGGGAGCGAATACGCTTTGCCTGGCTCTCAATCTGTTGTTTCTTGTCCCTAAACCGTCGCCATGTCGTCCCTTTATATACACAGAGACGCCCAGCGGTTTATAGAATCCCGGCCTGCTCATAAACGTGTCCGGCTCGGTTTCTACCCTTTCCTATCTTACAACACAAGTTATACATCATATGGCGGTTTATATTTACGGGCCCTAATTCGCCTTTGGGCCTTGGGCCTTCGCGTTAGATCTCTCCCGTAAAGCACCATATTCCTTGTCTTCGTGGGCTTCAATATGAATAACTTATAATGAGTATAACCCGGCCCCTCCTGGGCGGTTTATGCTTAGTAATCTAGACACCATCTCGGATGGGGTTCACCACCTCCATTGGTGCCTCTCCGATGATGCGTGAGTAGTTCTTTGTAGACCTTCGGGTCTGTAGTTAGTAGCTAGATGGCTTCCTCTCTCTCGCTGAATTCTCAATACAATGGTCTCTTGGAGATCCATATGATGTAACACTTTTTGCGGTGTGTTTGTTGGGATCGATGAACTTTGAGTTTATGATTAGATCTATCTTTTTATATCCATGAAAGTATTTGAGTTTCTTTGATCTCTTGTATGCATGATTGCTTATAGCCTCAAATTTCTTCTCCGATATTTGGGTTTTGTTTGGCCAACTTGATCTATTTATCTTGCAATGGGAAGAGGTGCTTTGTAGTGGGTTCGATCTTACGGTGCTTGATCCTAGTGACAGAAAGGGAACCGACACGTATGTATCGTTGCTACTAAGGATAAAATGATGGGGTATATCTCTACATAGATAGATCTTGTCTACATCATGTCATCGTTCTTATTGCATTACTCCATTTCTCCATGAACTTAATACACTAGATGCATGCTGGATAGTGGTCGATGTGTGGAGTAATAGTAGTAGATGCAGGCAGGAGTCGGTCTACTAATCTTGGACGTGATGCCTATATAATGATCATTGCCTGGATATCATCATGATTATTTGAAGTTCTATCAATTGCCCAACAGTATTTTGTTCACCCACCATTTGCTATTTTTCTCGAGAGAAGCCACTAGTGAAACAACGGCCCCCGGGTCTCTTTCTCATATTATTTGCCTTTGTGATCTATTTTCCTTTGCTTTTATTTTCAGATCTATTAAACCAAAAATACAAAAATACCTTGCTACAATTTATTCTTATTTATTGTATTTGGCGTTCGATCTATCAATCTACTACAATTTTATTCATGTTCGTTTGCCTATCTTGGGCGCCGCTACCCGAAAGGGATTGACAACCCCTTTTACACGTCGGGTTGCGAGAAGTTGTTTTTTGTGTGCAGGTGATGTTTATGTTGTGTTGCTTGGTTCTCCTATTGGTTCGATAACCTTGGTTTCACATCTGAGGGAAATACCTACCGCTGCTGTGCTGCATCATCCCTTCCTATTTATGGAAATACCGACGTAGCTTCAAGCCGCATCACCGCCTCACAATTCCTAACAGGCTCAACTTCCACCTAGTTGGTAAATTTATCAACTGCAACAAGCAAGTGAGTTTTCTTGTCCTTAGACCATTTAAAGGGTCCAACCATATCAAGCCCCCAGACCACAAACCACCAAGTTATTGGGATCATCCTCAGCTCCTAAGCCGGCATGTGAACTTGTCTTCCAAACTTCTGACAACCATCACACTTGCGCACGAGATCTTCAGCATCTACATGAGCCATCAACCAGAAGAACCCATGCCTGAAAGCTTTAGCCACTAGAGATCTTGAGCCGGCATGATGACCACAATCCCCAGCATGAATGTCCGGAAGAATCTCACGGCCTTCATCAGGGGAAACACAACGTTGAAACACGCCCGTGACGCTGCACCTATGTAACTCGCCATTGATGATTGTCATGGACTTAGAACGCCTGATGGTCTGTCGCGCCGAGAGCTCATCTTCTAGTAACTCGCCTCTGGTTAAGTATGCCAAATAAGGTAGAGTCCAATCTGGAGTAGCACGTAGAGCCGCCACCAACTGCCCCTCCGGGTCAGGAATAGCAAGATCTTCCTCTGAAGGCAATCTGACAGAAGGATTGTGTAACACATCAAGGAACACATTGGGGGGGGGGACCAGCTTACACTGCGACCCAAGCCGAGATAGTGCATCAGCCACCTCATTCTTACGCCGGTCTATGTGATCCACTTAGTACCCCTTAAAATGACCAGCAATATTATCCACTACCTGATGATAAGCCGCCATAAGCGGGTCTTTAGAATCCCACTTTCCTGAAACTTGTTGTGCCACTAAGTCTGAGTCGCCTAGACACTTGACCCGACTCAAGTTCGTCTCCTTGGCCATTCGGAGTCCATGGAGCAAAGCTTCATACGCAGCTGCATTGTTAGTACAAGGGAACATGAGCCTTGAGACTTAATAAAACACATCACCTCTTGGGGATTCCAAAATAACACCAGCCCCCGAGCCTTCCAACTGTCTGGACCCATCAAAGTATATAGTCCAATATGTGTTATTCGGCTTTTCCTCAGGTGCTTGTAGCTCTGTCCAATCATTGATAAAATCGACCAAAGCCCGAGACTTGATGGCGGTTCTAGGCACATACTTAAGATGATGTGGCCCAAGCTCAATCACCCACTTGGCAACCCGGCTAGTAGCCTCTCTGTTCTGTATGATGTCTCCCAAGGCGGCTGAACTGACCACGTGTCCAAGGAAATAATGCTTCAACTTGCGACTTGCCATGAACACTCCAAATACAAGCTTCTGCCAATGTGGATACCTCTGCTTAGATTCTGTTGAGACTTCGCTGACATAATAAACTGGCCGTTATACTGGATATTCTTTCCGTGCCTCCTTGCGCTCCACAACAACTACCGCGCTAATGGCCTTATTATTAGCTGCCACGTACAGGAGCATGGGCTCTTTGTCAATCGAAGCAACCAAGATGGGTGGCTCAGCCAATTGCTTCTTAAGTGCTTCAAATGCTTCATTGGCAGCATCACTCCAGATGAAATGATATGTCTTCTTCATCATCTGATATAAAGGAATGGCCTTCTCACCGAGGCGGCTTATGAACCGGCTCAGGGCTACAATACGACCCGCCAGGCGCTGAACGTCATGGACACAGGTCGGCTTAGAAAGAGAGGTGATAGCTGATATGTCACCAATGTATCTATAATTTTTGCTTGTTCCATGCTGTTATATTATCATTCTTGGATGTTTTACAATCATTTTATAGCAACTTTATATCAATTTTTGGGACTAACCTATTGACATAGTGCCCAGTGTCAGTTCCTGTTTTTGCTTGTTTTTTTCTTCGTAAAAAATCAATACCAAACGGAGTCCAAACGCAGCAAAACTTTTTGGAGAATTTTTCTTGACCAGAAGGAACACGATGGGCCAAAGAAGTACCAGAGCAGGGCTCAGAGGAGAGCACAACCCACCTGGGCACGCCTGGGGGCCCAGGCACGCTCTGGTGGGTTGTGCCCACCTCGGTCGCCTCGCGCACCGCCTCTTTGCTCTATAAATACCCTGAAAATCCAAAAAACCTAGGGGAGTCGGCAAAACAAAATTCCAGCCACCGCAAGTTCCACAACCACCAAATCCAATCTAGACACCATCATGGAGGGGTTCATCATCCTCATTGGTGCCTCTTCGATGATGCGTGAGTACTTCATTGTAGACTTACGGGTCCGTAGTTAGTAGCTAGATGGATTCCCCTCTCTCTCTTTGATTCTCAATACAATGGTGTCTTGGAGATCTATTTGATGTAACTCTTTTTGCGGAGTGTTTGTTGGGATCCGATGACCTTTGAGTTTATGGTCAGATCTATTTTATCCATGAAAGTTATTTGAGTCTTCTTTTGATCTCTTATATGCATGATTACTTATAGCCTCGTATTTCTTCTTCGAATATTTGGTTTAGTTAGGCCGACTAGATCATTTTTCTTGCCATGGGAAGAGGTGCTTTGTGATGGGTTCGGTCGTGCGGTGTTCTTTCCCAGTGACAGAAGGGGCAGCAAGACACGTATTGATGGTTGCCATTAAGGCTAACAAGATGGGGTCTATTCCTACATGAATAGATCATGTATACATCATGTCATCGTTCTTATTGCATTACTCCGTTTCTCCATGAACTTAATACACTAGATGCATGCTGGATAGCGGTCGATGTGTTGAGTAAAACTAGTAGATGCAGGCAGGAGTCGGTCTACTAATCTTGGACGTGATGCCTATATAATGATCATTGCCTGGATATCGTCATGATTATTTGAAGTTCTATCAATATCCTAACAGTAATTTGTTTACCCGTCGTATTGCTATTTTTCTCGAGAGAAGCCACTAGTGAAATCTACGGCCCCACGTCTATTCTTTATCACATTTGCTTTCCGATCTATTATTTGCCAATTTTATTTTCAAATCTATTATTTCAAAAACCCAAAAATACCTTGGTGCAATTTTTTTTAATTTACTTTATTTCACGTTTCCGCAAGATCTATTTATCCAATCTACTACAAACCAATCTATCTTTTACCCAGGAGGGATTGACAACCCCTCTTACGCGTCGGGTTGCAAGTATTTGTTCTTTGTGTGCAGGTACCATTTACATAGTGTTGCTTGGTTCTCCTACTGGTTCCATAACCTTGGTTTTATCACCGAGGGAAATACCTACCGTAGTTGTGCTGCATCATCCCTTCCTGTTCGAGCAAAATACTAACGCGGACATCAGCCATCAAGAAAGGATTTATGGCACTGTTGCCGGGGAGACATCATCAACATCTATCAGGCTCCTAATCACAAATCTCATCTCCTTGCAATTTACATTATTTTCCATTTGCCTCTCGCTTTCATCTCCCCACTTCACAAAAATTTGCCATTTTATTCGCCCTCTTTTTCAATCACCATTTTCTGGTCAGATCTCTTCCTTGCTTGAACTTGTCATCATGAGTGATTTTGGTATGGCAGAAACAGATGATGGCCTAACTCCTAAAATTGGAGGATCTGGCAATCTGGATGCTAAAACTTTTGTTTTGGGGCAAGGGAATATTATGGGAAAAGAACATATTCAAGAATTTTTTAATCGTGTCGGAAATTTGACTCTTGATGACGCTCCTATACTTAGAAGAACTAAATCTTATGCGGAAGCAATTTCAGCACTAGTTCTGAAACTTGAAAATAAATTTATCCGTACCCATCCTACCTTGGAAAGATTGTTTTATGAGCTACCAGTTATAAAGAATCCCAAAGCTAAAAAGTTGGCTACCCTTGTTCTTACGAATGAATTTGATTACATAATACGGGAAGCTAGAGAAATTTTTGATTTTTATGGTATGAAATGTAAAAAACCGGTGATAGATGAGATCCTTTATAATAGTGACTATTTGTTGAGACACTTGCTTGGAAATAATTAAATTTTCGATGAGAATCTTAAAAAGGAAATCCCCGTTTTAAATGTAATCCAACAAGTTTTCAATGGTGTTAATCAACACTATTCTTGGATTGTTGCCAGAAATCAAAGGGGATATGATGATAAGCAACTTGATAGTACTAAAGTTAATATGGATATTGTGTTTCAATTTATTTTTGCAAAACCTACTGATAAGAACACATCTAAGGAAAATAAAAAGAAGGTTGACAACACTTGAATCTATGTTTTATGCCTAGCTAGGGGCGTAAAATGATAGAGCTTGTTGGGAGGCAACCCAATGAATAAATTTTATTTTTGCCTTCTTCTTTCTGTTATTGAGTGTTTGCACAATTATGTCTCTGTTATGATTGTGTTTTTAATGTTATAATTAGTGTTTGGGCCAAGCCAATCCTTTGGGATTATGCTTGGTGATAGTTGATTTCATCTTGTTGGAAAACAGAAACGTTTGTGTCCAGTAAAATAATTTTCAGAAATCACACAAGCGACTAAAGCTTCTAATTTTTTACACAAGATTGATATACAAATTTCCTACATCGTGCTAATTTTTCATAAGTTTTGGAGTTACAGAGGTATACGAAGTTTTCAGATTGCTACAGACTGTTCTGTTTTTGACGGATTCTGTTTTCTTTGCGTTGTGTGCTTGTTTTGATGAATCTATGGACTTCATGGGGGGTATCAGCCGTAGTAAAGTTCGAATACAGTAGTTATAATGCAAAAATAAAAGATGAATGGGTTTGTAACAGTACTTAGAGTAGTGATTTGCTTTGTTATACTAACGGATCTCACGAAGTTTTTGTTGAGTTTTGTGTGATTGAAGTTTTCAAGTTTTGGGTGCGATCATGATGGATGAAGGAATAAGGAGTAAGAAGATCCTAAGCTTGGGTATGCCACTTGGCACTACAAGTTATTATCCAAAGATAAACAAGCAACTAAACTTGGGGATGCCCTGAGTGGTATCCCCTCTTTCTTCTAACGACCATCGGTATTTTACTTGGAGATATATTTTTATTCATCACATATCATGAGTTTTGCTTGGAGCGTCTTGTATTATATGAGTCCTTGCTTGTTTTGCTTTTTAGTTTGTGTCATCTATCCTTGTTGGACACACCTATTTGAGAGAGCCAAAAGTTTGCTATGATTTGTTAGAATTGTTCTTTATGCTTCACTTAAATTTTTTGAGCTATGGAATTGCTCTAGTGCTTCACTTATATCTTTTTGAGCATGGTGTGCTTTAATACTGTTGAAGAAATGCTCTCATGCTTCACTTAGATTTAGTTGAGAGTTAGTAAATTTTTGAAGAAATTATCTCATGCTTCACTTATAATATTTTGAGAGAAGAAATTTTTTATGCTCATGTTCTTCACTTAAATTTGTTTGAGATTGTCAAAAAGCAACATATGAAACTAGTCCCAAAGTGATAGATATTCAAGAGGGATGTAATAAAAACTTTCATGAAGATCATTGGACAAAATAAACTTGATTCTTTGTAATTGTTTTGCAATATGATGATATGATATGTGAGTCAAGTTGATGAGTAATTATGCTTTAGTAAGAATATTGGTGTTAAGGTTTTTGATTCCCTATGCAAGCACGAAACTCAATAGTTGTGCAATGAAATTATATCCTACTTGTGGTGCATTATTCGGTGTTAGTTATGCTTAATGCTTGCTTATGTGATTTTTTGTTTCTTGGTTGGATGCTTCTCAATCTTTTTGCTAGCCTTCACTTGTACTAAGTAGATATGCTACTTGTGCATCCAAAATCCTTAAACCCAGTTTTGCCATATGAGTCCACCATACCTACCTATATGCGGTATTCTCGTGCCGTTCTAAGAAAATTTGTATGTGCCATCTCTAATTTTCAAAATAAATTTCATTTTTGTGTGCTCGTACCTCTCATGAAGCGGCAGGGGGTGGCCAATATTTTCCATGCTAGATGTGTTATTCTCAAGATGAGTGTTTATTCACTTGTCATTGCACGAGAGTACGACAAAGGTATTAGGTATGCCCAGTCACGAAGTGAAAAATGAATTTACTTTATGTTGTCAAATAATAAATTCCTTGGAAAGTGTTGGTATGGACGGTACCCGTGGATACGGCTAGCCGTGGAATGTGAAAGTATGGTGGAAAAAGGAATAAACTTTATTTTTTGTTTGGGAACCGCCGATGATATATCTTGCATGGAAAGTGTTGGGAATTACTCGGTCGTTTTCGTTGATGGGAAAAGTCTGCCTCTCAAAAAAATATCTCTCAATTTTTTCTTTGAGCTCTGGCACCTCTACAAATCCCTACTTCCCTCTGCAAAGGGCCTTTCTATTTACTTTATGCAATTTTTATTTTTACTTGAGTCTCCATCTTCTCTTATAAAGCACCAACTAAGGGGCACGATGATCGTACTTGTTCCATGCTGTTATATTATCATTCTTGGATGTTTTACAATCATTTATAGCAACTTGTATCATTTTTTGGGACTAACCTATTGACATAGTGCCCGGTGCCAGTTCTTGTTTTTTGCTTGTTTTTTACTTCATAGAAAACCAATACCAAACAAAATCCAAACGCGGCGAAACTTTTTGGAGAATTTTTCTAGACCAGAAGGAACACGATGGGCCAAAGAAGTACCAGAAGGGGGCTCCGAGGGGAGCACAATCCACCTGGGCGCGCCCTGGTGGGTTGTGCCCACCTCGGTCACCTCCTGCACCGCCTCTTCGCTCTATAAATACCCCGAAAATGCAAAAAAAAACCTAGGGGAGTCGGTGAAACACAATTCCAGCCGCCGCAAGTTCCAGAACCACCAGATCCAATCTAGACACCATCACAGAGGGGTTCATCATCCTCATTGGTGCCTCTCCGATGATGCGTGAGTACTTCATTGTAGACCTACGGTTCCGTAGTTAGTAGCTAGAGGGCTTCCTCTCTCTCTTTTCATTCTCAATACAATGGTCTCTTGGAGATCTATTTGATGTAACTCTTTTTGCGGTGTGTTTGTTGGGATCCGATGAACTTTGAGTTTCTGATCAGATCTATTTTATCCATGAAAATTATTTGAGTCTTCTTTCGATCTCTTATATGCATGATTACTTATAGCCTTGTATTTCTTCTTCGAATCTTTGGTTTAGTTAGGCCGACTAGATCAATTTTTCTTGCCATGGGAAGAGGCGCTTTGTGATGGGTTCGGTCGTGCAGTGTCCTTTCCTAGTGACAGAAGGGGCAGCAAGACACGTATTGATTGTTGCCATTAAGGATAACAAGATGGGGTCTATTCCTACATGAATGGATCCTGTCTATATCATGTCATCGTTCTTATTGCATTACTCCGTTTCTCCATGAACTTAATACACTAGATGCATGTTGGATAGCGGTCTATGTGTGGAGTAATACTGGTAGATGCAGGTAGGAGTCGGTCTACTAATCTTGGACGTGATGCCTATATAATGATCATTGCCTGGATATTGTCATGATTATTTGAAGTTCTATAAATTGCCTAACAGTAATCTGTTTACCTGTCGTATTGCTATTTTTCTTGAGAGAAGCCACTAGTGAAATCTACGACCCCGGGGGTATATTCTTTATCATATTTGTATTCTGATCTATTATTTCCCACTTTTATTTTCAGAACTTTTACTTCAAAAACCCAAAAATACCTTGCTGCAATTTTTTGTTATTTATTTTATTTCGCGTTTCCGCGAGATCTATTTATCCAAGCTATTACAAACCAATCTATCTTTTACCCGGGAGGTATTGACAACCTCTCTTACACGTCGGGTTGCAAGTATTTGTTCTTTGTGTGCAGGTACCATTTACATAGTGTTGCTTGGTTCTCCTACTGGTTCGATAACCTTGGTCCCATCACTGGGGGAAATACATACCGTAGTTGTGCTGCATCATCTCTTCCTCTTCGGGGAAAATACTGACACGGACATCAGCCATCAATAGCATTGATCTTCTTCGGGTTAGCTTCAATGCCTCGTTCTGAAACCATAAACCCTCGCAATTTACCAGCAGGTACACCAAAAACACACTTGGCCAGGTTAAGCATCATCTTGTAGACCCGGAGATTGTCAAAGGTTTCCTTCAAATCAGCAAGCAAGGTCTCATTCTTCTTTGACTTGACCATAGTATTATCCACATAAGCATGAACATTGCGCCCAATCTGACCATGAAAACAATTCTGAACACAGCGCTGGTAAGTCACCTGGGCACTCTTGAGCCCAAAAGGCATGGAAACATAGCAGAAAGCCCCAAAAGGTGTGATAAAAGATGTCTTCTCTTGGTCTTTAACTGCCATCTTGATGTGATGATAACCAGAGTAAGCATCTAGAAAGCATAAACTCTCACAACCTGCCGTTGCATCAATTATCTGGTCGACATGAGGGAGAGCAAATGGATCAGCTGGACAAGCCTTGTTGAGATCTATCTAATCAACACACATGCGCCATGTGCCATTTTTCTTAAGTACAAGCACAGGGTTAGCTAACCACTGATACGTCCATTTTGCATCATACTTTTATATCGATATTTATTGCATTATGGGCTGTTATTACACGTTATGTCACAATACTTATACCTTTTCTCTCTTATTTTACAAGGTTTATATGAAGAGGGAGAATGCCGACACCTGGAATTCTGGGCTGGAAAAGGAGCAAATATTAGAGACCTATTCTGCACAACTCCATGCTACCTCTTGAGCATGCGTTGGTTTTCCCTTGAAGAGGAAAGGGTGATGCAGCAAAGTAGCGTATGTATTTCCCTTAGTTTTTGAGAACCAAGGTAACAATCCAGTAGGAGGCCACACGCAAGTCCCTCGTACCTACACAAACAAATAAGAACCTTGCAACCAACGCGATAAAGGGGTTGTCAATCCCTTCACGACCACTTGCAAAAGTGACATCTGATAGAGATGATAATATTTTTGGTATTTTTATGATAAAGATTGAAAGTAAAGAATGCAAATTAAAAATAGATTGGAAACTTATATGATGGAAAATAGACCCGGGGGCCATAGGTTTCACTAGTGGCTTCTCTCAAGATAGCATAAGTATTACGGTGGGTGAACAAATTACTGTCGAGCAATTGATAGAAAAGTGCATAATTATGAGAATATCTAGGCATGATCATGTATATAGGCATCACGTCCGCGACAAGTAGACCGACTCCTGCCTGCATCTACTACTATTACTCCACACATCGACCGCTATCCGGCATGCATCTAGAGTATTAAGTTCATAAGAACAGAGTAACGCATTAGGCAAGATGACATGATGTAGAGGGATAAACTCAAGAAATATGATATAAACCCCATCTTTTTATCCTCGATGGCAACAATACAATACGTGTCGTTTCCCAAGATCAATCTAGTAGGCCAAACCAAACTGATAATTCGAAGAGACTTGCAA
The DNA here is from genome assembly GCF_002575655.3 of Aegilops tauschii subsp. strangulata. Taxonomy (NCBI): domain Eukaryota; kingdom Viridiplantae; phylum Streptophyta; class Magnoliopsida; order Poales; family Poaceae; genus Aegilops; species Aegilops tauschii. Next base: position 223,472,937 of record NC_053041.3, read on the forward strand.
AGATAACCAATCATACATAAAAGAATTCAGAGAAGATTCAAATATTGTTCATAGACCCACAATTCATCGGATCTCGACAAACACACCGCAAAAAGAGTTACATCGAATAGATCTCCAAGAAGATCGAGGAGAACTTTGTATTAAGATCCAAAGAGAGAGAAGAAGCCATCTAGCTACTAACTATGGACCCGAAGGTCTGTGGTAAACTACTCACACATCATCGGAGAGGCTATGGTGTTGATGTAGAAGCCCTCCGTGATCGATTCCCCCTCCGGCGGAGCGTCGGAAAAGGCCCGAAGATGGGATCTCACGGGTACAGAAGGTTGCGGCGGTAGAAATAGGGTTTCGTGGTGCTCCTGGTTGGCTTCGGGGTACATGGGTATATATAGGAGGAAGAAGTAGGTCGGTGGAGCTACGAGGGGCCCATGAGGGTGGGGGCGCGCCCAGGGGGCAGGCGCGCCTCCCTACCTCGTGGCCTCCTCGGTTGTTTCTTGACGTCCATTCCAAGTCCTATGGATCACGTTTGTTCCAAAATCACGCTCTCGAAGGTTTCATTCCGTTTGGACTCCGTTTGATATTCCTTTTCTGTGAAACACTGAAATAGGCAAAAAAAAACAGCAATTTGCACTGGGCCTTGGGTTAATAGGTTAGTCCCAAAATAATATTAAAGTGTATAGTAAAGCCAACTAAACATCCAAAACGGATAATATAATAGCATGGAACAATCAAAACTAATAGATACGTTGGAGACGTATCAAGCATCCCAAGCTTAATTCCTTCTCGTCCTCGAGTAGGTAAATGATAAAAACAGAATTTTTGATGTGGAATGCTACCTAGCATATTTCTCAATGTAATTTTCTTTATTGTGGCATGAATGTTCAGATCCGAAAGATTCAAGATAAAAGTTTAATATTGACATGAAAATAATAATAC